>NC_041735.1:55159472-55486972 GCF_004115215.2 Ornithorhynchus anatinus | reverse complement strand
AAGTAAGGCACTTTAGGACAATTAAATGATTTCCCTGCGGGCAAAGTCTTTTCAATCTAAGCTAATGACATCATTTAAGGAGGATGGTCCATTTAACTAAAAGGATCTTTTACAAGGCAGACAGACAGAAGGCGTTCTGAGAATGTTTGCAAGGATTTTCCATATTTCTAAATTATAATGGTAAAATGCCTACATCAAATTCTTAAACTTAGACATTAATCAATAAAATGAAGGAGTAATTTCATGAGAAAAATGTATTAAAGCTCTTTTTAAATAGTTTTCCCTATTATTTTTCCCATTTAAGAAAGCGATTCTTTCTGAACAGCAATTATGATACTCTGGAATAGTTTGGGACACAGAGTTTACTTAGAATTAGGGATTTCAGAAATGCTAAACTTCCACATACCTGGTGTTTCAATGGCAGCCCTATCCATGTTTGCATATTGGTTTATAGCAACATAACTTTGACTTCTGCATGGGAAGTAGGCAGGAGTAGTTAACCATCCATACCTACCCAGGATTGACCAGAAATTTCAATAGTAATTTTAGAGAAGGTGATGAAGGAAGGAGGGGAGAAAAAGAGATTAATGAGAAAGAAAGTTCATGCAACACTCTTCTAACCTTGGGTTCTCTTTGTTATGGCCCTCATGGGACTCACAGTCTTAACTTCCATTTTAAGGAAGAGGTAACAGACTCATAGAGATTAAGTCCAAGGCCAGACAACAGACAACTGGCAGATTAGGATTAGAATGCAGATCCTCTGACACCCAGGCCCATGCTCTATCCATTAAGCCACACTGCTGCTTGTGTCCTAGAATCACAAAGTTAAAAACCCTTCGGCAAATCTGCTTTGAGACCCAACCTTCCTATGACTCCATGTTGAATAATCAATCAATCAGACCCCTGACATTTTTTAAAACCCTCACAGCCTGCAGTAAACTGAACCACAACGCTAAGGTTACGGCTACACTTTCAAATTTGTTTCTTATGAATCCATGGTCTCAAAATTTTGGTTGACATTTGTTGGCATAAATGCAAACATGTTGGCCACCATGATGGTCAAAGGATGTTTTAGCTTAAAGAATAATTACTATCTGGATGTTACATGAGAAATAAAATGAAACTAAAAGCCTTATTTAATAAGCTCACTCCCAGTTTTTTTTTTTATTTCCAGAACTTCCTTTACTTGTTAGCTAACTTTCAAATTTAATTTAGCCTTTCAGTTTAAACAACATCAACATTTATTCTTAAATTTAAAAAGAACTCTAAAACATACACTTCTATATGAAAATTAGACTTTCAGAAAACAAACAACTAAATATCTAACAATGATGCTTTTAGGATAGATTTCTAACTAAAATTGGCTCTTGGATTTGCAACATTCAGAGTCTAAAAGGTAATCACTGAGGTGGTGGACAAGAATACTTCACCCTCTGCTTGCTGTCATTCCCTGCAGCATTTTCAAAGGTAAAGGATACTACAAAGATATCAGACGGCTCTACCCTTCTCCCCTTCCCTCCTGGATCACAATTTTAGCTGGCAGCTCCCAAAATAGGTATCTCAAAATGCAACATGTAAGGAATCTGCCTGATAGCTTTTAAAACAATGAAAAATTAAAAAGTACGAAGGAGGACTAAGTTGATCTTTTCCCAGCTAAAGGGGATGATCTGTAATTTGGAGACAAATATTGACCAACTTATTTGCCCTCCCTCTTCACATCCGACAATGATTCTCCGCACCTTCAAGTCTTATTTAAGACACATCTCCTCCAAGAGACCTTCCCTGAATAAGCCTTCATTTCTTTTTCTCCCACCCCCTTCTGTGTCACTCCAACTTGTTCCCTTTATTCACCAGTCTCCAGCCCCAAGAGCCTACTATGGTGTTCTGTACATAGGAAGTGTTCAATAAATACCACTGATTGATTCCTGTTATTCATATGAATTTACAATGAGAAGGATTTATTTTTAGAGGATAAGTAGAGTTTTACATTTCTAATTGATCTTTCAGAATGGCATTTATTCTTTTTAATTTTAAATCGACACCAATAGCTTATGCTGTATTAGGACAGTTGACTGAAAAAGCCTAGGGAAACTGCTGGTATTGATTCTTCCACCTCGCCACCATGCAGAAGTTGTGCATATCTTAATGGAGATATCAAATTCCAATTTGCTGGTGGGCTGAATTTATCAAAACTTGGTGGGCCAACTTCTGTTTAAGAAGGTCCCATGGGAAAGGAGGCAAGCGAGAGGGAAGAAGGAGGGGAAGTAGAAGCTGGCTAAACATTTTCACTCTTTGGGCAATTTCATTCTTTCGGGTTCTTCCCCTCAATCTCTCACCCATTGTTCAGCCCCTTCATCATCCTTAGTCTTTTTCATTCTCTCTTTCTACATCCTCAGCATTCTCTTCCCTACATATTCATGGGTTCTAATCCCGGCTCCACCACTTGTCAGCTGTGTGACTTTGGGCAAGTCACTTAATTTCTCTGGGCCTCATTTACCTCATCTGTAAAATGGGGATGAAGACTGTGAGCCCCATGAGGGACAACCTGATCACTTTGTATCCCCCCAGCGCTTAGAACAGTGCTTTGTACATAGTAAGCACTTAACAAATACCAACATTATTATTATTATTATTATTAATATATTCTTTCTTTCTTCTTCATCTTTCTTCCTTCTACCTTCACTCTTTTCGGAACCTGAAATCTTCCCCAAAACATGCTTCCTCTCTCAACTTGGAGTCCCTTCTTCTTCTGAAGACACAATTAAGTACAACTTGAATTTTACCAGGCACCATATCTTACTATAGGAACAACAGGTTATTTCCTATAGTGCCCAGAAGCACCTTGGCACCTGAGGAGGAGGAGATGAATGAGGTGGAGGGGACGGGGGTTGAAATGTGGCCCAGGGCAGAAGGATGGATCTAAGAGGGAAATGAGGGGATAGAGCCATTTCCCCTATTCAATAATCAGAGAAAAGCCTTTAATGGACAGTTTCCAGGAAAGTACAATATAACAAAAGACCAATTAATTGCACTCCTTACCCACTTGGCCATACATTTTGAGGTAATCAACTGAAAATCCAGCTGGCAGCACATGGGATAGAACACCTATGTTTGATTTTTTTGTTCAATCCCCATGACCCCCATCTGTTTAACTGAAGAAGAATTTTAGGTTGTCTTTGAGTTCACTCAGTTTGACAATGGCCACAAGAAGCATTGAGGCCTAGTGAATAGAGCACGGGCCTGGAAGCCAGAAGAACCTGGGTTCTAATCCCAGCTCCACCACTTGTTAGTTGTGTGACATTAGGCAAGTCACTTAACTTCTTTCTTCCTCAGTTCCCTCAACTGAAAATGGGAATTAAGACTGTGACTCCTATGTGGGTCAAGGACTGTGTCCAACCTGATTAGTTTGCATCTTCCCCAGTGCTTACTACAATGACCTTTTAAAATGGCTATTCACCAGGGAGAGGAATATTAGCTAAAATCAAAGGAAAGAGGAGCTCTCTTTGGAACCAAACTCAGAATGAGGCAGGAGAGCAGCAAGCTGGGTAAGCCACTTCTTGCTGTATGAATCTTTTTTTACTCTTTTTCTTGATTCACTTGTCCATATTTTGCACCTGGCTCTGGAGAGATCTCCTCTTGTTGTAGGATGGGTGTCAGGTAGCAGTTTCGCATTCAGAGTATTGCTGGAAATAAGCTTTCAAATCTGCTTGTCTGGTGGTGCAGTGCTCCCTAAAATTAGCTGTCCTTGACTTTGCTCCTAAAGTTTTCCAGATTTCATCTGTCTAGTTGGCAGAGGACAATTGGGTATTTTTGTTGTTTTCTAATTTTGTTTTGACAAATGGATAAGACCGCCCCCCCCCCCCATATCCCTACTAAGACACTCTGGTATCATACTCCATTATTACTTTCAGAGTGTATGAGGATGCAGTGTGGTGCTTGCTGCTATTGAGGTCTCATCAATATTCTTCTGTCACCACAAAATACACCCATTCTCCTGTCTGGTCACCTCTGAATGAGTGCCAACAAGCATTAGAGTGTGGATGATCAGCCACAAACCATCACCACTCTCACCGAAACAACTCACCCGTAACATTTGTTAGAATTAGAGAACACAATCCCTGACTTTCAAAGAGCTTCTAATTTACTGGGGTAGATACACAAGAAGTATTTATCAGTAGAAAAGGGAGAAAAAAGAATATAGTCACAAGTGTTTAAATCACAAGACAGGTAAACTGAAGTAGACTGAAGTGTTTAAGGGTGCTTGTCCTGCTGTCAGGTGAGAATATTTCCCAAACAGCAAAGCTTAGTGGAAAGATCATGGACCTGGGAGTCAGAAAACTCGGGTCCTAATCCAGGCTCTGCCACATGTCTGCTGTATGACCTTGGGCAAGTCACTTAACTTCTCTGTGACTAGGTTACCTCATCTGTAAAATGGGGATTAATACTGTGAGCCCTATGTGGGACAGGGACTGTGTCCATCCTGATTAGCTTGAATCTAGCACAACAATTAGTACAGTATGTGGTACATAGTAAGCGTTTAATACCATAGTTTTTATTAAAGGTTGAATTCTGATAATTACTGTATATAATAATGTTGGTATTTGTTAAGCGCTTATTATGTGCAGAGCTTATGTTCTGTTATGTTATGAGCTAAGCGCTAGGGTAGCTACAGGGTAATCAGGTTGTCCCACGTGAGGCTCACAGTTAACCCCCATTTTACAGATGAGGTAACTGAGGCGCAGAGAAGTTAAGTGACTTGACCACAGTCAAACAGGTGACAAGTGGAAGAGCCGGGAGCCGAACTCATGACCTCTGACTCTGAAGCCCAGGCTCTTTCCACTGAGCCATGCTGCTTCCCTAATGGGAATTTTACTTTTTCTCCTTCCTACTTAATAATGTTGGCATTTGTTAAGTGCTTACTACGTGCAGAGCACTGTTCTAAGCGCTGGGGTAGATACAGGGTAATCAGGCTGTCCCACGTGAGGCTCACAGTCTTAATCCCCATTTTACAGATGAGGGAACTGAGGCACAAAGGTAAGTGACTTGCCCACAGTCACACAGCTGATCAGTGGCAGAGATGGGATTCGAACTCATTACCTCTGACTCCCAAGCCCGGGATCTTACCACTGAGCCATGTTGCAATGCATATGGGGTGTGTGTGTGTGTGTGTGTGTGTGTGTGTGTGTGTGTGTGTGAGAGAGAGAGAGAGAGAGAGAGAGAGACAGAGAGAGAGAGAGAGAGAGAGGGAGAGGGAGAGAGACACACACAAGCTAAGGGCAACTGTTGGGTTGACAGTCCGGAATGGTGGAAATCAATCAGATAAAGCTTCCTGAAAAAAAATGGGATTACAGGAGGGCTTTAAAGATAAGAAGAGCTGTGATCTGACAGATTTGGAAGGGAAAATAATTCTCCAGCCAGGAGGAAGGCATGAGCAAGAGGCTGGATGCAAGAATCAAGAGCCTAACAGAGTAGGCGAGTTAAGAAAGAGCACAAACCGGGGAGAGAAGAAAAGAAACACGTGAAGAGAGAAAAATGTGTAGGCAGGAGTTTTGAAGTCAGTGGCCAGTAGATTTTCCTTGATGCACTGAATTAATCCCTCACACTAGAACATTCCCAACACTACGTAGGCAACCTGGTGACAGTCAATAAGATTTATTGAAAACCAACTTTGAGCAAAGCACTGTACTAAGTGTTTGGGGAAATACAATTAGAACTCTGCCCTCAAGGGGCTTAAAGTTTAGCTGGGTAGATAGTTTATCATTAAGTCAGGGAAAGATGTACTGACATAGTTCTACCTACTATATAGCATCTTTTCTCCAAAGAGCTCAAAGCTTATTTATTTACATTTTATTTTACATATGGTCACAATAAATACATGAATTAGGGAGGGCAAGGGATTATCATTTCCATCCGATAACATTTATTGAGCACTTACTGTGTGCAGAGCACAGTACTAAGCACTTGGGAGAGTACAATATAAGAGTTGGTAGACACGTTCCCCACATACAACGAGCTTAGGGACTAGGGAGGAGACAGAAACACTCTGGGCATGTCACTCCTTTCCTCAGAAACCTCCAGTGGTTGCCTATCAATCTTCACATGAAGCAAAAATCCTCACATTTGGATTCAAAGCTCTCCATCACCTTGCCCCTTCCTACCTCACCTCCCTTCTCTCTTTCTACAGCCCACCCCCTATACTCCGCTCCTCTGCTGCTAACCTCCTTACTGTGCCTTGTTCTCGCTTGTCCCACCGTCGACCCCTGGTCCACCTCCTACCACTGACCTGGAATGCCCTCCCTCCTCACATCTGCCAAACTAACTCTCTTCCCCTCTTCAAGGCCCTATTGAGAGCTTACCTCTTCCTGGAGGCCATCTCAGACTAAGCCCTCCCTTTCCCTCTGCCCTTCCTCCCCTCCCCATTCCTCCTACTCCCTCCCTCTGCTCTATCTCCTTCTCCTCCCCACAACACTTGTGTATATTTGTATATATTATTACTGTATTTTATTAATGATATGCATATATCTATGATTCTATTTACCTATTTTGATGATATTGATACATGACTACTTGTTTTGTTTTGCTGTCTGTCTCCCCCTTTTAGACTGTGAGCCCATTGTTGGGCAGGGATTGTCACTATCTGTTGCCGAATTGTACAGTCAAAGTGCTTAGTACAGTGCTCTGTACACAGTAAGCACTCAATAAATACGATTGAATGAATGAATAGTAATATAAATAAATTATGAATACGCACATAAGTGCTGTGGAGCGGAGGGAGGGGTGAATAAAGGGAACAAATCCAAATGAGTGGGTGCTGCAGAAGGGAGTGGGAGAAGAGGAAATGAGGGCTTAGTCAGGGAAGGCCTTCAGTAAGGCTTTGAGGGGGAAGAATGATTGTCGGATATATTTCTATAGACAAAGAAGCTGGGGTACAAAAACTTCGTGAGTGATGAAGTTGGAAGACTCTAACTAATCCTGATACCCAATCCAGTGTTCTATATAACAAACTAGGTCGCCTCAACAGAAGAAGGAAAGCTCTAAAACATGATAATTTAATTAATTATGGTATTTGTTAAGCATTAACTACATGTCAAGTACTGTTCTAAATGCTGGGGTAGATACAAGTTAATCAGGTTGGACACTGTCCCTGTCCCACATAGGACTCACAATCTAAGTCGGAGGGAGAAGAGGTTTTGAATATCCATTTTACAGTTAAGGAAACTGAGGCACAGAGAAGTTAAGGGACTTGCCCAAGGTCACAAAGCAGACAAGTGGTGGAGGTGGGATATGAAACCAGGTACTATGACTCCCAGTACACATGCTCTATCCACTAGGCCACGCTGCTTCCCTGAAGCCTGTTACAAACAGGATATATGGAAGAGATTAAGGTTAAATCTAACTGGAAGGCAAGAACTAAATAAAATCCTTTCCAGACCTCTGCATTGCTCTCAGATTTCCACCGAGCTTTTTTAACACATGGAACACGTTGAAAAAATACCACATTATCACCATCTTTAAGAAGAAAGGCAAAAATTATTCTGCAGTGATGGAATCTTGTGGCTGTGCATTTCTAGATAAATCCTAACCACAGTCTTGCAGCACCAGCTACTGAAGTGGAATATTACCAATCACAAGTACTTACACTGTGAAGGTGCAATGTGGACATGGTCTTTGCTCAAGTCCTAGTACAGTGCTCTGCAAAGAGTAGATCCTCTTTGATGTCAAAGATGAAAGATGACAAGACCTACATATGGTGTTCAAACAGCTTGAGATCCTTATTCAAGTATTTGACCTCATTAACAAACCTGGGGTCTAGCAGCACCTAATCAAGTTTCTAAGATTATTCTACAATTCAGCCAACTCAGAATTAAAGGAGCTTTCTCCTGTAACTTCTCCATCACCAATAAACTATGTTGTGTACTGTATAATGTCTTCTCAACCTACTCAAAACATCCATGCTTGAGAATGCAACAAAAATCTGGTTTGGACTGTTGATTCCATTAGACTCTAAGCCCATCTATCAAAATGTATGTCTTTTGTACCTGGTTTACTCTACCAAGAATTTAGTACAGTGGATGCACAAGAACAATTACGGTATTTAGGTTGTGGGCCCCAAATGGGACAGGGACTGTGTAAGACCCGGTAATCCTGTGTCTAGCCCAGAGGTCAGTAATAATAATAATAATGTTGGTATTTGTTAAGAGCTTACTATGTGCCGAGCACTGTTCTAAGCACTGGAGTAGATACAGGGTAATCAGGTTGTCCCACATGAGGCTCACAGTCTTCATCCCCATTTTACAGATGAGGGAACTGAGGCACAGTGCTTGGCACATAGTAAGCACTTAACAAATACCACAATAATTATTATCAACGGCCAAAATTATTAATGTTGCCTGATTACTGTTAAAATACCATTTCAATGCTCTGGAAAATTATTCCAATTCAACAGGCTACGATCAACATCAAAGCTTTTGAATCAGTAATTCAGAAACTGCTAAATACCATACACACACACCCCCACAACAACCACCAAATAACTGTGAAGTGCTTTTAAGAGTCATAAAGTGTAATGGTTTGAATATGAATCTGTTTTCATGTAAGACTGAGATGTAAAATATCTCGCTCCTTCGTCAACCTTACACCCAACCACGTATTTCCATCAATGACACGGCCTTAATAATAATAATAATGTTGGTATTTGTTAAGCGTTTACTATGTGCAGAGCACTGTTCTAAGCGCTGGGGCAGATACAGGGCAATCAGGTTGACCCACGTGAGGCTCGCAGTTAATCCCCATTTTCCCCATTTTACAGATGAAGTAACTGAGGCACAGAGAAGTTAAGTGACTTGCCCACAGTCAAACAGCTTTTCATTCATTCAGTAGTATTTATTGAGCTGACAAGTGGCAGAGCCGGGAGTAATTCTGTCACCTGGGCTGCACTTTGGACACCTGTACAAGAATAGACAAAGAGGCAGACAACTCAATCAAAACACCTTAATGTCCTGTATGAGACAGAGTAGTGCTAATGTGTTTCAAATTGAAGGTTTATAGCAAAACTGAAATAGCTAATCTTCTCTAAGATTGTGAGATCGGAAATTACCACAGGCACTACATCTGATTTCTTCAGCAGTTCCCTCTGTGTCACTCGAGTGACATTAAATGGAAAAACGGGATGGAAACCAATGAGGTCCTTGTATACAGACAGTCTACTAGCATTAAAGTAATGCTCACACAGGACACATGAAGAGAATGGATGATAACAGGAGACCCAAACAGTTGCTTTAGTGGTGCTCCTATAAAAAGGACAATGGAAGAAATGTTTAAAGACACAATGAAAAAAACCTTGAGATGATGTAGCACAACAGGGAAACAGCACAAGCAAACAAACTAGCCTGGCATGTGAGAATTAGAAATGGGATGAATATTAGAACAGAAACTTGGAGAAGATCACAACACCAAGAAGCAGAATCACAAACAGCACCAGGCATCATAGGAAACAAATGAAACAGTGTACCAAGGAAAAAATTTCACATATGAGTTGGAAAGGATTCTCAACCATAAATTGACTGCTAATCACACTGAGACATGAATGAATCTCAAGAACATCACCTTGGAATTACAAGAGGCAGCTACATATAAAGACATAGAGGAAAAATCCATAGCTCTCTAACCATAACTTGGGCTGCATTGGGGAAACCTACCTCCAAGTGTCCTGCTTCAAGAAGCTAACTAACAAGAGGAAACAAGTGAAAATAAAATATGAACACACACAACATGAAATGCTATCTCAATCATATGTATGTGCAACTGTGAGCATGCCTGGAGAGGGCTCAGAGGCACTTAAGGAGCTCTGCTAAAGTTGGTTTGTCAGCCTGGCTCCATTGGGGAGCTCCTTATCAGACTCGTGTGCCATAAAAATTGGGGCAAACAGGGTTTTCTTCTGAAAAATCATTTCTAAACAACAACAAACTTGACCAACGCAACATCCACAGTGTAGTCTGGACCATCAAATTGCTGCAAGTGTTGCAAATAACAGGAGTGTGGATCACAAAGACATGGTGAAAGACAGAAACAGGAACTAAGTGGGATTTCTCAGGAGTGAAGGGTCTGAGTAGCCAGCAAGAGACAACCAGGGCAGAAGATGAAGCCAGGCACCACGCCCCATCTCCAACCCAGGCCTACAAGGATACAGGTTAGCTGCAGTTTAGCTATCCCTGACATATACCGCATTATGTATGCTTGATGTATATTTATACCCTAAAATGTCCAATTTTAATCATGATAAGTATAGCCTAACTTGATCAGAGGCTGTACTGACATTTCAGCAAACCTTGAACACTGAAGCAATACATTTTGCAATAACCATGCTAATCTGAGACTGACCTCTCTTTTCATAATAAATTCTAATAAAAAAAGGTTCCTGTTCAAAACTAATTTAGTGCTTATTTACCGAAGCTCACTTGGGGATAGTTGAAGCATGAATTGGCTGAAATGCTACACTCTTCAGACATGATGTCTGCCCTCAAGGAGCATCCAATCTAGCAGGGGAGACTGCTACTAAATAAAATAAATTTGAATGTAAGATGCTGGCAGGGAACATGTGAATTTTACTGTCCCAAGCACTTGACTGCACTACACTCAGTAGATACTCAAAAAATATCACTATTACTTGTACCACCACCACATGGCTAAGATAAATAAAGAACCGGACCAGAAATCATGATACCAATTTCTATTTCATGTCCCTCAAATGACTTGAGTAATTAAGATGAGGAATTTCTGAATCGTAGGGCCTCAGCTTCCTCATCCGTACAGTGGCAATAAGGCCAGAAATGATGCAAACTGCAGCTTGCACAAACTTTCACAAATCAGCGAGAAGCAGAGAGAAGCAGCATGGCCTAGTGAGTAGAGCACAGAAGGACATGGATTCTAATCCCGGCTCCACCATTTGCCAGCTGTATTACCTTGCTACTTCTCTACTCTGTGCCTCAGTTACCTCATCCGGAAAATGGAAATTAGTATTGTGAACTCCATATAGGACACAGTATGTGTCCAACTTGATTAGCTTCTATCTACCCCAGCATTTAGTATGGTGCCTGGCATAAAATAAGGGCTTAAATTCCAAAAAAATAAACAAATAAATCACTTAGTAGTATTTACTGAACACTTTAGTGAGTGCTTGAGAGATTACAATCCATTAGTAGACATTATGCACTGCCCCCAACACATGGAATTTATACCAGATCTTGGGATACCCAAACTTGGGAAGCCATTTTTCAAATCATTCACAGGTCCACCATTGAAAATTATTTCCAAATATTCACTAGTAGACTTTACTATACTTTAAACACCTGAGTCAAATCAAGTCACTTCATATCAGAGTTTAAAGCAATTAATCTATATTTATTGAGAACTTGCTATGTTCAGAGCACTGTACTGAGTGCTTGGGAGAGTACAATACAGAGTTAGCAGATACGTTCCCTACCCACAATAAGAATAAATACAGTTGACTTCCTATCTCCCTGTCTGCCGTAAGCTAATGACATGTGTCATGGAGTCAAAGTAAGGGAGAGTTACTTTTCTTGTGACAAAAAAGTCTTCTAATAAAAATGATGGTATTTGTTAAGCACTCAATCTGTGCCAGGCACTGTGCTAAGTGCTGGAGTAGATGTAAGCAAATCGAGTTGGACACAGTCCCTGTTCCATGTGAGCCTAACAGTCTCAATCCCCATTTTACAGATGAGGTAGCTGAGGCCCAGAGAAATGAAGTGACTGGCCCAAGGTCACACAGCAAGACACGTGGCAAGCTGGGACTAGAACCCATGACCTTCTGACTCCTAGGCCCATTCTCTACTTTTGGTATCAATCACCATCATCATCATTTGGGTATTTAAGCATTTACTAAGTGCTGAAATAGATAAGATGCAAGATATTCAGGTCGGACATAGTCCCTGTCCTACATGGGGCTCATAATTTAATGGGGAGTGAGAAGCAGCATGGCCTAATGGTCTGGGAGTCAGAAGGCCTGGGTTCTAATCCCTGTTCCACCAATTGCTTGTGTGTGACATTGAGCAAGACACAACTTCTCCATTCCTCAGTTTTCTTGTTCTCTCTCCTTCTTAGACCGTAAACCCCATGCAAAACAAGGCTGTATCTAATCGAACTAACTTGTACCGTGTCCAGCACTTAGACCAATTCTGACACATAGTAAGTACTGAAATACCATTTAAAAGGGTATTAAATGTACATTTTAAGAGTAAGGAAACTGTAAAAGATCAAGCTTCTGGAATATATACAAGTAATCTTATATATTAAAGATATTTAAATCCCTTTATGTATCTTTTAGCAAAAGAGGGCAAGAATAGTGATAATTTTCATTGCCAAACACTACCACGATTGCACTCATAAATAAATGTTGTCAGTTTACCATATCTAATAATCCTGTTTTTAAAATGAGCCAAGTAAATATTCCCCTACAAATCCCAACTGTGGCTTTCCAATTTTCTCCTAAAATTTTAATGTTTAAATAGTTTGAAATGAATTTTACAAGCTCTTTCCATTTGCCCACGGTGTTTTGATTTTAAAAAAAAAGTAGTGTTATAATGGGGTTAACACAGACTGCAAGAGAGACAGCTGTTTGATACTATTGGGTATATTACCACCTCTCTATATCAAATCACTCAACCTCACCCCTCTTCCTTTTTTGGGCTCTGAGTTGCCACTGAAGTGGCTATTTATTAGTAAGTAAATACAGTGATGGTCATATTATGCATACTGATATGCCCTAAGGTCCTTTTATTGTGAAATGAGGGTGTTTGCCCATGCACACTTTATGTCTGTGTTAATGTCTGCACTTGCTTTAACTCTCCCCAAGTCCCAAAACATGCCCTGTGACTTTGTTAGAACTGTAAAATCCACACCAATGCACTGTCTTTATCTCTAAAATGCAACAGCTGATATTATACTCATTTATGAGTCGCAAATGGGAGACACAACTTTGCATTTTTAGTTTAATTGAAAATATTAAAAAGGCATAAATGTAAAGGACTGAAATTCATAAAAACAACTAAAGTTGTCTGCCTTCGATAGTGTTGAACGTGCTAACACTGCATCTGTTATCTCAATTTGGCCCAAGAGGAATATTTTAGAGTCAACTGTCCAAGATTCTAGATAAAATATATCGTATCTCAAAATCCAATGGCATACAACTTCAAGCCAACTGTTCACTTTATTACAATATCATTTACTGTCAAGACCATGTAAATTATAACATAACTACTCTGAAGCAAGGCAGGAACTAAATTCACAATGTCTACGGTCAAAAAAATGGCTACTCCGCAGTCTTTCTGGAAACTTTGCCACTAAAACTCAGGCCTTATAGCCTGAGTGAGAAAAGCCATAAAGCCATAAAACAACATTTGTTTTTTCCTGTCCCGGCCTCCTAGGATCATAAAACGTAGACCATCTCCTTCCCAAATTTGTCTTTTCTCACTTGCTTCTGAACTGCTGGGTTATAAATACTTTTGTCTTCTACTGAAGAGACAAGATTTCTTCTGAAGACTCATTTCCTGTGGGAAATGATAAGTTCCAAATTCCATGCACATATTTTGTTGGAAACCAAAGTTGCAGAATCCCAAGACTATATGGAAGCTTTTCGCTTTTAGGTCAAAAGAGGAAGGAAATCCCACTAAAGTCCTAGTTTCAATATAACGTCATTACAATCTTAAGTTAAAATATACTATTTAGACTTTTTTTTAATTCGAAGATGCTAATACCAGCAGTATCACTATATTTACCAACACCACCACCAAAGTTGATTTTCTATCATTGGACCTGCTGGGCAAAAAGCAACACTAAACAATTGTGTTCAAACAATGTGCTAGGCTATTTGTAATATGCAAATTTACATTCTAAGGCGTTCGAGGGTGCGTCCTATATGCCGGGTAAAATCTGGCTTATCTTTTTTTTTCCATGAAATATACCTGCAGGAAGTTTTTAAAAAGGCAAACCTAAAAATGCTTGTAGACTTTTGCATTGCTTAAGACCTCTTTTGTCTGTCAATCAACAATATAGTATTATTCTTCCATCACAAAAGGAAAACCTTTGGAGGCAGTAGAGGACTATGTGTTGTGCAAATGTGCAGTTGCTAAGAAGCAAATATGCCTCTCTTCTAATCAAATAGCCCAGCTCAGCAATGCCGCTGGCTTGGGGCAAGAAGCAAATTCCACCAGCCACAAACTTAGAAACAGTCTTGAATTATTTGTTGCTGACCGCTGGCTGAACCCTTTCCTGATGAGCACCATCACCATTAGCCACTACTCAGTGTATTCCATCAACCAATGGCAATAGCCGCATGCTCCAGCTCAGGCTACAAGAAATTGATCAAACAGGGTAATGAGACTATTTCTTCACGGAGGTTATTTTAAATGAATATAAATATTTTCTTTCTACATAATTTGCCACAGAAAGGTCACTGAACTCCCTGTGATTCTAAAGAAAAATGCTGTGGTGTCCCCTTTAAGTATCTGAGTTAAGATAAAGCCAACAAACAATTCTGGGCATTTTTTGATATTAAAGGATAAATTCTAATGTCCCGGCACCTTAGACAACTGATTAGTTGCACTATTTTAACCGCACCTTCGGGTATGGCTCTGAACTGATCGGATGCTCTTTTATAAATGGAAAGCTAATCATGATTTACCAATTAAAAACCGTTTGTGGATGAACATTTTTGTTAAAGATAGAATAATTAATCTCTAATGCAGATGATTTTTAAAGCATGAATCACAACGTATGCCTTCTTAGTGCTAGTTATTAAAATTTGATGTAATTATAATAAATTATTTAGTGAAAAAAATTCATTTTTCTATCTTATTCCTCTTCCTGCTAGACAGTAGGATAAAATGCATGTTAACTATTACAGTTTGCACATGAATCACTTCACTGACATCTGATTTAGTTCTTCTAATGGAGTGACATTTATGGCTCCTCTTCCCTGAATATTTTAAACCAAAAATCCACAAACAACTTCATATAACTTTTGTACAATGGAACAGAATTACCACATATTGTCTATTGTCCAATATCCAGTTTTTTAATAGTAGAAAACTGCAGATAGCTTTGACAGTTAAGCACAGTTCAGTCATTATTACTGGCAAACAACCGCATACCAGTAATAAAAGAGATTTCAAAGTAAATATTTTTAAAATCAGAACAATAGTAGTTGCTTTTGAGAAAGCATACACAACAAACTAAATCTACAAATGAGAGGCTTACATGGGGAAAAGACATATTTTGCCTGATGTCTTTGAAAACTGTTTATAAATGCTTACTAAAAGTGCATTTTAATGCACTAAACATTCATTCTTACTCCATTAAACAGTAATTTCTCATCAAAAATACAAACTCATTTTTAGAGCAGTTAAAATCTGATTTTAATAGCAATACTTTTTGTAATTGCTTATTTCACAGTAGTTCAAACTGATTTTACTTTTCATCAAAATTTCTAGAATGCTGATTAATATAAAAAAAGAACCACTTTAGAATTGGCAGGGCTATGGATAGGTTTTCACAGTTTCTGTCAAGAAATGTGTTTTCTGAACTTCGTTTTTTTTTTTTTAAACTGTGTACTGACCCTCTTGATCTAAATATGCTAAAATAACTAAACCTCAGATAAAAAAGGAAACTATTTAAGTACTTATTTTTATAAATAAAGCACTGCTATGTGGCAGACACAATCTATGCTCCTGAAAGGTCAAAGGCCTTCTGTTTTTCATACAAAATGAACAGGAAATTGGCATTGCTCCATCATGATGCTTTAGAATTCTCTTGGTGTAACCTGAGGTTCATGTACACACATACACCTCACACAATCACATACACACACACTCTGTCAGGTAACTCTGTGAAATTAACTTGAAATGTAAAAAATACCCTGAAAGCATTAAGCAGACTAGTTCAATGCTGGTCCCTTGTGCTTAGAGGCTGTCTTTTTCCTCAAATAAAATTTTGCCGTATTCTCAGAGTAGGCTGGGAAAAATAAAAATCAAAAATATGCTTGAGGGAAATTTAGTCACCAGCAGCAAAAGACAACTTATCAACTGCCTAGCAATTTGACAAATTCGGTAGCAACTGAAAAAAAAAACCCCAATATAATTTCTGATGCCAAGAAGCCAGATGGCACTACTGGAAAAAATTAAGTCTACAGATTGGCAGCTCGACCCTGTGATCATTGCCCAAGGGAGGACAAAGTGGAAGAAGAGCGGGAGGTTCAGTATGATGGGGGTAAATCAATTATCACCAACTCACTACATCCTTTTCCACAATATTTTTACTAAAGATATCTAAATACTGAATGTGATTTAAACTTTTCCAACGTATTGGGATGGGGAAGAAAAAGGAATAGTGATAAAAAATTCTGATTTTGACAGGAGAGGATGGATTTCAAATGAAGGTGCAAATTCTAGCAGAAATAAATGAAAAGTGGGCTTCGATTGTGGAAGAGAGGTATGAATATTGAATCTTTTTACTTACTACCTTGAAAATATAAAGGTACATCTTCTTTTTTTTATATTTCCAACTAAATTGGATGGGTGCATTTTTCAAAACAATACTGGAAAATAGGCATGGGGAAGAATGGGGAGTAAGTGGATTCAAATACACACACACACACACACACACAAATGTCCTTGTGTGTCAACAGTATAAATTTCCTATACCTATTCTCTTACTTTGAAAAATTAATTTGCATTCTTCTCCTATGTTATTGCTGGAAAACTACATACCACGCAGCATGTATTTCATGCTGGTGAGCATTTTTCCAATATACACTTTTAAGGACAATACAGAACCACTAAAATATATACTATACTTTCTCTAATCTGCACTCTGATATTTCCTCAACTTTAATCTTGCACTATCAGGAATTTCTAAAGGTAGCAACGACCCAAGTCACACAGAGTCAGAGTTAAATGAGAAATACGAAGCATAGACAATAAATACATAAGGGAAAATTAATGGCAAGCTTATCCTTAATTTGGAAATAAAATGTCAAATATAAAAGTGGCTGAAAAATAGTGTTCATTTATGCTGGAATTTTTGCTTTTCACTATCACCTTTCCCCTACTGAATCATCATTTATAAAGAGAAACAGCTTTTTTGTTTCATTTACGTTATTAGTAGGTCAGAAGAGTTAAATTTCTGTTTTGAAGGTCAGTTATCTCTCACTAAGCTATATTCTAAAATGGCTGAGAGGGAGGGATTTTGAAATGTAAATGACTATGTTGATTGGTGCATTTCACTGTCAGTCACATTGGCTAAACTATAAGAATTCTAAAGAGGTATGATGGAGAAATGACCAATTTCCTGCTCAAAATATTGTGGAAGCAAAGCATCTTTCGTATTGAAGAAAAGACGGTCTTTTCAACCAGTGAGGGCAATCTGCTCCAGTCAGTTTATCAGTGACAGATCAATCTAGCTTTATAAGTAAGATCAGCTGATAAAGCAAGTGAGTTTTCAAACCAGTCTAGAGAGAGAGAGAGAGAGAGAGAGAGAGAGAGAGAAACAGCAACATCTGAATGCACATCAGGTCTCTGGGAGACAGCTAGTCATATCACATTCACACACAAACCGGTTCTTCGCCTAGCCTACTGAAACCTAAGAAAAACACCCTTTTTTTCTGATACATTTCCTAGCTCATCAAAGGAGGAATGGGGAGTAAGTTAACATGAGTTTCCTAGTGCACTTTCTGACCTCCACTGCGTGGAATGGCACCTACACTGATGGAACAATAAATGTGGTTAAATGCATTTGCTTTCACTACCCTATTCTTAATTCATTGTGCCAAACCTAACTAAAATTGCACAGGGATACTTCAAGCAGTTTAGGCGAAACAATTAAAGCACGCTTGCATGGGCAATACCTATTTCTGTTCACAGTGGATATATTTATTCTACCATGGTTTTCAGTATAAACATTTCCTCAATCTTTACCCTTTTGGTAACTTTTATTAGTATATAAATACACACGTTTATAGCCATCAGTATTCTGTTGAGGGCTTCGTGAATGCAGGGAACTGGTACTAAGCACTTGGCAGATTCAAAGTAGACAATAGTAGACAATGTCTCTGCCCTCAAGAAGCTTACGAAGTACTGGGGATCAGACACTAAAATAATTTACTGATAGAAGGAATAAAAGGTGTTATGTACATGAGGTAGTATTTAAGTAAAAGGTATATAAGATGTGTACTTAAGTGCTTTGGGGGTTATGAGTACACAAGTACTTTATTTAGGTGGAGCAGAAGTGCTAAAGTGACAGTTTGGGGATTTAACTTGCAAAGTGCAGAAATTAATCAGAGAAGCCCTCCTAGAGATTTCAGAAGGACTTTGTGAAGGGGAAGAGCTGGGGCCTGGCTTGGTTGAAGACAGTAAGAGTTCCAGGCAGGGGGAAGAGCAGAAAGAAGCAAGAGTTTGGCAGTAGGAAAGATGAGCAGACAGCACAGTGAAATTGATTAGTTTAAGAGGAACAAGAGGCTTGGGTATACTGCATAAAGAGTTTAGGTATGTGCATGAAGAGGAGAGAGAGCACACTGAGTCCATCAAAAACAATAGTCTGGAATTTCTGCTTGATGTGAAAAGGTTTGGGCAATCGCTGGAGGTTTTTGAGGAGTGGAGATATGAGTGCAGAATGATGATCTATTCATTCATTCAACTGTACTTATTGAGAGCTTACTGTGTGCAAACCACTGTACTAAGCGCTTAAAAATGATCCTGGAAGCAAAGTACGGACTACAGAAGGGAGAGACTGGAGGCAGGGGGACCAGTAAGGAGGTTTATATAATAATAATAATAATAATGATGATGATGGTATTTGTTAAGCGCTATGTGCTAAGCACTGTTCTAAGCACTGGGGTAGATACAAGGTGATCCGGTTGTCCCACTTGGGACTCACAGTCTTAATCCCCATTTTACAAATGAGGGAAGTGAGGCACAGAGGAGTTAAGTGACTTGCCCAAGGTCACATACCTGACAAGCGATGGAGCCAGAATTAGAACCCATGACCGCTGACTCCCAAGCCTGTGCTCTTTCAGCAGAGTCACGTCAGGTTGTCTCAGGTGGGGCTCACTGCCTTCATCCCCATTTTACAGATGAGGTAAATGAGGCACTTGGGATATGACAGGTGCCTAGTCCAGCATGATAACTGTTTGGGTGGAGAGAAATGGGTAGGTGTTGGGAAAACCAGGATTTGGCAACAATGAATATGGGAGTTAATTAATTTACGGTATTTAAGTGCTTACTTTGTGCCAGGCTAGGGTAAATATAAGCTAATCGGGTTGGAGACATGGGGCTCACAGTATTAATCCTCATATTTCAGATGAGGTAATTGAGGCATGGAGGTTAATTGACTTACCCAACGTCACACAGGGTTGAAAGAGAGGGAGGAGTCAAGTATAATCACAATAATAATAATAATGTTGGTATTTGTTAAGCGCTTACTATGAGCCGAGCACTGTTCTAAGCGCTGGGGTAGATACAGGGTAATCAGGTTGTCCCACATGAGGCTCACAGTCTTCATCCCCATTTTAGAGATGAGGTAACTGAGGCACAGAAAAGTGACTTGCCCACAGTCACACAGCTGACAGGTGGCAGAGCCGGGATTCGAACCCATTATCTCTGGCTCCCAAGCCCGGAGTCTTTCCACTGAGCCACACTGTATAATGCCAAGGTTGAGGGCTTCAGAAACAGGAAAGATGGTGATGTTATTAACTGTGCTGGGAAAATTATGTGGAGTAGAGGATTTGGGGAGGAAGATGAGATTCAATTTGGGACATACTGAACTTTAGGTGCCAGGGTGGCATCCATATATAAGTACCTTGGAGGCAGAAGGAAGTACAAGATTGCAGAGAAGAAGAGAAGTTGGGGGCTAATGGGGTAGATTTGGTAGTCTTCCATAAAGAGGTGGTAGTTGAACCCATGGGTGTGGATAAGCTCCCCAAGAGAATGAACATAAAGGCAGAAGAAAAACAGACTCAGAGGACTGAGGGACATTCACTCAAGAGACAGGAAGAGAGATGGCCAGAGACTGACAGAGACAGAGAGACTCAGATTTCTGGGAAATGTAGGCCTCTGGCTTCTGGGAAAATAGAGTTCCCAGGCAGCAGGTGCTGTAAAAATAAATTTCCTATTTTCCTTTAGGTTCTTGACCTCAGTTCCATCTCCAATAGGAGGCTGCAAATTGTCACAATCAGTCTCTGACAACAATGAAGTTAGACTACCAGTATCGAACCAATGCTCGGCATACCGTGCCTTCATTAGCTAGGCTGTGAGAGGAGAATGGAAGACAGAAAGATGCGCAAACATTATTTTATGGTGGGCTAAAACACAGAATTCATCAACAGGCCAGACAGAAGAAATCTTTAAAATCATAATGAAGCAATCCTCAAGCAGTGTAGCAGAATAGAGGACAGTTGGACACAAACAACAAACGGTGAGCCTGATGGACAGAATTTAGAAATGGGATAACTGTCTTGGGGCAAAACCTTAGGAAGATTGTAACATCAAGAAAGAAACAAAAACAGCATAACAAATGCAACGGGAGAGCAAGGGGTAACCTTTATATGCAAGTGATCTGGAAGTGCACATCACTTAGGAAAGCGTAACCTAGTGGAAAGAACATGGGTCTAAGAGTCAGAGGATCTGCATTCTAATCCCAGCTCTGCCAAATACCTACCGTGCGGTCTGGGGCATGTCACTTCACTTCTCCGTGCTTCACTTCACTCATCTGCAAAATGAGAGTTCAATATCCATTCTCCCTCCCACTTAGACAGACAGTCCCATGTGGGAATTGATTTTATATCTACCCCAGGACTTAGTATAGTGCTTGGCAATCAATCACTCATATTTATTGAGGGCTTACTGTGTACAGAGCACTCTATTAAACATTTGGGAAAGTACAGTGTAGCAGAGTCGGTAGATATGTTCCCTGCCCATAATGAGCTTACAGTCTAAAGGGAAATACAGAGATTAATATTAGGAAACAAACAGGATAGCGTATTGACTTCTTATGTGGAGGAAGCCTTTCAAAGGTTGTGGGTTTGAGTCCATTAGAGTCCCTTTTGCTTTTTCTTCCCCCTTCTAGATGGTAGCCTGTTGCTGGGCAGGGATTGTCTCTATTTGTTGTTGAATTGTACTTTCCAAGTGCTTGGTACAGTGCTCTGCACGCAGTAAGCGCTCAATAAATATGACTGACTGAATGAATGAATGAATGGATAAGTACATAAGTGCTGTGGAGCTGAGGCGGGGGGAATAAAGGGTGCACTTCTATACCACAATTTTTAAGTGATTGTTGAACTCTCTTTGGTCTTCTCATTTACTTACAGGTATGCCCTGATAAAATCTCACTGTTAAACTTAATAATTATTATTATAACTGTGGTATTTGTTAAGCACTTACTGGGTGCCAGGGGCAGAGACAAGCAAATCGGGTTGGCTAAAGACCCTGTCCTACATGGGGCTCACATTCTCAATTCTCATATGTAAAAAGTAAAACATAGTAACTGAGGCACAGAGAAGTCAAGTCACTTGCCCAAGGTCACACAGCAGATGTGTGGTGGAGCCGCGATTAGAACCCATGATCTTCTAACTCCAAGGCCTTTGCTCTATCCACTACACGACTGCACCTCATCAATAACTATTCGACCCTCACAGAGTCCATTCCACCAGAGAGCACCGATATATGGGCCCCTCACTTTTAGCCTCCTTTGGTCCAAACCTAACTGACCAAAACAGGAAGCTGAATGAAAGTAAACCATTTTCAACTCATGAAACTGGACTCAAGAGACTACTTCCAAGTAATCTCTTGGAATCATACTGATTATTCTTCATTCACATGACTACAACTCCCATTCCTTACATTAATTTTTGGCCCTATTGGGGGCCAAAATGATTTTGCCAAACTGTGATGGCATTAAAATTATTCCAGAAAGAAACCACACATTCCCTTGGCTATTCAGAATATAGAATGCTTGAACATAGTTAGCATTCAGCATATAAGGTATTGAGCATAATAATAAATAATAGTAATCCTGGAGCATTTATTCTTTTCGGAAAATATGCTAAATGCTTGAGAGAATGTAAGTTAATAGTCACAATCCACGCCCGCAAGGATCTTGTGGAGACACAATACAAAATGTATGAAAAAAAATCAGTGGATGTGTCTACACAGGGTTAACCTAATAGCAGATTTATTTTTATTGAATCTATGTTTAAGAGCCCTAACAGTAATTCACATATAAACAAATGTGAGAAATTCTTCGTCGTAGTCTATTTTGAAGCAATTTAGCATAATAGTATTTAAGAGAATGTGTCTGTTGCTGTATTTTACTCTTCCAGGTGCTTAATACAGTGTTTTGCATACAGTGCTCAGTAAGTACGACTGAATGAACAGCAGTAGCTAGAATTATCATCACTAGGGTATAATAATAATTATGGTATTTTATGGTATGGTGTGGTATGCTTTCTGGCAGACCATCCACATGCATGTCTCCTGAAAGAGAGTTTATACATCTAAAAATTATAAAGTATTTATATTAATATCTTCCTCTGTAGACTGCAAACTCGTTGTGGGCAGGAAACATGCCTACCAACTCTATGGCACTGTACTCTCCTGAGGGCTTGGTGCACACAGTAAGCACTCAATAACACCACTGATTGATAAGTCCACAAGTTCACTTGGTTTATTGTTCCAAAGATGCTAGAGGCTCTGCATTGTCTTCTCCATCTTTACCATACTGGTCTGGTCTCTGAAGACTTCCCTAAAGTCCACCCAAACAATAGTAGGTGGAAAGTAAAGTTGGGGACCGGAAAAATCTGAAATGCTCCTGTTAATCAAGTGGACAAGAGGATGTCGGAGTGCCCAGAGCAGGCTGGGAAATATAAGGGAGTAATGTCTCTAAAAATGTTGATCTAGTCTGCATAGGTGAATTGCCACCAATGTTAACAATAGACTTGTGTCTTTCAGATTCAGACAACAAACAAAATTCATTTGACTCATTCATTCATTCATTCAATAGTATTTATTGAGCACATTCTATGTGCAGAGCACTGTACTAAGCACTTGGAATGTACAATTTGGCAACAGACAGAGACAATCCCTGCCCATTGACGGGCTTACATCTAATCGGGGGAGACAGACGGACAAAAACAATAGCAATAAATAGAATCAAGGGGGTGTACATCTCATTAACAAAATAAATAGGGTAATAAAAATATATACAAATGAGGAGACAAGCACAGTGCGGAGGGGAAGGGAGAGGGGAAGGAGCAGAGGGGAAGGGGAGGAAAGGGGGGCTTAGCTGAGGGGAGGTGAAGGGGGGCAGAGAGGCAGCAGAGGGAAAAGGGGAAGCTCAGTCTGGGAAGGCCTCTTGGAGGAGGTGAGCTCTCACTAGGGCTTTGAAGAGGGGAAGAGAATTAGTTTGGCGGAGGTGAGGAGGGAGGCCATTCCAGGACAGCAGGAGGACGTGGGCCAGGGGTCAACGGCGGGATTGACTCCTGTAACGTGGTCAATGCTTCTCTTTAATACACACTATCCAGGCATGAAAATTTAAATGCTTAAGATTTACTGTGGTTCCACACATTTTTTAAAAAAAGTATGCTCCTTGTTGGATTACTAATAATAATAATAATAATTGTGGTATTGGTTAAGCACTTATTACTTGCCAAACACTGTAATAAGCACTGGAGTAGATGGAAGATAGCCAGGATAGGCACAGTCTGTATCCTACATGGGGCTCAGAATTTAAGTAGAAGGGAGGATAGTTATTGACTGAATCCCCATTTTACAGATGAGAAACTGAGGCATGGAGAAGTTAAGTGGCAGAGCTAAGAACCCAAATGCTCTAATTCTCAGTCCTGTGGTCTTTCCAGGCCATGCTCTTGTCCTGTAGGCAAGGATAACTGCTCACTGTCAGCGTGATCAACTTTGAAATCAAGGGATAGCTAAATATGGAAGACTGCAGAAGTTACCAAAAGTTTGAGGAGTTTTTTATGCTTCAATTAGTGTAACATTTAGCTGCCTCATCCCCCCACAATCACAGTTCTGGCTTCTTCTGATATAGTCAATACATAAATTACAATCTTTAAGGCTCTGGAGAATTTAGAGTTCTGTTAAAGATAACTTATCTTCTTGGGAAATTGACAGTATGCTGCCACACAAAAAAAAATAACCTAAGTGAAAAGGATTACTGGAGAAAGACTCGAGGGAAATAGAAGGGAAGTAACAGGAAGAGGGAGAAACCAAAACCATGTCAGGATTTAAATGGGTGTCAAAGTAAACAAGGAAAATTGCTTGAACACCTCAACTCTACTGCTTTTTTAGTCCCTGTTTGCCTCTTATCATGAAAGAAAGGGAAACAGATGGAGGCTGAGAGATTACTTGGACTGAGATCTTTTGGAGTTAAAGCAGTAGTGTTCAAAATACCCATGTGGACATCTAGTATCAAAATACAGTGTTCAGCATCTTCAGTAAGAATTTATATTGCCATTAGGACATTCCCTCTTCAATCAAAATGAGAAGCGGCATGGCTAGATGGATAGAGCCCAGAAGGACTTGGGTTCTAATCCAGACTCTGCTGGTTGTCTGCTATATGACCTCGGGCAAGTCACTTGAGAAGCATCGTGGCTCAGTGGAAAGAGCATGGGCTTTGGAGTCAGGGCTCATGAGTTCAAATCCCAGCTCTGCCACTTGTCGGCTGTGTGACTGTGGGCAAGTCACTTAACTTCTCTGTGCCTCAGTTCCCTCATCTGTAAAATGGGGATTAAGACTGTGAGCCCCACGTGGGACAACCTGATTCCCCTATGTCTACCCCAGTGCTTAGAACAGTGCTCGGCACATAGTAAGCGCTTAACAAATACCAACATTATCATTATTATTATTATTATTACTTCTCCGTGTCCCAGTTCCCTCATCTGTACAATGGGGATTAAGACTGTGAACCCCATGAGGGGCATGGTCTGAATCTAATCTGATTAACTTGTAACCTACCCCAGCGGTTAGTACAGTGCCTGGCACATAGTAAGTGCTTAACAAATACCATGGGAAAATAAATCTAATCTACTCTCCTAGTGTTCACCACCTGCTGCACAGAAATTGGTCAGTATGGCAAATTTACTGAACTTTACTGCCTGAGGAAGGTCAGCAGTGGCAGTCATGCCATTTTCTACAGAGATCATCCTCTTTCAGAAGGGAAATTCTTCACAAACCAAAAAATGGTTAGTTTCAGACCTTCCAAATTTGCCCAGGGACATAAATGACTATTTAATGATGTCCCTGAAATGAAAGTACTTTACCATCATTTTCAGCACTTATACCCCTACAATGCCAAACTGTAATGAATTTCAGAAATTAGATACATTCCTCGCAGGAGTATTTAAGTGCTTAAAGAAGTATTTGAGTGTATTTGAAAAGCAGCATGGTCCAGTAAAAAGAGCATGGGCCAAGGAGTCTGAGGAACTGGGATCCAGTCTCAGCTCTGCCAACTGCTTGCTGTGTGACCTTGGGCAAGTGACAACTTCTCTGTGCCTCACTTTACTCAACTATAAAGTGGGGATCAATACGTGTTCTCCCTCCTATTTTAACTGTGAGCCCCATGCGGGACAGGGATTTTGTCTGACCTAATTAACTTGCACCTCCCCCAGCGCTTAGAAGAGTGTTAGACACGTTGTTAGCGCTGAACAAATACCATACAAAAAGAAAAAAAAAAGGAATACCAACAAGTTGATTGTCACTAGTGATTTCAATGCTTGACATGGTAGTAACACCCCATATTTGGAAAGAAGTCAATAAACTAGCTAGGACTGGAAAACTTAAGAGTATTGCCCTCACAATGTCACTAACATCAAGCGTATTTAACACCAAACCAAACCGAAGGGTTCTAAGCTGTAGTGTTGCACTTCTTTCTATAGGGTGGGTGATCTGGATCCACCAAAACCACCACATCCAGGGCACTTAGCAGATCTATCACTTCTGCGCCACACTCAACATTACATAGTAACACGACAAGGTTTCCAAAAATTTAGTCCTAGCATTGAAACTCTGCTCACCTCAACAACACCTCTTGAGTGGAACATGAGCTGACAGTCCATAAGTATGGTTCATTACTACAGTGTCCTCTTCAAATACATAGGGCACATATATGTGCCTCTCTCTGATTTTTCGCTCTCCAACTAGACCAACAGCTCAAACACTCTCTCAAGCATCCTTATTTTCATTTGTGGGAAGAGAGAGGAATGTTGGTGCCATCTCTATTTCTCAGTCAAAATTGGGTCATTCCTGACTACTCCATTCTCCCAAAATTCAAACAACTGTCCAATCCAGCCACTTGTCTTCATTTGTTATCTTCCAAATCCAAACCATTTTATCCATTCCAAAGAACTTTAGTCACTTCATAGTTTCTCATCTCATCTCGAGTGAGGCTTTCCATATCATATAAAGAGTGATTTGTCTCTATGTAAAATATCCCACTTTGGGTCACTGATACAAAGCATTCATCCAGATAATTTTACTTAGCTCACAAGTCACCTTTCATTCATTCAATAGTATTTATTGAGCGCTTACTATGTGCAGAGCACTGTACTAAGCGCTTGGGATGAACAAATCGGCAACAGATAGAGACGGTCCCTGCCGTTTGACGGGCTTACAGTCTAATCGGGGGAGACGGACAGACAAGAACAATGGCACTAAACAGCGTCAAGGGGAAGAACATCTCGTAAAAACAATGGCGACTAAATAGAATCAAGGCGATGTACAATTCATTAACAAAATAAATAGGGTAACGAAAATATATACAGTCGAGCGGACGAGTACAGTGCTGTGGGGATGGGAAGGGAGAGGTGGAGGAGCAGAGGGAAAAGGGGAAAATGAGGCTTTAGCTGCGGAGAGGTAAAGGGGGGATGGCAGAGGGAGTAGAGGGGGAAGAGGAGCTCAGTCTGGGAAGGCCTCTTGGAGGAGGTGATTTTTAAGTAAGGTTTTGAAGAGGGAAAGAGAATCAGTTTGGCGGAGGTGAGGAGGGAGGGCGTTCCGGGACCGCGGGAGGACGTGACCCGGGGGTCGACGGCGGGATGGGCGAGACCGAGGGACGGCGAGGAGGTGGGCGGCGGAGGAGCGGAGCGTGCGGGGTGGGCGGTAGAAAGAGAGAAGGGAGGAGAGGTAGGAAGGGGCAAGGTGATGGAGAGCCTCGAAGCCTAGAGTGAGGAGTTTTTGTTTGGAGCGGAGGTCGATAGGCAACCACTGGAGTTGTTTAAGAAGGGGAGTGACATGCCCAGATCGTTTCTGCAGGAAGATGAGCCGGGCAGCGGAGTGAAGAATACCTCAAACACCTTCTGCAAGTACCAGTCTTTCTGTGTAGTTTATCCTGGCTGATATTAGGACTTACAAATGTGAGTTATGTAAACATCATTTAGGATGTTTACATAGCATCCTAAATGTCTGTTCACTGTTTGCTGTTGTATTATATTGTATCTGTTTATTGCTCATACATTCATTCGTATTTATTGAGCAATTACTGTGGGCAAAGCACTGTACTAAGGCTTGGAAGAGTATAATATCCCTTCTTCCTGTCTCTCCCCACTCCAGTCTATTCTTCATTCCGCTGCCCGACTCATCTTCCTGCAGACGCTCTGGGCCTGTCACTCCCCTTCTTAAAAACCTCCAGTGGTTGCCTATCAACCTCGGCATGAAACAAAAACTTCTCACTCTAGGCTTCGAGGCTCTCCATGACCTTGCCCCCTCCTACCTCTCCTCCCTTCTCTCTTTCCACTGCCCACGCCACAAGCTCCGCTCCTCTGCCACCCACCTCCTCACCATCCCCCGTTCTCGCCTATCCTGCCGTCGACCCCTGGCCCACATCCTCCCGTGGTCCTGGAATGCCCTCCCTCCTCACCCCCACCAAACTAATTCTCTTCCCCTCTTCAAAGCCCTACTGAGAGCTCACCTCCTCCAAGAGGCCTTCCCAGACTGAGCTTCCCCTTTCCCCTCTGCTCCCTCTGCTGCTTCTCTAACCCCTCTTCACCTCCCCTCAGCTAAGCCCCCTTTTCCCCCCCTTTCCCTCTGCTCCTCCCCCTCTCCCTTCCCCTCCCCTCAGCACTGTGCTCGTCCGCTCATTTGTATATATTTTTATTACCCTATTTATTTTGTTAATGAGATGTACATCCCCTTGATTCTATTTATTGCTATTGTTTTTGTCTGTCTCCCCCGATTAGACTGTAAACCCACTGATGGGCAGGGATTGTCTCTATCTGTTGACGAATTGTACATTCCAAGCCCTTAGTACAGTGCTCTGCCCATAGTAAGCGCTCAATAAATACTAATGAATGAATGAATGAATAATACAACAATAAACTGACACATTTGTGTTCTACTTTCCCAAGCACTTTGTACAGTGCTCTGCACATAGTAAGCGCTCAAAAAATACCACTGAATAATTGAATGGTGGTAAGTTCCTTGAGGAATGCATTCATTACACACACACACACACACACACACACACATTCCTCTTATTGGGCAAAACATTGGGATATATGTCTCGGAAAAAACAGAATTTCATAATTTTCAAGCTATCGGCTTCTTACTGCAAATACAGGAAACAGAATTGAATATTGCTCAAATCAATTTCTCCTTTTCTGCCAGGCCAAAACCCCAAACTACCTATTGGTTCTTATTTTCCTGGTTAGTAGACTGCCGTGAAGCCTAGACAAAAAGAAAAGTCAACATGGAATGAAGCTCTGACTGAGACAAGAGGACAGAAAAACTGCTTCTCACAAAGCTGAAAGTATTTGGTAAAGCAGCTTGGGAGTTCCATGGCTATAACCATTCGGAGAGTCAGGATTGCCCAAATGTGATAAAATAGGACTGTGGATTGAAATAAAGTTTTTAATACCTTACATGTGATAAAAGACAAATAGGCTTGAAGTGAAATGACAGATATATTGATATAACACAGCTATTCCGGGTGCTTTCATATTTTATACATACGCTAAGATAAGAGCCCAATAAATGCTTTAATGAAAATACTAAATAATTGATATGGAACAATTAAAATGTTCTAAAATTACAATATCCAGAGAGCGAGTGATTTTCTACTTTTTAACGTAATTCTCTTGCTTTTCTGTTAAGAAAATATGAAATAACTCACAAAACACAGAAGCAACATTAGTGAATTAGAGGCTAAACTAAATACTGGAAATTGAAACTCAAAGTTTTAATATCAGCTTTGCTATAAGGCATTACAAAAATCACAATCTCCCTGTATGTTACTTTTCCCATTTGTAAAGTAAGGTAAGTGAAATTGCAGGCTGATAGGATAGTAACATGAGTCAGAAAGATAGCTGAAGAGAATAAGCATTATAAAGTGACATGGGTTCAAAGAAACATACACCTCCTGCCTGGAGGCTAAGTAGGGTGACTATTTTTCCAATATAGAGCACTTTAAATGGAACAGAAGGTCGGGTGATTCTAATGCTAGAGTAATGCCTCACCCAACAGTTCAGGGCATATGGCATTACAATGTCTCAGATTAAAAATAAAAAAATAGTTATACTAAATTATGATGTTGTTATAGCAAAATTTTGAATGAAATAGGAGTGCCTGCATTTTAGTTAATAGGGATTTTGTAATAAAATGTGTTGCCTAAATAGTCAAGGGATTCTTTTTAAAAGAATTGCTCCAATACAAGCAAAACATACCTGGCCAATGACAATACAGCAATTACTTCTCTGAAGCATGGAGACTTCAATTTAAAAAGAAACATACTTTAACAAATCACTTGCTACACCAGAAAGTGTAGAGTTTTTAGTTTGTCCTAAAAGGCTATAGAATTAAAACATTTCCACTGAGCTGAGAAAGCACTGAGAGGAAGTTATCTTTGGCCAATTGCACAGCAATTAAAAAAATATGCACAAGGCAGCAATTACATTAAAACTTGAGCTATGATACTCCCACCCTAATTCATATTTTAGAGATAAAGAATTCGACATTTTGAAGACAACGTGGTCTGAAGGGAAAGAACTGCTTAACTGGGTGACCCAAGCTGTGACTGATTTTCAGCACACTCTTCTAAAAGGTATTCACTATCTTATACAATTTCCCTGTTGGTCAAATAGGGATGGAAATTCTTGCCTCCAAATTACCTAAGAGTTTTTACCAAAATTGATTAATGTGTACTGGACATTTTCAAGTTTGATTTCAAAATTCTATTTTCTATTTTTTAAATCTGACCTTATTTTAATTTCTCTCTTTTTTTGACAATCATTTGATATCAAGTGATAGCAACTAAATGGGAAAAACATTTTTCAACTCAACAAGGAATCTCCTTCCTCAACATCAGTGACTAAATCCCATTAATATAGGAGGAAAACAGATCTACTGAAAAGAAGAAAAGAGATACCCAAAGTTGTGCGGGAGCTTTATAAGTCTCAATCCTGAGAATAATGAATATCCTACTAGAAAACGGTACAATTTAATTCTGCAACTAAAGTCAAGTTGACCAGAATTTCTATACACAATAAAACGAATCCATCCACAAAGTATTCATAGCAGGGAAAATAAAACTCCTTCATACATAAAAGACAAAAAAAAATACATTGCTAAAGGCATTTCAAGTGGTCTTCCCCAGTTTAGGTGGCCTGGTCCAATCACAAAAGGCCATCCAACACATGAATTCCACTACATCTCTCGTGAAGTTCTGGGAACTCAGACATCATCTTGTTCCCTTGACTGACATCTCTCCCCCTTCCTTGGTGGTGTTTCCAGGTCCAGGGAAATAGGCATGAGAGGGTGTAGGCATGAGAGGGTGTAGGCATGAGAGGAAGTAGGCATGAGAGGGTGACATAAAAAAATAGTTATATTAAATTATAATGTTCTTATAGCAAAATTTTGAATTAAATAGGAGTGCCTGCATTTTAGTTAATAGGGATTTTGTAATAAAATGTGTTGCCTAAAAAGTCAAGGGACATTTTCAAGTGTGTATATACACACACACATTCCCTCTCTACCCCCACCCCCCGAAAGCACTTCTTGTCAGCTGTGTGATTTTAGGTATTAGAATGGGATTGAATCCACAAGTTTTAATCTACTTTCTACAAGTGATTATAGAAGCACTGAGAAAAGTGTACACACTCAAGTCACTCAAGCTGGGAATCAGAGGCCTCCCTCCTCTTTACCTAGGATGGAACACCAATTCCCAAGGGTTGGACCCATCTTGATCTAGACCATCTTGTTGCCAAACTTAATTTTAAAAGATTTCCAGAGATTCACAACCTCCCTCAGACACCTGTGATCGTGTTCAATTTTCTTCAGATGAAAAAGGTTTTCATTAGGTCTAGCCAAATCTCTTTGGCTGAGATTTGAGATCGTACCCTCGTATTCTGTGTTACATGGAGAGAAGGAAGAACTGTGATGCCATCATTCTTAAAATATTTTCCAGGTATTTGGATAGCTATTTGAGATAACCCTCTGCAAGTTTCCTACATTTCCCTCAATCTTATTTTCCACTTGTATTGCTCCTTGGTCCGGTTCTCCATATAGCTCTTAAAATAAGGTGACCCAAACTAGATACAACTCCAAGAATGCAATGCTGACTGTAATTAAAAGATTTCCTTTCCAGAACTTGCATGTCATAATCATGTTAATAAAGTAAATTCCAGTTTCATGTCAGCTCTTCTTTGCTCACACAAAGTCAGGGAATCCATCTTCATGCTTAAGCCTTATTGCCCTACTTGGGGCTAGGAGTCAGGATGCTCAGGTTCCTGTCCCAATTCTGTCTTTCCCTTGGAAAAACCACAATTCCTCCAGGACGTCTTCCCTGGTTTCTCTCTCCATACTACTGCCATTTCAAACCGTATGCATCCCCCAAACACTTCAACCTCACCCCCTAAGTAACTGGGTACTTGCCCCATTCTCTCCCCTACTCTAGCTCTTAGGTACAAATCTCTAACCTCCGTTGCTTCCCCTATCTATACTTTATTTTAGCGTTTGTCTAGTGTCTGCTTAAATTACAGTAGGTGCTCAATAAATACTACTGATTGACCTCGGGAAAACCACTAGTAATCCAGGGCCTCAGTTTCCTCATATTCATTCATTCAATAGTATTTATTGAGCGCTTACTATGTGCAGAGCACTGTACTAAGCGCTTGGAATGTACAAATCGGTAACAGATAGAGACAGTCCCTGCCCTTTGATGGGCTTACAATCTAATCGGGGGAGACGGACAGACAAGAACAATAGCAATAAATAGAATCGAGGGGATGAACATCTTATTTAAACAATAGCAAATAAACAGAAACAAGGCGATGTACATCTCATTAACAAAATAAATAGGGTAATGAAAATATATACAGTTGAGCAGACGAGTACAGTGCTGAGAGGATGGGAAGGGAGGGAAAGGAGCAGAGGGAAATGGGGGGAAAAGAGGGTTTAGCTGCGGAGAGGTGAAGGTGGGGGGGTAGACCTCAGTCTGGAAAGGCCTCTTGGAGGAGGTGAGCTTTAAGTAGGGTTTTGAAGAGGGAAAGAAAATTAGTTTGGCAGAGGTGAGGAGGGTGGGCATTCCAGGACCACGGGAGGACGTGGCCCAGGGGTCGATGGCGGGATAGGCGAGATAAAATGGGAAGAAGGTAGACGTGAACGTGGTGTGAGACATGGACTGTTTCCAATCTTTTAACCTTGCATCTATCCTAGCAATTAGGACAGAGTATATGCAATATTACCAATTAAATAAAAATAAATAGGAACTTTATAATCCACATGCTTTCCCCACTCATTCCAATATAAAAGCAATAGGGTCCAGTGGAAAATGGTAAAGGGGATTGTGCCCAGAACAAACCATAGAAAATCTGGCATTGTGTATAAGTCAATGTCTTCCATCCTAGACTATGAATTGAGTAGTGAGAAAATTAAAATTGAATGCATTTATAATCAGAAAGGGTTACATCTAGTCTTACGTGCCTCTTTCATCAATAAAATGTAACTAGCTCAAGGAAAAATGCTCAAGGAAAAATGCTCAATCTCTGGGAAGAAAAAGATGAATGAGCTTAAAGGAGAATGACACTAACCTCTACTCTTAAAAGAAGCTTTAATGTCACACATCAGATAAGAACTCAACATCTTTGAGGTCTCATAATCAGGATACTCCTAATTCCACAAAGATCTCAAAAGGATGAAGAGGGAAGTTAATCCTGCCCATATTTTTATCTGGAGTAGGCAGCTGTTCAATTTTGATGGTTGAACTAGTCACGCAGTTGGAATCCTGGGACCCACTCGCCCGACTCCTAAGAAGTTATCCAGCTGTGGCGGAAGCTGGAGAAAATGTTGAGAGTAAAGAGGAAGAGACTGGAGCATTGCTCAACACACAATCCCTAACTCTCTCCAGAATTTGGAGTAGAAAGAGGAAAAGCAGAAGAGATAGTGGTAACTTAACTCCTGCAGCTTCCTTCCTTTCTCCCCAATGGTTACATTTGCTCCCTCCACTGCTTTCCATAGCAACTTTATTTCCTGAACTAGCTGAAAAAACTTCATCCTGACCCTAACCAGCCCTGACTCTAGTTGAGCTCCTTGGGGCTAAAAGCCAGGCTCTGTACTACCAATAGGCCTTACTACTCTGGGGTTAGTACTTCATATATGCAATTGTGTGCGTAATCATCCCTTTGGATTCCTGGGGCTACAAGAAACAGCATGGCTTAGTGGAAAGAGCATGAGCTTGGGAGTCAGAAGTCGTGGGTTCAAATAATGGCTCTGCCACTTGTCAGCTGTGTCACTTGTGGCAAGTCACTTAACTTCTCTGTGCCTCGGTTATCTCATCTGTAAAATGGGGATTAAGACTATGAGCCCCATGTGGGACAACCTGAAAATACTGTATGTACCCCAGTGCTTAGAACAGTGCTTGGCACACAGTAAGTGCTTAAATACCATCATCATCAAGTTCCAAAAACTCTACATTCATTCATTAATTCAATCGTATTAATTGAGTGCTTACTGTCAGGTGGGACAACCTGATAACGTTGTATGTACCCCAGTGCTTAGAACAGTGCTTGGCATGCAGTAAGCACTTAAATACCATAATCATCAAGTTCCATAAACTCTACATTCATTCATTCAATCGTATTTATTGAGGGCTTACTGTGTGCAGAGCACTGTACTAAGCACTTGGAAAGTACAATTCAGCAACAGATAGAGACAATCCCTACCCAACAACAGGCTCACAGTCTAGAAGGGGGAAACATGAAACTGCCTTAGTAGTCCCTAAGCGTTTAAAACGGCTACAGTCTGAGTCAAACCCAAACACAGTTTTGGAATGTTTTGACCAAGCACTGCCTGCAGAGATAAACCTTTGAGCTAGCCTGCCTCACTTCAAGTGTCTACAGCAGCGGTCAAATCACTATTATCAACTGAGAGTCTACTGGGGACACAGAATTGGACTAGCACTTGGGAGGGTACAATAGAGTTACCAGACATGATCCGTGCCCTGAAGGAGTTTACAATCTATCGGGCCTCACTGACATTAAAGTATTACAATTATCTTAGACAGCATAGGCTAGTGTAAAGAACCCTCTCACCCTCTAGAATGTAAGCTCGTTGTGGGCAGGGAATGTGTCTGTTCATTTTTCTGTTGTACTCTCCCAAGAGCTCAGTACAGTGCTCTGCACACAGGAAGCGCTCAATAAATATGACGATGAATGAATGAGCCCTGGGAGTCAGAGGACCTGTGTTCCAATCTCAGCTCTGCCAACTGCTTGCTGTGTGGCCTTATGCAGGTCACTTAACTTCTCTGTGCCTCAGTTTTCTTTTCTATTAAAACTGTGAGCTCCACGAAGGACAGGGACTGGGTCCAACCTAATTAACCTGTATCTCCCCCAGCGCTTTGAACAGCAATTGATAAATAGTAGGTGCTTAACAAATAGAGAAGCAGTATGGCCTAGTGGATAAGGCATGTGGCCGGGATTCAGAAGGTCTTGGGTTCCCTGCCACTTGTCTGCTGTGTGACCTTGGGCAAACTACTTCACTTCTCTGTGCCTCGATTACCTCATCTGCAAAATGGGGATGAAAACTGTGAACCCCCTATGGTACAGAGACTGTCCAAGCTCTTAATACAGCGCCTGGCACACAGTAAGCACTTAAATACCATTTTAAAAAATAACATAAATAAAATATTTTTTAAAAATCGGAAGACTGGATATTAGGTGAGTTGGCATTTAAGTAATAAGTTAGGTAAGACATATACGGAAGTGCCACGTAAGGCTGTGGGTATATAAGAGTCTAGATGGCATACAAATGCTGAAGAGGCAGTTGGGGTGGCGAAGAGGGGAGGGAGGGGGTACATGTATAACCTGAACAGCAGTTCTTTCAGTTTGGGCAGACAGAAACTCCCTCTGTAGCCCACACACATCTCCCAGCCTCCACACAGGTCTGTGCAAAGACACCAATTCCAGGACAACTTAAGCCCCACAAACCACCCATTGAAGAGCTGGGGTGAAAACGAGAAAATAACTGTAGAAAGGAAAGGTGTGTTCCCCACCCCACAGTGTACCCTCTTGAATCTGATGCAAGCGGGCAGATCCACCAAATTAAGATGAAAGCTGTGGGGTTATTTGGCTACATCTGCCAGGACTGAGGCACCCTAGTGATAGGAGCTTCTTCTCCTCCCTCATCGACACCCATGCCCGTCACCCCCGCCGATTGTTCCGGACCTTTAACTCTCTCCTTAGGCCCCCTGTTCCTCCCCCTCCCCCATCTCTCACCCCTAATGATCTGGCCACCTATTTCCTCACAAAAATCAACACGATCAGGTCTGAGCTCCCCAAAGTCACCCCTCCGCCTCTCCCCTCCCCCCCAACGACCCCCTCCCCTACTTTCCCATCCTTCCCTGCAGTATCCTCAGAGGAGATCTCCTCCCTCCTCGCAAGTGCCACCCCCTCCACCTGCGCCTCGGACCCCATTCCCTCTCACCTTCTTAAAACCATCGCCCCTGCCCTCCTCCCTTCCTTAACTTCTATTTTTAACCACTCGATCTCCAAGGGCTCCTTCCCCTCTGCCTTCAAACACGCCCACGTCTCCCCCATCCTAAAAAAACCCGCTCTTGACCCCACTTCCCCCTCCAGTTATCGTCCTATCTCCCTACTACCCTTCCTTTCCAAAATCTTAGAACGAGTCGTCTACAATCGATGCCTAGAATTCCTTAACTCCCATTCTCTCCTAGACCCCCTCCAATCTGGCTTCCGTCCCCTCCACTCTACCGAGACTGCTCTCTCTAAGGTCACCCATGACCTCCTTCTTGCCAAATCCAATGGCTCCTACTCCATTCTGATCCTCCTTGACCTCTCTGCTGCCTTTGACACTGTCGACCATCCCCTCCTCCTCCATACCTTATCTCACCTTGGCTTCACGGACTCTGTCCTCTCCCGGTTCTCCTCTTACCTCTCTGGCCGATCATTCTCGGTCTCCTACGCTGGAGCCTCCTCCCCCTCCCATCCTTTAACTGTTGGAGTTCCTCAAGGGTCAGTTCTTGGCCCTCTTCTGTTCTCCATTTACACTCGCTCCCTCGGTGAACTCATCCGCTCTCACGGCTTTGACTACCATCTCTACGCAGATGACACGCAGATCTACATCTCCGCCCCTGACCTCTCCCCCTCCCTTCAGGCTCGCATCTCCTCCTGCCTCCGGGACGTCTCCACCTGGATGTCGGCCCGCCACCTAAAACTCAACATGAGCAAGACTGAGCTCCTCATCTTCCCTCCCAAGCCCGGTCCGCTCCCAGACTTCTCCGTCACCGTGGATGGCACGACCATCCTTCCCGTCCCGCAGGCCCGCAATCTCGGTGTCATCCTTGACTCGTCCCTCTCGTTCACCCCACACATCCTATCCGTTACCAAGACCTGCCGGTTTCACCTCTACAATATCGCCAAGATCCGCCCTTTCCTCTCCACCCAAACGGCTACTTTACTATTACGGGCTCTCGTTATATCCCAGCTAGACTACTGTGTCAGCCTTCTCTCTGACCTCCCTTCCTCCTCTCTCGCCCCGCTCCGGTCTATTCTTCACTCCGCTGCCCGGCTCATCTTCCTGCAGAAACGATCTGGGCATGTCACTCCCCTTCTTAAACAACTCCAGTGGTTGCCTATCGACCTCCGCTCCAAACAAAAACTCCTCACTCTAGGCTTCGAGGCTCTCCGTCACCTTGCCCCTTCCTACCTCTCCTCCCTTCTCTCTTTCTACCGCCCACCCCGCACGCTCCGCTCCTCTGCCGCCCACCTCCTCGCCGTCCCTCGGTCTCGCCTATCCCGCCGTCGACCCCCGGGTCACGTCCTCCCGCGGTCCCGGAACGCCCTCCCTCCTCACCTCCGCCAAACTGATTCTCTTTCCCTCTTCAAAACCTTACTTAAAAATCACCTCCTCCAAGAGGCCTTCCCAGACTGAGCTCCTCTTCCCCCTCTACTCCCTCTGCCATCCCCCCTTTACCTCTCCGCAGCTAAAGCCTCATTTTCCCCTTTTCCCTCTGCTCCTCCACCTCTCCCTTCCCATCCCCACAGCACTGTACCCGTCCGCTCAACTGTATATATTTTCGTTACCCTATTTATTTTGTTAATGAATTGTACATCGCCTTGATTCTATTTAGTTGCCATTGTTTTTACGAGATGTTCTTCCCCTTGACGCTGTTTAGTGCCATTGTTCTCGTCTGTCCGTCTCCCCCGATTAGACTGTAAGCCCGTCAAACGGCAGGGACTGTCTCTATCTGTTGCCGACTTGTTCATCCCAAGCGCTTAGTACAGTGCTCTGCACATAGTAAGCGCTCAATAAATACTATTGAATGAATCACCTGCCTATTTTCCAGAGTCAACCTGGCCCTCCCCACTGGTGAGTGAGCAAGCATTTACCTTCTTGACTTTTAGAATACAGTATGCCTCCCCACTGGCCATAGAATATAAGTAAAAAATAAAATGAAATGGAACTAGAAAAATTTTAAAAAAGGAAATGAACCAACCTTTCTAGTGCCAAGTCAAAATGTCCTCCGTAAGCATGTGGTGGTTATCACTTCCAATACTAGGGCACTTCAAGGTTCTTATTTTTAAAGGATTGAAACACTCTCAAGAGCAAAAAATAATAATAATCACCTCACTAGAGAACTGACAGTGCATGTGATACAAATTAGTAACTGACATATGTGAAGATACTAAGACTTAACTCTTGAAATAGAAAAATACCAACTTTCAATTCTCATACAGATGTAAGCTGCAGAATTTGCTTAAATGCTGTGGTCAAAAAGTGAACAAATTTCTAAACCTCGAATATACAACCTTGCAACATTTTTCAATTTCCTATTCATTTTATATTCTATCTTCTACATCTGATGATGCTGGTATAAGCATTATTCAAATTCAAGTTCTTAAGTTTTTTATCCCCCAATAGTGCAACACTTCTCTGTTTAAATGGTAATACTGAAAGTTTTCTTAATTCTTCTGTACTAAGTTTTGAAGCATTTTGTAGAGAATATTAGATTCTGCAATGATTATTTTCAGTTTTCTTTTAATCTTTGTATACTGTATTCTGAACCTAGAGAATTCAGATACTTATCCGTGAAGTGTCTGTGGGCTGGACTGATTTGCAACCAATGTGCACTGGGATATTTTTGAATTGTCACCAACAGAAACAGCGTGGCTCAGTGGAAAGAGCACGGGCTTTGGAGTCAGGGCTCATGAGTTCGAATCCCAGCTCTGCCACTTGTCGGCTGTGTGACTGTGGGCAAGTCACTTAACTTCTCTGTGCCTCAGTTCCCTCATCTGTAAAATGGGGATTAAGACTGTGAGCCCCACGAGGGACAACCTGATTCCCCTATGTCTACCCCAGCGCTTAGAACAGTGCTCGGCACATAGTAAGCGCTTAACAAATACCAACATTATTAAAGATTACATTTTTTTCTTGCTGACTACCTGATTCCATTTACCTTAAATCATATGTTATGCACTGATAGATAGCTTATTCTTCTTCTCATCATCTGCATTTTTTTCAAGGTGTTTATTCTTCAATATGAATTTTTGAAGGTTTTTTTTAAATCAGAATGAAACAGGAAAATTGAAAAGCCACATAATTATAGACCATATCAACTATCCTATCCCCCAAATGTAACTGTCTTGACATCGCATATTACTGTAAGCTCTTCTTCATGCTATTCAATTTTTAAAGACCAGAAGCATGGAATTCATCTGATCATCATCATCATCACCACAATTATTAAGCGCACTACAAATCACCCAGCATTCTATGATGATTGACTTGGCTAATTTATGATGGGTTAAAGATTAACGTCCAGAAATACTCACTCAGCCTCAATTTGGATTTACACTTAGAAAAGGTCTAGAGTTCTTCAATAGTCTGAATATTAGAACAATTTGTTTTCTTGAAGTGTCTCCTAAAACACTTTAAAAAAAATATTCAAATGACCAATGATTTCCTTATTAAATTACATTCTCAAGTTGGAAATTCAAAAGTACTACTGCAATTGTTCGTTATAAATAAAATGCATTTTATTTTGAAAAGCATTATAATTTGTTCTGTTCTCCCTCTTTGATGGTGAGCTCAAAATATTCTGAAAGAAAAAACTAATCCCAATACAGGGGTAATTAGGAAAACGAATCATAAAATGTAATTTTTTTTTTACTTCAAGCTATACAATAACTTGTCACTCTTCATGTTTCCACAAACCTCATCATCATGATAGACTTTTTTTCTTTTTTGGGGGGGTGAGATGGTTATTTTGTTTTGGTTTTACAGTGTGCTAGTCAAAAAATCAATTATTATCTTAACTCTTTTGTATAGTGAGGTAGCACACCTTTCAGGCAACTGGTATTAATGAGCAGACATGACTATAGAATCTCCATCTGTTTTTCTGACAAAGCCGTGGCTACCCGAGTCTCTCATTGAAATTCCATTAATCTAGTGCACCAACGTCCAATGCGAAAATCAAAACTCCATCTAACCCTTTATCAGCTCACAATAACCTACAAGTGAACTCTGCCTGTTAGCATATAGCAAGTTATGATTTTGCTATCAATCAGGTTTCAGCCAATAAAAAAGCAGGCTTGGCAGGGTTTGGTGGTTTTGTTTTTGTTTTCTGTTTTCATCCCCTTTCTGTTTCTGTAGGGTGTCTGGACCTTGTGAGCCAATGCATTATTCTCCTTTGCTCCGATTTAATTGCTACCAGCAATCAAGTCGAAGCATCACTGAAGTGTGCTTGAATTTCATTAGAAGATATAACTTATGCTACTTTCCTACAGTACCTAATAAACCATAAAGAAACCAAAACACATATGGCTTGAGGGAATAACTGGAAAATTAGGTAGCCATTTGGGAACTGAGTGAACTTTTGAACCAGAGGAACAGAGAAAAAGAAATATTAAAAGGAAAGACAGACTTAGAATGCACATAGAGATGTGCAGGTTTGACCTTTTCAGTACCTTGAAAATTACATTAGCATTATGAAAAATACATATCATGTTTAGAGTTTATAATCCATCAAAGTTTAGATACTTTGTTAGTGCCCACCATAAGGTAAAAGTCAAAAGGACAAAATAACAATCTGATTTGACAAAAGGCCTTTGGGTGACCTGTGCTAATTTAGTTATCCTTATTGTTAAATGCGTTATCTTGCCGGTAATTAATACATCATTAGGCAGTGGTCACATGATGAAGGAAAATGATTCAGCAAGAGATACACTACAAATATAAAATGCCCTATAGAATGGAATTGGGTAGATATAACATTTGAAGAATGGTAATGAAAAATTAAGTATTTCAAAAAATATGCAACTATGAAATCCGAGAAAACAGAAATTTGAGCTACAATTGTTTTAAATACTCAAATGAGTACATTTTAATTGGTACTTCAGATTTTAGAAATCCAAATATCCATGCATAAAATTACGCAAAAATAGTCCTCTTTTATGATTTTTTCATTCTAGCTCAGTAAAATGTGTAATCTACTCATTTTGATAAAGCACCTTAAATATTCTGAAATGATAGTTTGCATGTTAAAGGAAACAGTATATAAATCCATACACAACTGCAATGCTTACCCAGTCAAATTAAAGTATTGTAGAATTTTCCATCAAATAAAGATATATTCTAAGTTTATATAGACCTCCATATGTATTTATATGCTTTCCATTCAGTTCCAAACCAATTTGTCCTGTTGGAAGTGAATTGTTTTTAATCTAGCTTTAAGTTCTGTTATTTTATCAGTATATATACCTCCATAAGTATGTTTGTCTACATGCAAAAACGTTTAATAAAAATGGACAGAAATAACTGACCCTAATAACTGTCACATATAACCATTTATATTTTAAAATATACCATCAATAATTATAAGCTTCAATTTTTGAAATTATTTTCTAAAGAACAGGTTAGATAAGGTAATCCTCTGTTAGTTGAAGGAAGGTGACTTAAAGGAAAGTAACATTTTCTTTAAATAGAAGTTTAATGTTTTCCAAAATGTAGAACTCAACATAAAACAAATATGATTATTATTGCTACGCATTGTGCAAAGTTCTGAGGATAAAGAGATGGTGTTATTCTGAATCAGTGGTTAGAATGTTTATCACTTATGCATGTACTTGACTTATCCCTGTTCTGCAATAGACATAATTTTATACCTCATAAAAGCAATTTATGTATCCAAAGGGAATAATCTGGATAACATAAAATGTGGAGTGCTCTGTTGCGGGAAGCATATTTTCATTCACCAATTGTATTTAGAGATGCAACTGCACAGTTTGATCATCCTATCATGGCCGACAGCATCATTCACTCCTATGTCTATCTGAAACTTTCAGTGTCACAAATTAATATACACGGCTAATTTATCGATATCTTCTTCATGTACAACTATATCATCTATTCGGTTTTAGACTACGTAAGCACAAATAGTCTCTAACACAAAATGCACGCTACGATGATAAAAACATGTTTTGTAACTCTTAGAACATTCAGTACTTTCTGAGTTTTGATGAAAATATTATCTAAAATGCAGCAAATCAACAACTTCATTTAATTGTGTATTTAATTAGTATATCGTAAGGTTAATCAGTTCAACCATTCTGGAGAAGTTCAGTGACAAATCAGGAGACTATATAAACATACATATTTTGTGTGTGTATATATATACATATATATATATATATATATATGAAAACCATAGTTTATGAAAGGAATCAGTGCAAAAATAATTAATTTAATATTTTATGAACCCATTTCACATGAAGTTTGTAGAAAAATATCAAGCCAATTGCTTCATTATTTATAAGATGAATAAAACAGTAAGCCATTAAGCAACACAATAAAATTAAGCAAGAATCTGATAATGCTAAACTAACAATTCGTTACAGGGAATCTTCACATAATTTTGTGCCGCTCCTCATCTATCTAAAATATTTTCAAAAAAGGTTTCCTAGGGAAAAACCAGTGTGCACTTAAAGGCTTAGTATACTTCTGGCACCACTAGAGAGAGCTCTTCAGTTCCTTAAAGGTCCTTACAAAGGTAAAGAAAATTGTCCTGTTGTCTGTTGATGCCCTGTGTGTTCATCTGCTTTCCGACAGATCCCATCCCACATTGTGATGGGGTTTTGTCTCTCATATGAAACTGCCTAAAAGAAGAGTTTTGTGAAAATGAGTCACTTACCATCAGAAGGTGTTTCATCCTCTTTATCGTATCGGTCCGATATCACTGAGAGATTATCAGGAGGCCCAGGAAAAAGATCATCAGAGTCTTCTCCATCTTCTGCTTCACCTATTTAAAAAGTAAGAAAAACGTCTTCTGCAAGTCTGTGATTTTTAAAAGGTTTCATTCAGACACCAAATAATTACGTTTTTCAACTGAATACAGTAACTGTTATGGTCAAAGGTAGGATTCGCGAACTAAATGAGGCCAGAATGCTGCTTTATTTTTATACTGAATGAATCCCAGGTAAATTTAAGACACGGAGAGGGAGCGCTACTATGGGACGCTCTCATTTCAGTACTATCATGCAGATATCCCAAATTGATATTAGGAATATATCTCTCCAAACCAGCACAAATGAAGCAGGATGAAGTGGTGTGGGCTTAACTCAAGAAAATAGAAAATGCAGAGATTGGGGTAACCTTAAAACCCAGATACCATTTCTTTACCCAAAAGCTGGAAAATTCAAGGGAAATTAAGTCATCTTATATATGCAAGTTTTCATGAGGTTCCAAAAATTCATCAGAAAAAGGTGATAAAAACTAAGCTACAGATGTCAGTGTTTCTTTCAAAAAAGTGTTAAAAACAAACTTTCTACCAGTGTAATTCAAGCAACTATCCTTCAAATGACCAAGCATTTATGCCTTCGCTTTCAGTTATCTTACTCAGTTTTCCATTTGATATCCAATTCTCAGTCTGTGACAAGTTCACAATAAATGTAAATAAATATTAGCATATTACTATTTCTATAAGAATCCTATGTACTTTAGAAATCTTATTTTCCTTTATGTCTCTAAATGCCAATTTTGGATCTTCCCTATATTTAAGGTCAGTCACTGAAAGTCTGAGAAGACGTTTTAGTACATCAAAAATTGGGCGATACCACAGACCAAATCACATCCCCCAGATCTAAAAATATTTACCAATGACAGTATTCCCAAATCTACTGCATCCTAATCCTCCTCAACCTCTTAGCTGCCTTCCACAGTGTGGACCACTCCCTTCTTCTTGAAATATGATCTTAGTTTCACTGACACTGTCCTCTCCTGGCCCTCCTCTTATCACTCTGGCCACTCCTCTTCAGGATCTTTCAATCAATCAATGATATTGAAGCTTGTTTGGACAAGGACCATGCCTGCTAATTCTGCTTTATTGTACTCTCCCAAGCACTTCGTACAGTGCTCTGCACATAGTAAGTGCTCAATCAATACCATTGATTGATTGAGCACTTACTGTGTGCCACAAACTGCACTAAGCATTTGGGAAAGTACAACACAATTGATAGACACATTCCCTGCCCACCAAGGAGCTTAAAATCTAGAAGGGAAGACGGATATTAAAACAAATTATGAATATATACATAAGTGCTGTGGGGAGAACATGGCAGGGGGTGGGGGTGAGATGTCATGTGCTTAAAATGCTTAGTAGAGTGCAAGAGCTTAGTACAGTGCTCTGCACACAGTTAGTGCTCGATAAATATGACTGAATGAATAAAGGGTACAAATCCAAGTGTGTAGGTGACAGAAGTAGGAGTAGGGGAGATGAGGGCTTAGTGAAGACCTCTTGGAGATGTGATTTTAGTAAGCTTTGAAGGTGGGAAGATCGGTGGTCTGTCATACAAGAAGGAGAAGGGAGTTCCAGGACAGAGGGAGGACATGGGATCAAGACATATGAGACTGAGATAAGACTAAGATGAGACTAAGCAGGTTGGTGTTAGAGGAGTGAAGTGAGCGGGTTGGTTGTAGTAGGAAATCAGCAAGGAGGGGGTGAGTTGATTGAGTACTTAAAGTCAATGATAGGCGTTTCCGTTTGTGGAGATAGATGGGCAACCCCTGGGGATTCTTGAGGAGTGGGGAGACACAGACTGAATTTTTTAAGAAAATTGATGCACACAGCAAAGCGGGCTGAGGACTGGAGCGGAGAGACATGAGGCGGGGGTTTGGCAAAGAGGCTGGTGCTGTAGTCAAGGTGGGATATGGTAGGTGTTTGGATCAGCCCAGAAGAGGTTTGGATGGAGAAGGGAGGATTTCAGCAATAGTGTGAAAGTAGAATTGACAGAATTTGGTGATAGACTGAATATGTGGGTTGAATGAGAGGAATCAGGAAAATGCCAACACTAAAGGCTTGGGAGACAGGAAGGACACTCTAACTACAGGGGTACTACAAGGCTCAGATCTGGGTCCCCTTCTGTCCTTCATCTACATCCACTCCCTTGGAGAATCCATCCACTCCCATGGCTTTAATCACCATCTTTACACAGATGATAACCAAATCGACCTTCCCAGCCCTGACCTCTCTCCTTCTCTATAGTCTCACATTTCCTCCTGCCTTCAAGACAGCCCTACCTGTATATCCCATTCACACTTCCAAATTAACATGCCCAAAACAGGACTCATCTTCCTACCAAACTCTATCCTGTCTTCTTCCCCACCCCAATAGATAACACCACTATCCTCCCTTTCTCACAAGTCTACAACCTTGGCATTATCCTTGACTCATCTCTTTCATTCAACCTACATCAGTCAACCAACTGTATTTCCTTTGTGCTTCCATGTTCAATGTCACCAAATCTTGTCGGCTCTACCCTTACAGCAATCAATCAATTATATTTATTGAGTGCTTACTGTGTGCAGAGCACTGTACTAACCGCTTGAGAGTGTACAATACAATAAAGATATATTCCCTGCCCACAATGCGCTTACAGTCCACAGGAAGAGACAGATATTAAGGTAAATAAATGACAGATATGTATATGAGTGCTGTGGGGCTAGGAAGGGGGCGATGAATAAAGGGAGTATATCAGGGGCTCCCTTACAGCAGTGTGTAAAGGAGGGGGATGGAGGAAAGAATGGGAATAGGAATACAACAGGAAGGGGACAGGGAGGAAATGGGGCAACTCCTTAGGAGAGAAACCCCAGCACTGAGGAGAAAGTTTTGTTGGGGCCCTGGCAGCGTGAGAAGAAGAGCTGAGGAAAGAAGCCCCTCCATAGGGGGTGCCTCACCTTTTGCTTCCCCTCTGAACATTCCAGCTCTTCCCACTTACCTGCCTCACAGCCTCTGAGGCAATCAAGGGCAGCTCTGCCCCAGTGACCCCTCTGTCTCCACCTAATTCTCAGTGAAAGCGGGGAGAAAGTACCAAGGGAGGCGTCTCTTGAGCCCCAGGGACCCAATTCAAGCCACCTGGACCTCCATGTGCATAGATAAGGAGAATAATAATAACTGTGGTATTTATCAAGTGTTAATTATATGCCAAGCACTGCCCTAAGCAGTAGTATAGATACTAGATAATCAGGTCTGACAAGGTCTCCATCCCATGTGGACCTCAAAATCTAAGGGAAGCATTGTGGCGAGGTGGACAGAGCACAGGGCTGGGAATCAGAAGGTCATGGGTTCTAATTCTGACTCTGTCACTTGTCTGCTCTGTGAGCTTGGGCAAGTCACTTTATTTCTCTTTGCCTCAGTGCCCTCATCAGGAAAATGAGGATTGAGACTGTGAGCTCCACATGGGACAAGGACTGTGTCCAACCCGATTTACTTGTATCCACCTCAACGTTTAGTACAGTGCCTGCCATATACTAAGCGCTTAACAAATACCATAATTAAGGGGAAGGCAGAAGGGTATTTAATACCTATATTTTACAAAAGAGGAACTGAGGCAAGGAGAAGTGATCTGCCCAAGGTCAAACAGTAGGCAAGTGGAAGAGCAGGGGCCTGGGAGTTGAGGTCCTGGGTTCTAGTACTGCTCTTCCACTTGCATCATGCCAATACTCTTCCCTGCCTCAGCCACCGGGGAGCTGTGGGGCCCCAGTGTGAGAGAGTAGGGAGATTAGGGTGACTACCTCCATGATCCTTGGGAGCCCTGGCAGCATGGAAGAGCAGGAGGAATGGCAAGTGAGGACTCAATTTCCCCTGTTCGCGGAAAGCCAGAGAAGCACTGGCATCTGAGGTTGGAACCAAGATCCAGCAGGCACTGGGGCAGGGCAAGACAGGTAAGTGGGAGATGCCACTGCCCACCCCACCATCCTGGAATGGCTCTTCCAGAACTTTTTCTTTAGCCAACACCTCCTGGGATACTTTCGGCACTGGGTCTACCGTCCTGCCTCTGGCCTGGAATGGCCTCCCTCCTCAAATCTGACAATTACTCTCCCCGTCTTCAAAGCTTTATTAAAAGCACATCTGCCCCAAGAGGCCTTCCCAGACTAAACGCCACTTTTCCTCATTTCCCATTCCCTTCTGCGTCACCCTTTCTTTTCCCCCGCTTTCCAGCCCCACAGCACTTATGTTTATATTTGTAATGTTATTTATTTATATTGATCTCTGTCTCCCCGACCCCTAGACTGTGAGCTCACTGTGGGCAGGGATTGTCACTGTTTACTGTTGTATTGTGCTTTCCCAGGGGCTTCATACAGTGCTTTGCACACAGTAAGCACTTAAATGCGGTTGGATGAATGAATGAATTTACTACAGCACAGTAGCTGAGAACACAGGGAGACACTGTGATGTGAGGAGGGCTGTATCTGACTGTATTGTACCCACCACAGTTCTTGGCATAGTGTGTAGCACACAGCAAGAACTTATATGTCCCAATTATTTTATTATTTTTTATTATCTGGAATTAGCAATCTACCACTTTGCCCTAGATTGTGAGCCCCACCTGTGTCTTGTATCTACCCTAACGTTTAGTACAGTGCTTTGTATACAGTAAGCACCTAAATACCCCAATTATTATGCATTGTGATGTTCTCGGAATGCTACTAGTCATTTGGATTTTTTTCCATGGGATGATTTAATACTTTCAAGCATTATTCATTGATCTTTCTGGGTTCTAACTGGGTGGCAAGTATAATCAGTCTACTTCAAAGATGGAGAGAACATCCTAGTGTCTGGCAAAGAGGTGGCTAGATCTTAAAGGGACAGGGGAACGCTAGCAAAAAGACTCTAACCCCGATGTTATCTCCTGATCTCCACGCCGCCTCTCTTAGAAGGCCTGCACTGTTTCCTTGCACTATTAATAACAAGGCACTAGCAAAGAAGACTCCCCTCGGAAAAGGATCTCTGAACAACTATTTTGAAAGTTATTTCAAAAGAGTTTTCTATAAGCAATGCATTGAAAATATAAATGCACTTTAAACATTAAAAACTCCATGGGAAAAAAGTTAGAGTATAAACATACATCAAAATATGCCAAAATAGAACACACAGTGTTTATCTGAAGATGTAGCTGTGACACCTAAAATAAAGCATATACGCTGAAAGGATGATATTAAACATAATGGCCTGGATTAGGCCCATAAAACCAATCAAGTTGAAAGGGAATGGCAAAATATGTTGTATAATTTTTTTACATTAAAAGCAAGATTTCTTGAATTTATCACTCCAACAGATAAAACTTTACTTCATCAAAATGACTTGCATAATGCAGTAGAATAAATTTCATGACATATGGATTTTATAAAAGAAAGGGAAAAAGAATGTGCATTCACAGGAGACTCATCATACGGAAGACCTATATTTTTTAAGGTTCTGTGGTTCATTTTTAAGAACGAAACTTAATCTTTAACTCGACCCGCTCTTAAAAATTGTGGTTCATGTGTAAGTTAAAAAGATCAGTGGGTTGAGTTTTCTGGCTGGCAGTTAATCATCTGGAAAAGCTCACATTTATCTGGAACAGAGTAAATGTAAGTACACTTTTCTAGAATTAATTCTTTTTTGTGGAACTGACTCAGATGTTGGAGCATCTAAAGTCACTGGGCAAAGGAAAACTTCCTCTGCAATTTCTCAAACACTGAAATGATAAGAGATAGGATCTCTTGATTCCTTATTGATGCCGCCAGTTATCACTGATCTTTATACCTTTACGATTTTGCCCTACTCTACCAGATAAGCGGTAGCAAAAGAAATCATCCGCAGGGGGCCTTCCGTAAGTATTATATTGAGCAGAGGCCTCATTACATTCCTCTTGGCTCACCTTTTCCCCACTTTCCTATCGGCTTTCCTCCCCGAAGACCTAGGAGCTAGGCACGTACATCTATACCTGCAAAAAAGTAAAATCTAAAAATTTTAAAGGAAAATGTTCACCTTGCCTATTTATAATAGAAAACTGAACCAACTATGGGCATCAGGTAAAGGTACTCAGTGCAATTTAGAGGCGTAATTGAAAGCATTACAGCCTAATCAGATATCTACAAGAAAAAGCATGCTCAAATGAAATGTCTATAGAATCATTAGTTGGCAGCCATTCTATTACAATCACACATAATGTCAGTGGTGCCTTAAGCCTGTGCCAATGACAACAGCATAAATTTTGCATCTCATTCTGGGGTCATAAAATTAATGATCAGTTTAAAAATACTTCTTTGTAAAAGTTATTGCACCAAGAAAAGACATGAATGTGTCCCTGTTATATACTTAAGATGATAATTAAGAGGTTGTTGCTCATTAATATTGCTACTTGTTTCCCTAGAAATGCCTTTGATTTATCCTGCAACTTTGAGAAGTTTAATTAATGAATCAAAGTTAGCAGTTGAGACACAGATCCAATTTTTTCTTTTCTGTAATCTCACCAACAACATGGTGAACATTAGTGTTTTAGGTTTCCCACAGTAGCATATTTCTATAGGGAACATTTTTTAAGTTGGATTATTTGTGTTGAAATGACATTCATTTTGCTTGATATTTATTATCTTCTTCAACATCTAAGAGCATTTACTAAGCACCCACACTCACAAGTCATTGTTTAGAGGACTAACAAAATACGCTAAACAGACATGGTCCCTGCTAACATAAATAAAAGTAAATGTAAGCAATAATTTCCCTCTTGCTTTGTGATGCATGATCCAATTTTTTCAAAGCAATCAATTATTAATCCAAACAGTGTACTGAGGAGAGAGAGAACTACTAATGCTGCTTTACAGATCTTGAAAAACTCAAGAGGGGCAAAATGACATTCAAACAGATTAAATTTTAGCATTCTCGATTCTCCGTCCTACTCTCGGTCCACTTACCCAAGCTGTCTCCCAGTTAAGCTAATCGACAGCTAAACGGAATGGATTTGGCTGTGCGTCTTGTCGTGCTAAGACACTCTGTGTCATGCTAAAAATTTCAAACAGGGTCAACTGCTGTTCTCTGAGTTTTACGAGAGATATTCTACCCAATTTTGCAGTGATTGGGTTACCATAATTAAGCTATTCTTTTTAGTAACTCATTTTACTCTATGATCACTTATTTATGGCAGTACACTCAGATGTCAAAAGATAACTTTTTCTTCCAAATCTGTGAAATAGAGCCAGTAAAAATCAGAATAGTGTCTCTCAAGTGCTGCCTTTGAAATCGACCCTTCTACAGCTGGGCCCCATATCACCCGGCACACTTACAGAATTTGTAACACGGTCTAGAAAAAAGGGCAGCAAGTAAATTGATCGCCTAATTCAAGTTAAAGGGGCTGCAGTGGAAATGAAATAAAAGACAGCTCTCCAACTCCTACTTTGCTGCTGCTCTTGAGGGCTCCATTATGTCAAATTGAAATGAGTTTCTTTTTGCTGCACCCTTCCCCCAACAGCGCTGTTATAAAGACCATTTATTCTGCCCATTAATAAACTTCAAAAATGAGACTCAATACATATACTATCACACAAAACAGGAGAATGAGGAGAAATCACCTTCTAAACCTACATCCTTTAACTCTCTACTGCTGGCTAACATGACCAATTTCAATGTTGAGCTAACGAACAGCAGCAGTATGACGATGTTAGCACAGTGACTATCACGCAGTAAGTACTTAATACCATTAAATAATAATAATAATAATGGTAGTAATTGTTAGGCACTCGCTATGTGCCAAGCACTGTACTCAGAGCTGGAGTATAGAGAATCGGATCAGATGGTCCCCATTCCATATGGGACTCAGAATCTAAGGGGGAGAATAAGTATTTAATCCCCATTTTATAGATGAGGAAACTGAGTCATGGAGAGGTTAAGTGACTTGCCCGAAGTTACACAGCAAGTAAATGGCAGAGCCAGAATCAGAACCCAGGCTCTCTGATTCCCAGGCCTGAGCTCCTTGCACTAGGCCACAGTGCTTCCTCAGCAATCTGGGAGAAATGGACAGAAAAGAAAATAAATTCTAACAGAAGGGGGATTTCTTTGGTTGTGAGCATTAAAGGCAACTTCCAAAATTCAACATTCTTAAAAAAAACTTCGTAAAATATGTTTCTTATTGGACTTTGGATATATTCTGGAATATCTCTTTGAAATTAACCTCATATACATTAGTATACTTTTTTTCACATTTTACTAACCATTTACAGTCTTGTCCAAAATAGAAAGTTAACTGCATTAGAATGCAACATTTTAAGTCACGCTTTTAAAAATACTATTTACCTTCTATCTAGAGTACCACGAAATAGAGAAAGCATCTAAATTGCACATGTTCACAGAGCACTATACTCTGTACCTCCACATGCAGGAAATGAAGGTTTGATTGCTCCCACTGAGCCTCTCATTTCCCTCTAGACTGTAAGCTCGTTTTTATTTTAGGTACTTGTTAAGCACTTACTCTGTGCCAGGTACTGTACTAATGGCTGGGGTAGACAGAAGTTAATCAGGTTAGATATCGTCCATATCCTACCTTGGGCTCACAGTTTTAATCCCCACTTTACAGACAAAACCAAGGCACAAAGAAGTTAAGTGACTAACCCAAGGTCATACAGCAGTCAAGTGGCAGGGTGGAGATTAGAACCCAGGTCCTCCTGCCTTTCAGGCCTGTGGTCTACCCAATAGGCCATGTGGGCAGGGAATGTATCTACCAACTCTGCTATACTGTACTCTCCCAAGTGCCTAGTACAGTGCCCTACACACAGTGAGCGCTCAATAAATACAACTGACTGAATAAATGACTAAAAGCCAGGATTGTCATTCCTCTGACTAAAGAGAATGTCTGAAATATTCAATATTACTACCTCTCTGGTAAACTAAGGACTAGTAGTAGGGATTTAGATTCAAACCCTGACTAATAAATAAAATAGAAGTGAGTTTGAGAAATTGTAACTGGCATTAGTCACGCCTATGAGAAGGTCTTAGTTAGCAATACTTTTCAATAGGGCCTGAAGGAGATTCAAATCATGATTTTTATTTCAAAACAGAGTACTCAGGAAAAGCTAATATTCTGTCTGCTTCTAGCTGATCTTTCACTCCTTCCCTACAAATTTTATTAAAACAAATGCAAATGACAACGATCACCAAGCTTCAAAGGCCCAATGTATTTTCAAATAACCATTCTCAGCCCAAATTGAAAACCACTTGCTTTTACCTTAGTAAAAGATTATTAGTCAAAATATTGATCCAATTATCACTCAGACTGGAACTACCAAACCTGGAAGTACTTTCAGCCAATTTCAGAGTGTGAATTGGTTTGATATCTTCAATTACAATAAATATCCTTATTGCAATAAAAAGCTATAAGGAATCCCTACCTGGAGTATTTTTTAAGTATTTCTAATTAGAAGGATTAGGTCCATCATTGTATTTGACTTTTTTTAATGAAAAGATGTAAAATGAAGTAAACCAAAACACTGGAATGCTAGTAGCGCAGAGAAGGTAGGATAAATGAGAAGTGCTGCCTCATGTCACTTCACAGTGACTCCCTACTGACCTATTTGAGAATTAGCAGAGATGACATCTAAAGAGAATTCTGTCCAGATCACTCTGGAATAGAGCTGCAATATAAAAATTTGTCAGGAGATGTTTGGAAGAATGGCCCAAAAAAGCGGCTTTGTATACAGACTAAAGATCTTCTCTAATCACCTTTGCAGTTCTTGAATCTGTACAGATTTTTCAGATAATAAAAAGTACTTCTCATTTAATTTTAAAATAAATTACAGAGAGGATTGGGGGGGGGGGGGGGGGAGGGATTTGTGTTGGTACAGAATTAGTTATGTTTCCCATAAAGGCAATACATTAAGTTTATCTTCAGACTTTAACCATTCATGCCTTAACATATGCCATTAATGATCAGTTTTATGAACTGAATAGTGTCGTACTATAAATGCAACTGGCTAGGAAAAAGCAATTATGGACTAATCAACTTCTAACATCTGTAAATTCAGCACTTTTAGATCACTTATCATACTAGGCTCATGTCCTTACTTTTTAGCCAATACGAACTTCGGCTTTTTAATACCATCTGAGCTATCCCAATTTCAAAAATCAGAATACCACAATAGAGAGCTCCAGTTATCTCTACAGTAACAAACACTAGTTACCACCATTCTTTATTAACTGAATGCAGTAACATCAATATGACTTTATGCTGCAATGGTCACCTACACTGCATGTTAAAAATAAATTTGGATTGCACAAGCAGTTTAGACACATGTAAGGTAAAAGACCTAAGACACTGTTCAGCACTGAAGCAGAAGCGAGCAAAGAACCCTCTTAAATTTTTAACATAAATGTAATTTAGAGGTGAAATTAATCTCTTACCCTTACAAAAGATTTAGTAGTACCATAAATATACCATAGAGTAAATTTTACTGTTTTAAAAGAATATGACCTTTAGAATTAACTATTTTGCTTTAAGTAGGAGTCCTCCTGAAGTTTCAAAATGAGTGCTAATGTGTATAAATTCTATGCAAGCCTAAGTACAAAAAGGCAAGTCGTTTAAAATTCATAAATTAATTTTTAGGCCTAACCAAAGTCCTGAATAAAACTAATTTTATTTTGAGAGGAGTTGGTGGCAATAATCAATATAACTGAAAAAGCAAAATAAGTATAAGTTCCAAATAAAGAGATGAAACAAATTATGGAAAACACCAGTTAACTGTGCCTGAAATATAATCCACACTTCTTTCAATTCAAAGGAGATGAAACTGTGGTTTCAGTTTAACTATGTTTTGCTCAAGGTTTACAGAGGTGAATTGTTAGTTTATTGAAACTGTCAGTACCCTCTCACTTTATCAGCTGGCATAGATATTCATTACACTGTGATATCTGCTGTCCTCAGTTAGAAGGTGCCAAGCTTTTTTTTTCTTTCAACCTAGAGTCCAGCTTCACATAGACTTTTTTGACCTCACACTGTGACCCTCATACCAGCATCCACAGGCTACAGGTCACGACCTCATGAATTAGCATCATGGAAGTAAAGGCTATTCCAGGTTTAGTTACAGAACACTGTAGGAACAGTAAACTCCTTAGCCTCCTCTAAGCTGGTTTTAACTCAGCCAAGCAACTTATTCAAAATTCTGGGTACCTTAGAGTGCAAGTTATTTCAAATCACGTGAGCTTTTATTACAGGGTTAGATTGTCTTCCCAGATGACGCAAATTTTCATTTTGTACACTTATTCATATCAAAATCTAATTTTTTTCACAAACATCAAAAAATGAAAAACCTATGAGAATTGTTAAACAAGGATATACTGTTTTGCTTATGCATTTTTTAAAATGTGCACTTGACTTTGGTTTTCAAATTAAGCTTCACTTTTAAAATTGGGGGAAAAAAAATTCCCAAAGGACATCTGGCTGCAGGAAAAACTACGATCCTCGGAGTCTTCCCGTTCCCTAGTTGTCACCAACCTGTGCAGTGCTTTCCCTATTTGTACAGCACAGTAGTTAATATAAAATGCAAGCACTCTCAGGACAGTATTGTGTGCTGGTTATACAAGTTGCTTCATTTCGCTATTTGTAGCAAACATGAACTCCTATTATGTCACTGTAACTACATCCCTTACAAATGACTTTCCGCAAAGTATTTAAAATATAGCATTCAACTATGTTCTACAAGAGTTCGACACAAGAATCCCCAAGCACAGAAAAGATCGTGCATAAGCTTTTTAATTCTTTTCTCAGCAGGGGGAGCCAGTACCCTCATCCTTGAAGGACTATCAGTGTAATGTCAGGATATTTTAAATTCTGAATTTTCTGCTATTAAAACTCGAAAGTTGATCACATTGCCAAACTGAAAGCCTCTGCAGGGAGAATATTTTTGATGAGTCAGAAAATGACTTTTTAAAAATTTACCTCTTTCCTGGAATTCTTGAGCGTAACTGAAAAATAAACAAAAGCACACTTAAAACATTTGAACACTGAAAAATGCTACTACTAAACTACTAAAAACGTTAAAAAGATAATGTTAAAATTATCAAACACTACATCTATGAGTTTTACCAGAGATAATTTTTCAAGTGTATTGTGAATCTGTACAAGTCAAAATCCAAAATTTATCTTGCTATGTCACCATCTCTACCTCCAATATATCACAAATATACAATAAAATTACAAGACAAGTTATATTTGAATTTTACTAAAAGAACTTACAAGGACTTTATTTTATATATATTCAAGAACGCAAACCCTCTGAATTAAGACATTTCAATTTTTTTGTTATACCACTCTCGCTTGAAATATCTTGGTGTATAAAAGAATATTAAAGATAATAATCAATTTTCATCCTTAATAATCACATTACTTGTTAAAATACTTAATCTACAGGCTAATTACAAAGTTGTACCTAAGAGAAATTAATAGGAGTAAGATTACTTACGTAAGCTTTACATCTTTTATCTTCTTAATCAAGTATTCTTTCCTTTCTTTTGCTTTCTTGGATAAATTTTCTCCTCTCAGAGTATCACCTATGAATATTTCAAGGTCTAAAATAGAATATAAATTAGAATTACTCCCTGAAAAAAATGCTATAGCGATTGTTTTTGGTTATAAGAACTGATAGCTGTACAATTCGATACACCGTATAACAGGTGAAATATATTTCAAATACTAAATTGGATAAATCTATTCCCTACAACTAATAAAATGTGCACACTTCATTTTTGCTTAACACAGCAAATGCTGTTTTGATATCTGGCATCATTAAACTAGGAAGAATAATACAAGTTTCAATAAACGATGCTTTACGAAATATATTTTCTCATGGCATGCAGATAAAACCAAGTAACCAACGTTTATGCTTGTATTACTGTCATCTCATTTTATAAATGCCCTTATAATATTACGAATTACTATATCTGTATAATACATGCTTCCCTTACATAGAGACAGATTTTTTTCCCTCTCTATCCTGCTTCCAGGTACATTTAAGTTTTGATTATGTATGTGGTCTAGTACCGTAACTTTCTTCCCTATGCCAACCAATATTTACATTTCCCAAAACAATACACTATCTACCTCAACCCCAAAAACAAAGTTACTGGCTGAATTAAATATTTTGGGAGTTCTGCCTTGTCCTAATATTTTCCTGCCTTGTCATTATCATCTGGATGCATATGAAAAAAGAAGAGTGACTGAGTGGCCAGAAAAATAGGCATTTGGCTATTCAATTTACTTCTTTGCACCCCTGCTACTAAAATACTGATACTTTATTTTGTTCTCTAGTGATCAGTATCAATTGGTCTCAATTTCAAAGTAATCCATCATATTTTCTTTTTTCTTATACATTATTTTGCTTTGAAAAAGGCCTAAAAGGTGACCCAAGTGCCACGGTGATTCTACAGCTGCTCAAAAATGCTATTCAAAATACTAAGTGTTAACTTAGTTAACACCTAAAATTGCAATGTTGATCATGACAGCAACAGACATCAAGGAACTATTTATTCTAATTTTATAAGTCCCTTGCACAGATGAAAAATTATGATTACAGTTACTAAGCAGGACACCTAATTGAAAGTAAAGGTGATCCTGGAAACCACAAATACTTGCACACAACTACAGAAGAGTCTTTATGCAACAACCATACAAAATCTTTAAATGCTCATTTCATACTGGAACTGTCTTTAAAACTACTTTGGATTCTTAAAAAAATCCCTCTGACAGGACTGCTCTGCTTAAAAGTAAAATAAACAAGTTAACAACTGTCCAAGAAACTATGCAATGCCAAGCCTTGTGTTCTATTCGGTTTACCTTTATTTTCAATTTTACACTTCAAAACTGGCTTCAATACATGAATTTACACTAGAAGACAGATCTGTGGATCTTAGGTGGGAATTTAAAAACTCCAGCCAATTCGATTTCAGGAAAGTCCCTGATCACTGACTTTAAAAAAAAAAAACTCCTTTAGTTAACCCACCGAAGTGCTGCATTGAGAATGGAAACTTGATTTTGAGTCTCTTTCCTATTGTTTCTTGAGGCTGAATTCAATATATGGAAGAAGCTCTTATACAGTGGCATGTGGATAGACTGCTTAATGTTACTTTCCCTTCGATGTGTGGCTTTAATTTCCCCTTCGTCGAGTATTTAATTGCCTATTTTACATTTTCATTATACAAGTTTAAACCAACAGGATCTCTACTCTGCATTTCCTGCAGCAATAATAGGACAAATTACAGCCAAAAAGTTATTTGCTTAAAAAAAAACCCCACACTTCAGTGCTATAACAAACCAGGAGATGCTATAAGAAACCAGAAGAATTGAGGCAGCTGTAATGTTGAATTTACACTTTATCCGCTAAAAATCTCAGGACATCTTGGCTTTTTATTGCTATCAGGGACATGAGGTGAAGTACAGCATTGATTCTTCAATTAGACATACAGTTGCTGAGGTGGCAGTGCAAAGGGGAATTTGGAAAGAGAATTAAGGAAAGAGTGTTAAGTGCGGGCTGTTTTTCGGAGTTAGGAAGAGGAAGGGAGTTTCCCCCTGCAGGTTTTCTTTGACGCTGGTCAGTTAATTCAAAATTGAAGTAGATACAGCAATGGTTTCCGAGTTCTCTTAGCTTCCCTAGCATTTGATGCCACATAACAATAATAATCCCTCTAGACTTGTGTTCTGATCCAAACGGGGATCATACATAGAAATCCTGAGCCGCCTATAGCAACGTTGCTCCATCTTTGCATTTCCCTAGGATTTATGCTTCCCACTCCAGGCCCGTTATCCGTACAGGGAAGTGGCCTAGGAGATTCCAGGCCAACTGGGATGTGTGTGATCGTAAAGACACGGTGAAGAAAACCCTGAACACGACTCGATGCGTGTGTGTGTGTCCCCCCCACCCCCTCGTTGCAAACCCCGGTTGCACTGCTGCAACCTCCTTCTAAAACACAGGCCTTCCTGACAAATGGGCTCCGATCTGCTGGCATTGTGGTGGAGCTGGGGGCAATATTTCAAAAGCGGGCAATAAACGTCTGGGACCCATCGAGCTGGCTGGTTGGGGAAGAAGAGTTGCCGCTCTTCGCCGGGCTCTAAAATAAATAGCATTTGCAGCTTTTCGCCGGGCTCTAAAATAGCATTTGCAGCTTTTCGCCGGGCTCTAAGATAGCATTCTCATCCTCTGCAAGGATCAATGGGTGTGAGCCCTCTCCACCTCGGAAGCAACCTCAAAAGAACCGGATTCACCAAGCCTGTGGTCACTCCGTCCATTTCCACCGTGCATCCAATCGCTCGTATCGATTGCCCGTGTGCGAAGCGCTGCACTAAGCGCTTGGGAGGGACAGAACCACAAATTGGCACGTCCCTGCCCCGCGATGAGCTCACTTGATGATCCCAAATAGCCCGGGGTCTGGTGCAAATCAGGTTCTTAAGAACCCAGGCTGGTGACAAAAGCTCCACTGTTGCCCACTCTCCTTTCTCTCCGGTTTGTGGGGGGCAGTGTGAGTGTCTTTGTGTTTGTGTGCCTGTGTTTGTGTGTCTGTTCTTGAGGAGGGAGAGAAGGGAGCTCTTCCGCAAGCTCTCCGGGCAGCTTCAGGGCAACCAAAGGACCCTGTGTTTAGGACATAATTCTAAGAGAAAATGCAGGAATATCCAGCACCGAAATAGGCGTGGGGACGATCGGGAAACTGAGGCTGCTGCGGATGGAGGGCGCGGTGCAATAGCTGGATTTCTTCCTTACCTACTAAACGGTGCAAAAACCCCAGGTCTCGGCACGAAAGGAAAACCCAAAACCAGGCATCAGACACGCGTTTGATGCTATCGTGTACTCTCCCCCAGCGCTTAGTACAGTGCCTTGCACACAGTAAGCCCTCGATAAGTACGATTAATAATGCTAATCTACCGATGATCGAAAGGCAAAGATCGTCCAGGGGGCAGTGAACAGCGCCTCGTGTTGCAAGTGCCGTGCAGAGCGCTGCCTATTTTGCTCCTTGGATATGCACGGGGCGAAAGCTTGCTGCAAGTGCAAGCTTGCACCAAGGGAGGTGGGGGAAAAAGGGGGCATCTTGGAGCTGAGAAAGTGGGAATCAGGAGTCCTCGTTCCCCCCCCAGCTCGGTCAAATCCTGCAACCAAGTGAGAAGGGGGAGGAAACGCGCGCTCCAACGGGGTGTTTTCTGGCTGGGTGTTTTCACCCTTAGCGGGACGTGGGAGCTAAAATAAAACCGAATAAAATCCACTTTGCTCCTCGGGGAGGGAAGGCTTGGACACCGGGGGGTGGATGGGGATGGAGCCAGGTTCACCTGGGATGCCGGGCCTGACCACCTCCCCCGGGCTCAGTGTGGTCCCAAACGCTTAGTTCACACAGTAAGCGCTTAATAAATACGATGCGCTTCCCTCCCGAACGGAATTACGGCCAAACCCATCACTGATAGCCAAATAAAGTTCCTTTTTTTCCCAGCTGGGCGCGTGGCGACTGTTTGGACTCTGGAAGGAGACGAAGGTTTATTAATTGATTCCGTCCCCGAAATCGCTGACTGGCTGCTCTAGGGCTAATCCCGACCGCTGTGAAATTGTAAACAAACCACATAAATTAAACAAACTTTTTTTCACCCCCACCCCTCCAAATTACTTTGTTCGGGTGAAATGTTTCAAGACTGGGGATTATTTTGAGCCGAGGGGGCCAGGTATGGATCGGGGTCCAAGATAAGGTATGAGCGCCACAAGTAATAATAATAATAGTGCTGGTTAAGCGCTTACTATGTGCCAGGCACTGTACTAAGCGCTGGAGTGGATACAAGGTAATTTCCCTGTCCCACGTGCGGCTCACAGTCTTGATCCCAACTTTACAGATGCAGTAACTGAGGCACAGAGAAGTGAAGGGACTATCCCTAGGTCACACAGCAGACCAGTGGCAGAGCCAGGATTATGATAGGGACCTTTCTCTCTTTTAAACTGAATGCGGATAACAGTTTGTACTCTCCTGGGAAGTCTGACTGCAGGACAGGCTGAGGATGGTATCATATCCAAGATTAAAAGACATGAAAAGGCATACACATACTCACTCTGCAGACAAACGACACACTCAGACACAACCAGAGACATACACATCCACCTAGCCACACACACACACAACCAGAGCCACATCCAAAGGCAGCCACATCTGAGACCCTTTAGAGAGGCAGAGGGCAGACTAACCCACCCCCACTCACCCACCCCTCCTCCCAAACTGTCTACATCTATCAATAACACTTCTCCCTGTCACAGAAGCCCAGTCTTGGCATCATGCTCAATTCCTTACCTTCAATCTTCTACCAGCTCTTTCTACATATTTCCTAGACCTAACCTTTCCTCTCCAACCAGACAGCCACAACCTTCCTTAGATGTTGGTCATCAAGCTCTTCCCTAGCTTTACTTTTGGATTGTGAGCCCCACCCCCAGAGGGCCTGTGACCATCTCTATATTGTATCTGTATTTCCTTACCAGACGTTAGCACAGTGCTTTGCAAAGAGTAGGTAGTTAATATCATTACTAATACCATATCGGCTTCCTCACTGATCTCCCTGCCTCTAACCTATTGCCTCTCCAATTTATTCATGCTGCTGTACAGATCAACTTGGAGCACTACTCAGAAAAATATCTCTCCACTCCTCAAAACCTGACTTCCCATTTCCTTTTGCAGCAAACAAAAACTCCCTAAGATTGGCTTCTAGGCTCTTGACTAACTCTTCCTCATTTTAAAAGAAATGAGAAGCAGTATGGCGTAATGGATAGAGCAGAGGACTGGGTGTCAGAAGGTCATAGCTTCTGATTCTGGCTCTGTCACTTGTCTGCTGTGTGACCTTGGGCAAGTGACTCCACTTCTCTGTGCCTCATTTATCTCATCTGAAAAATGGGGATTGAGGTTATGAACCCCACTTGGGACGGGGACTGTGTCCAACTCGATTTGCTTGTTTCCACCCCAGCACTTAATGCAATGCCTGGCACATACTAAGTGCTTATAAAATATCATAATTATTATTTTACACATAGTCTCCCTTCCTTCATCCCCTAATCCCTCGTTCACACTCTAAACTCCTTCCAAGACCCCTATGTAAACTGTCCTTCAAATTTGAAGATGACACCACTGATGGTGAAATTCATCTCTGGGTTCAGTTTGGGTAAAAGTGCAAATAAGGGGCCCACGGTCCTAATCACACTGTGCACACTAAAAGCCACCAACCCTGCCAGACCACAGCTTTCCACCGGGTTCAAAAACCTTCCTAAAATCCCACTCTTCCAACAAACCTTCCTCAATTAATTCCTAGAATCTCAAGTATCAACTTAACAGCCACCTCTGGAATGCATGCATTTATTTATACCCATTCTCGGCATTTGTGAATAGATAGTAGTAATATTAAGCACTTACTGAGTGCAGAGCCCTGTAGTACAGTATAGATACAGGGCTGTGCACTCAGTAAGTGCTTAATATTAATATACATGCCTATGCAATTACTTATTCTGAATTTCACTACCTAGAAATACTTTTATGTCTGCCTCCCCCCTTAGAATGTAAGGTCATTGTGGGCAGGAAACATGTTTCATATTTCTGTGGTATATTCCCAGGCACTTGCCATTCCACACTGCACCCACAGGCATACGCTGCTGGCTCGAAATAAACAAGCATGGTCTCCTGACACACAGGTACAATTTCATGAATTAGAAATAACTCATCAACCACAGAACATGAAAATCAATTTCATTGGAAGCCAAAAAAAAAAATCCATCAATGAAATTGGATACCTGGGCCTCCAAAATAGCTGACTGAAAATAATTACTGATTAAACTAATCAATGTTCGGTCTTGCTTGCTTCGGTGGCTCAGAATACTCAACATGTTTGGCTTTCAAATTAGATTCATATGCTGCCTTTATTCTGTGATATCCCCTCCCTTGTCAGAAGTAAAGACTTAACAACTTCTTAGTGTTTTGTGAGTAAAATATGTGCTAGATTTACACAGATCATAGGAAAAATCTGAGGCTTTTATTATTAGTCTTTAAAATTAAAGTTAAATGTATTTTCATAGAAATAACAAGGGCAAAAAAAGGAAAAAGTTCTGTATCTTTTGGCTGTGAAAAAGAAATCTCAGAGGGCACGTAAAACTGCAATAAAAGTCAAGATCTTGTTACAAAATGATCTCAAATGAATCACCTTAAATAGTGCATTACTTTAAGATTTACACTATATGCCACATTATACAACATCTATTGTAGTGTTTTGGCCTACGATTGTAAAAGAAATGTAAACTCAGTGGGATGAAAAAGATAGACTTGATGTTAATTGAAAGAGACAAAACTAAGTGAATAATGAGTACATAAAAACTAGCCTATGCCATTTTTATCACCCATATATGACACTTATTCTCAAATTTATGAGACAATCGAACTGTGTTTCAAATCACTGGAGGCTTTTCTTACCAATATGTTTCTAGTTTCATGCTAGTAATACCTGTACTTAAATATAATCCCTAATGTCTGTATGGCTGTCTATTGAACATTTCACACCCTGCTGATGCTTTATTTATTAAATCTTGGGCTCCCCTTTAATGGGACTCAGCGTCTGCTAATTTAAGCATGTTGTGTGAAAAGTGTGCCTGACCATTAAAAAGGTTTATTTGGTGATATCAATTTCTTTTAAATACAATAAAAATTTTTTCAAAAATGAACTACCACCGAAAGGTAACAAACAAAATACATTTACAGTAAATAAGACAAGTGGGATTTTTAAAGGTGAATGGGTCCATCATGTCATCCGCGTCTGAAGAATTTGCAACCTTCGTTCCCTTTTTATCTACCCAAGTAATATAGCTTTCCACAAATGCTTGGAGAGATAAATTGATTTTTCATCCTAAGGTCACTCTTTCCTAGTACCTTAGAAGTTCATCAATTTTCATAACCAAAATTGGTCAGACCTGAACCTGCTCTTTGACGAACCTTCCGAGAAATCCAGGTGCTATAGAAGCAGGTGTCTCAGTAGGTGGCACTCTTCCCTTTATATACTCAGCCAATGAGTGCCCCAGCCTGGTATTAAGGGGCACTAAATGCCTGCAAACATCATTTAGAGGAAAACAAAACAAAATTTCTGACCACAAATTCCCGCTGACCCTTTTAAACTAAGGGCCTGACACCACTGTAATGCCTAGGGACCGTGTCTGTTTCCCTCCCGTGTATTCTCTCCCCCAGTGCTTAGAACAGTGTTCTGCACACAGTAACCATTTAGTACATTGACTAGGTAAACTGTACTTTACAAAAAGGCTCTTAAGTGGATGGGTGAGGGTAAGACAACTTCTACGTGTGCTGGGCAAAGCTTGTTTCTAGATAATACAACCACTCTCCAAACAAAATTCAAAAGCGTTTTCACAGACTCCAGATAGTGGAGTTTCTTTGATTTTGCTTTGTGGCATTACACTTTAAAAGAAAAAGAAACTTGATTCTGGGTTTCTAATTCATTGTGAGAAATTTCAAGAAAATCCGAGTTCTTTTAGCTAAAAATTTTCTCAACTTCTATAATTTGTAAACAAAAGATGATGCAATCTATTATGGCATTTATTAAGCTCCTACAATGTGCCAGGCACTGTGCTGAAGGCTGAATTAACTAATGGATAGAAGGCCTGATTAATTCAGCCATTTCTTGATTATCCAGAGGCCAATTTCCTCACTTGTCAAATGAGATTTCCTAATAAAATGGACTTTTTTTTCCTCATTTCCCATCTAAGGGTTGGGAAAGGGTTACTTATATCATGAGAAAACCTAGAAATCCATTTTCTGTATTGTAGAATAACTTAAGCTCTTGCATACTGAATATTCCGGGTTGAGGAGATATTGAAGTGTCTGCTGCTTTTTCACACAGAGGAAGAGTGTGTCATGTTCAACAATGCCTTTTAAAGGCACATATTTGCTGTTACACACACATTCAGCTGGAAAGAGCTTTCCGGCCCCAGATGAACGAAAGGTAACTAGGAAAGTTTGTTTTCCAGGGAACATCTTGGAAAGGAAGAGGTAGCTATGGCTGGAGGCACAATTTAAGTAGAGTAGCAGTATTTATTGAGCACTCATTTGGTGTGGTACACTATAATACACATTTGGGACATATAGAATAATGACGTGATGTGTTCCCACCTCACAGAGAGCTTACATTCTAATCGGGGAAACAAATATAAAAATATTTACAACTACAGGGATCAAAATAAGTAACTGAATACATATCTATATATGAGTGCTAAGGAGGGTGTAAGCCCTCCTTCATAAGTCCTGAAGTTGGATGAAAGGATGAAACGGCTCAGGGAGCTGGGAAATTCTTTAGGAAACTTGTTGGAGGAGGTGAATTAGCACAGGCTTGAGAGTCAGAGGACCTGGGTTCTAATCCCCTCTTGGCCTCTTGCTTGCTATGTAACCTTGGACATGTTACTTAACTTCCTCATGCCTAAGTTTCCTCATCTGAAAAATGGGAATTCAATACAAGTTCTTCCAGTTCTCCCTCCTACTTAGACTGTGATCCACTTGTAGGACAAGGCTGATCTGATTAACTTGTATCTATCCCAGTGCTTGACGCATAGCAAGCACTTACATATGATTATTACTGTTATCGTTATTATTAACATGGACAGAGCTTTGGCTGAACCTCCAATTGGGAGAAAGAGCTGTGACACCTTGGAAAGTCACTTAAATTCTCAGTGCCTCTGCTTCCTACTCTGTAAAATGGGATTAAATACCTATATTCCCTTCTACTTAGACTACGAGCCTGATGAAGGACAGAGACTGCTTTGTTGTCTGCTTAAATCACCAACTTCTCAATCATCTGCACAATCAGGAACTTCCACAGAACATAATAATCGCTAATCTTTTAAGATACTGAACTCCATTCTGTTAAGTAAACAGTGAAGCTTTCACAATGTACATAAATGGCACACATAACAAGGAGTATCTTCTACTGAGAGAAGCAGCATCAATCATATTTATTGAGCTCTTACTGTGTGCAGACCACTGTACTGTTTGGGAGAATACAATATAACAGAGACCCAGACACGTATCGTGATGACAAGGAGCTAACAGTCTAGAGGGGAAGACAGACATGGCCTAGTGGATAGAGCCTGGGCCTGGAAGTCAGAAGGACCTGAGTTCTAATTCTGACTCTTCAACTGATTCTCTTTCCCTCTTCAAAACCTTACTTAAAAATCACCTCCTCCAAGAGGCCTTCCCAGACTGAGCTCCTCTTCCCCCTCTACTCCCTCTGCCATCCCCCCTTTACCTCTCCGCAGCTAAAGCCTCATTTTCCCCTTTTCCCTCTGCTCCTCCACCTCTCCCTTCCCATCCCCACAGCACTGTACTCGTCCGCTCCACTGTATATATTTTCGTTACCCTATTTATTTTGTTAATGAATTGTACATCGCCTTGATTCCATTTAGTTGCCATTGTTTTTACGAGATGTTCTTCCCCTTGACGCTGTTTAGTGCCATTGTTCTCGTCTGTCCGTCTCCCCCGATTAGACTGTAAGCCCGTCAAACGGCAGGGACTGTCTCTATCTGTTGCCGACTTGTTCATCCCAAGCGCTTAGTACAGTGCTCTGCATATAGTAAGCGCTCAATAAATACTATTGAATGAATGAATGAATGAATCTTGGGCAAGTCACTTAACTTCTCTTTGCCTCAGTTACCTCATCTATAAAATGGGGATTAATACTGTGAACCCCAGTGGAAAATGGACTGTGTCCAACCTGATAACTTTGTATCTACCCCAGTGCTTAGTACAGTGTCTGGCACACAGTAAGCATTTGACAAATGCCACTTAAAAAAAAAAGTATTCCAGAATGTCACTGTTTTTAATCTGAATTTACCAGCAGGTTATCCACAAGTGATGATGGTGGGACTGCCCCAGAACTCAGACTTGGCATCTTTGGTGGTCCAAGTCTCCCAGCCATAAAGAAGGCTGGTGGGCACAACTGTCCTTTTGGCTTTCAGTTTGGTGCGAACCTGATGCTATAGTGGCATTTCCAACACTTATAGGTAACAATAATAATAATTAAGGCACTTATTATGTGTTTACTATGTTCCAAGCACTGTTCTAAGCACTGGGACAGATGAAAGTGAGTCAGGTTGGACACAGTCCCTGTCCCACAGAGGGCTCATACACTTAATCCCCATTTTACAGATGAGGTAACTGAGGCCCCCAAAAGTGAATGACCTGCCCAAGGTCACACAAGAGACATGTGGAGGAGCCAGGATTTGAATCCATGATCTTCTGACTCCCAGGCCCGTGCTCTATCCACTGAGCCATACTGCTTCTACAGGAATCCACATAGTAACATCTCTAGTGGTCTAGTCAGAGATGAAACCAACCTGAAATTACCCAAGCATCACCCAGGTAAAAAGGCCCCTCTGGTGTGAATTATTTTAAAGCAGCCCCCCCTTTCTTTGGCAGCAAGTTTGGCATGGCTCTGGGCAAAGAGCAAGCGCAGGTCCAGGATGGGAATGGGATCCTGGGACCCCACCGCTCCTGCTTTTTTTGGCCAGAAGATGGATCCAGGGGTTCTCATCACCCTCACTGATCTCCAAGCAAAAGCAAGCAGCTCTCACTCTGCCTTTTCTAGATGGGAGCCCATTGTTGGGTAGGGATTATCTCTATTGGTGCTGAACTGTCCAAGCACTTAGTGCAGTGCTCTGCACACAGTAAGGGCTCAATAAATATGATTGAATGAATGAATGATTGAATGCCTGATGCCCATTCACTGCCATCCCTGAAATGCCCACTCCCTTCCTCCTGCCCAACGTACATGTGATGGCGATTTTAAATGCTTGGCCTCTCCCACATATTTTTACTTTCTCCCCTGGGGCCCGTGGTCAGGACTGTGGCCTGGGTCTGGCCCAGCCAAGTACCAAGCTCAGTAACAGAAGGCTGGATAATACCCCTGAATTCAGTTACTTGGACAATTAGACTGTAAACTACTCATGGACAAGGAGGGTGTCTACCAACTCTACTGTACTGTACCAAGGGCTTAATATAGTGCTCTGCACAGAGTAAGCATTCCACTAAATACCACTGATGGATTGTTCCCAGGCATAGACTCCCCCACTTAGCCTGCCAGCAATGCCAGCCATTTCACAATGCATGCTGCTGGCCACTGGAGACACCAAGCAAGAGAATACTGACAATTTAACCACAACTCAACAGCACTGAAAAACAATCTAGCACATGCCCTACTGCTTGGGGAACACATCCTAATCACAATAAAACTTCTAGGCAAGGAGGCAGCCCAGAAGATTAGTTGTTCAGTCCCTGAAGAAATATTATCACCATCAAAATGATTTATTCATTCAATCGTATTTATTGAGCATTTATTGTGTGCAGAGCACTGTACTAAGTGCTTGGAAGAGAACAATACAACAATAAACAGACATTCCCTGCCCACAGTGAGCTTACAGTCTAGAGAGGGGAGACAGACATTAATACAAAAAAAATTACAGATCTGTACATAAGTGCTGTGGGGCTGGGAGTGGGGAAGAACCGAGGGAGCAAGTGAGGGTGACACAGAAGGGAGTGGGAGAAGAGGAAAAGGGGGCTTAGTCAGGGAAAAGCCTCCTGGGGGAGATGTGCTTTCAATAAGGCTTTGACGGCGGGGAGAAAGTAACTGTAGGATTTGGGGAGGGAGGGTATTCCAGGCCAGAGGCAGTACTAGGGCGAGGGGTTGGCAGTGAGACAGATGAGATCGATTTGTTGAGCCTGAACTATGCAGAATTTTGTACTGGGCTGCCGTAATACTAATAATAATAATAATGTTGGTATTTGTTAAGTGCTTACTATGTGCCAAGCACTGTTCTAAATACTGGGGTAGATACAAGCTAATCAGGTTGTCCCTTGTGGAGCTCACAGCCTTCATCCCCATTTTACAGATAAGGTAACTGGGGCACATAGAAGTTAAGTGACTTGCCCAAAGTTACCCAGCTGACAAGTAGCAGAGGCGGGATTAGAACCCACGACCTCTGACTCCCAAGCCCATGCTCTTTCCACTAAGCCACACTGCGTCACCTAAGCCACGCTGCTTCACTGTAATAATAATTGAGTTATTTGTTAAGTGCTTACTCTAAAACAAGCACTATAATAAGTGCTGGGGTAGATAAAAGAATATTAGATCCCTTATGGGGTTCACAGTCTAAGTAGGAGGAAGAACACACATTGAATCCCTATCTTGCAGATGAAGAAACTTAGGCGCAGAGAAGGTAAGTTACTTGCCCAAGTCACAAAGCAGCTAAGTGGCAGAGCTAGGATTAGCACCTCAGGCCACTGACTCTCAGGCCCGTACTCTTTCCACTAGACCATGCTGTTTCCCAGTACTCTTCAGAAACATACTAGGAAAATGAGAAATCTTAATTGGGAATGCAGTGCTCATCCCAAATGGAGAAGAAACTTAAAAAGGTACCCTAAAAATTACCTGCCTCACTCATACAGGCTCGGGTGGGGAGAGGAGAGGCACAGTTCTGGTGGGTTTGAATCCTGTAGGGGCATATCCAGTAGAAAATGAACAATTCAGAGAGTCCAGAAGATTGCAATACCCAAAGGCAGAACATAAAAGTGCCAGTTGTTGCAAAAATCAAACATCAGCAAAGGGCAATGCTATATGTCCATTATTTTGACAATGTTGTATGTATTTTTATGATTGTCTCCCCATTAGAGTGTAAGCTCCTTGTGGGCAGGGAACGTGTCGCTTCTGATTAAACGTCTACCAAGTGCCTAGAACAACGCACCTCACCAAATGGGCACTTAATAAATTCATTCATTTAATAGTATTTATTGAGCGCTTACTATGTGCAGAGCACTGTACTAAGCGCTTGGGATGAACAAGTCGGCAACAAATAGAGACAGTCCCTGCCGTTTGACGGGCTTACAGTCTAATCGGGGGAGACGGACAGACAAGTAATAAATGCTACTACTATTATGATTTTTACATATATACAGTGGAAATGATTGTCAGCATGCATATGTGCTTTTCTAGCTACAATTATACTCAGGGAACAAACTTTACCATGTCACTTTCAATCACAGAGGGGAATTTACTATCTCTAGTTTGTGCACAATTCAATCAGTGGTAGCTATCGAGGGCTTTGTGCAGAGCACTGCGCTAAGCACTTGGGAGAGCACAATACAAAGGAGTCGGTAGACCCAATCCCTGGCCACAAGGAGCTTACAATCTTGAGGGGAAGATGGACATTAAAATAAACTACAGCTAGGGGAAATGGCAAGGTATAAAAATATGTACGTAAGTGTTGTGGGGCTGGGGTATCTAGGTGTTTAAGGAATATATGATTTTAGTAGGGCTCTGAAGATCAGGGGAGTAGGGGTCTGTCAGATATGAAAGGAAAGGGAGTTCCAGACTAGAGGGAGGATGTGGGCAAGGGGTCGGTAGCGAGACGGACGGGACTGAGGTACGGTGAGTAGTTTGGTGTTAAAAGGGTGAAGGCTGAGTTGAAGTAGGAGATTAGTGAGGTAAGGTAGGAGGGGGAGTCAGGCCTCCACCTTTTCCTTCCTGTTGCCTGTTTTAAACACTTCTCTGCTTGACAGAAAAGCAGTGTGGCCTACTGGCCAGAGCATGGGCCTAGGAGTCAGACGACCTAGGTTCTAATCTGGCTCAACCACCTGACTGCCCTGCAATTCCTCCGTGCTGCTGCTTCATCATTTTAAATGGTACCAGTTAGGCACTTTCTATGTGCGGGGCGCTATACTAAGCACTGGGGTAGAAACAAAAAAATCAGTTTGGACTAAGTCCCCGTCCCACTTGTGGCTCACAGTCTAAACCAGAGTGAGGAAGACAATCCCCAGTTTACAAAGCCACAGAGAAGTTAAAGCAGGTAAGTGTTTAGACCGTGAGCCCGTTATTGGGCAGGGATTGTCTCTATCTGTTGCCGAACTGTACATTTCAAGTGCTCGGTACAGTGCTCTGCACATAGTAAATAAATACGATTGAATGAATGAATGGAAGTGGTGGTGTCAGGATTAGAACCCAGGACCTCTGACTCCCAGGCCTGTGCTCTTTCCATTAGGCCACACAGCTTTCCTCATCTGTAAGTGGGGCTCCAGTTCCTGTTCTCCTTCTTAATTAGACTGTGAACCTTATGTGAAACTGGGATGTGTCAAATCTGATTGTTTTGTATCTACCACAGCACTTAGTAAATTGCTTGGCACATAGAAAGGGCTTAATAAATACCAATCACTAATAGCACTAATAAAAATAAATAATGCCACTATTATTACCTTTCCCTGTGGATCTGAGAGGGCAGAGAAAGTAATACTCAAATCTGTCGATTGTTTCTTGTTAGAAGGCTGGGTGGTGAGGGATAACTGAATAAAAAAGCTAAAATGAAGTTTGAGGATTATCTGTGGATTTCAGTTCCCTCTTAGCTTTGTGCACCACTATTATTGCCAAGAATGACAATAGTTCAAAATGTAGAATCCAAACCCTGCAGGTATCCCAAGATAAACCTAGTTTCATCCTTAACACTTCCTCCTCTCTATAAAAAAAAATACCTGGACCACAGAATTTAAATAAAAATGATGACAAACAGCTAGATCATAGGCATATTTTTCAGTGTGTCACTACAAAATGTAAAGGCTGTCTCGTATGCCTTCTACTGCATAAGTGCAGAATCTTTAAAAGAGGTATCCCAGGGGATAGGAAAGGAAAATGAAAGGAAAGTATGATATAAATCTTTATGTACATCTTCACGTGTTTATGATGTAAAGTTCTAGGGTCAAGTTGTTTTTGCCTCTTAAAAAACAAACCAAAAGACTGTTGTGTTTGGAAAATATGGACTATAGCCACAGCTAGGAATGCAGTTACCTATCAAACTTGTGAAATATCAAATTACTAATTTATGGAGTACTTTAAAAAGTTTGGATTAAAAGGGTAAACCAACTAGAATCCTTATATTTTTCCATGAATAATAAAAAGAATGAAATAGAAACAAATCAAACATAAAAGGGCTAGTAGAACATTGTTTAAGTCATTTTACGTTATCCTTCATCCTGGTTTTCCCCTCCACTCCCTCGTATGCTTTCAGTCTTTCAGAAAAGTGAGCCAGAAATGCAGCTCTTCTCTGAATTGAGAATTCTCTCATAATGTCTACTATAGTACCAAACATCTTGTAGACCCTCAATAACTGATAAATGATCATAATAGCCATTATAACTGTAGACCTACCCAAAATTACATGTAGATGGAATTTACATGAAGATGGAATTTACCTACTTAATACAGTTCCTTCAAAACAATAATCTACACTATTTTTCTACCTAAGTGTTCTCTATCTAACCTCAAAATATTATACATACATAAGTGAATCTGGGGAAGGCAGAGCCCTATGAACAATTCCTAGACTATTTTGGCCGGAATTAATAATGACACTACTAATAATAATGATGGTATCTAAGTGCTTACTCTATGCCAAGCACTGTAATAAGTGCTGGAGTAGATATAAGATAATCAGGTTGTACATGGGGCTCCCAATCTAAGTAGGAGGGAGAACAGGTATTGATCCCCAATTTGCAGAGGTGGGAACTGAGGCACAGAGAAGTTAAAGTCACCCAGCAGATCCAGGATTAGAACTCAAAGCCTCTGACTCCCAGGCTCATGTTTTTTCCAACAGGCCACCCTGCCAAATAATGCTGCTATATTGGATCTGTGACCATAGGTCATTTGATATTCACCTCAGCCCCATAGCATCTATGAACCTATATTACCTATATATTATTTATTGGTATTAATCTAGACTGTGAGCTCAATTTGGACGGGGAATGTCCCTGTTAATTACTGTATTGCATTTTCCCAGGTGCTTAGTACAGTGCTCTGCACATAGTAAGCACTCAATAAATACCACTGAATGAATGAATTAATGTCAGTCTCCCTGTCTAGACTGCTTGTTGTGGGCAAGATATACGTCTACCAACTCTGTTGTATTCTCCCAAGCATTTAGTATCAATCATATTTATTGAGTGCTTAAGGTATACACAGCACTGTACTAATCACTGAACTCTCCTAAGTACAGTACAACACAATTGTTAGACACACTGGGGAAGCAGCGTGGCTCAGTGGAAAGGACCTGGGCTTCGGAGTCAGAGGTCATGGGTTCGACTCCCGGCTCTGCCACTTGTCAGCTGTGTGACTCTGGGCAAGTCACTTAACTTCTCTGTGCCTCAGTTACCTCATCTGTAAAATGGGGATTAACTGTGAGCCTCACGTGGGACAACCTGATTACCCTTGTATCTACCCCAGAGCTTAGAACAGTGCTCGGCACATAGTAAGCGCTTAACAAATACCAACATTATTACATTCCTTGCCCACAACAAACTTACAGTCTAGTAATAATAATAATGTTGGTATTTGTTAAGCGCTTACTATGTGCCGAGCACTGTTCTAAGCGCTGCGGTAGCCACAGGGGAATCAGGATGTCCCTCGGGGGGCTCACAGTCTTAATCCCCATTTTACAGATGAGGTAACTGAGGCACAGAGAAGTTAAGTGACTTGCCCACAGTCACCCAGCTGACAAGTGGCAGAGCTGGGATTCAAACTCATGACCTCTGACTCCAAAGCCCGTGCTCTTTCCACTGAGCCACGCTGCTTCTCTAGTACTGAAGCACAAAGAAGTTAAGCGACTTGTCCATGGTCACAGAGCCGGCAAGCAGTTGAGTCAGGATCAGAACCCTAATCCTTCAACTTACAGATCACTGCTCTTTCCGCCGAGGCAACCTGCCCCACGGTTATCCCAATTATTCCTTCCTACAATACTTGCAAAGTATCATGCCACTCTTATCATGGCAGAATGGAAACCAACACATTAGGTGCCAAGGACTGCTTCCTCCAAGTATTGTTTAACTTACATATTTTCAGGTTGACGTTAGGGGTGCTGAATTTTCATTTACTTGGGTTATTACTTGAACACTCTACACTCTTCTGTAAAGGCAGGCGTTTCTTTCATTAAGGGAAGTTTGCTCTTAAAATGCCTGCCTAAACTGGTACTATGTTTGTGTGCACAACCATTTCTTTTGACAATGGAATCACTATTCAGATAGAATGCTATCAGGGAATTAAGGAAATGTCTCTTACAAATGCAAATTGCAAACATAAGCTATGGAAGAACTGTGTATACTATGTTCTTACTTTCACTGTTGTGTGTATTGTTTTTACCCTACTGTCCTATCCTATTTAAACTGTAAACCCCTTATGGGCCAAGGTCTCTGTCTGAATTGATTTTCCTGCATTAACCCTAGTGAGTCAGTCAGTCATATTTAATTGAGCACTTACGGTGTGCAGAACACTGTACCAAGCCATTGGAAAAGTACAATATAAAATAGACACATTCCCTGCCCATATCAACCAGCTGTGCCCAATGTAAATGGTTAATAAATAATAATATGTAGAATACCTTGTTTTCCCGGATAGATCCAAGATTCCTTTGAACATAAACATATGGGAAGCAGCATGGGCTAGTAGAAACTGGACAGGCCAGGGCGTCGGAGGACATGAGTTCTAATTCAGGGCCTGGCACTTGCCTGTTCAGTAATCTTGGGCAAGTCTCAATTTCTCTGTCTCTGTTTCCTCATCAGTAAAATGGAGATTAATTCCTACTCCCTCCTACTTAGACTGTGAGCCCTACGGCATTATCCTTGACTCAGTCATTCATTCAATAGTATTTACTGAGCGCTTACTTTGTGCAGAGCACTGTACTAAACGCTTGGAATGTACAATTCGGCAACAGATAGAGACAATCCCTGCCCAATGACAGGCTCTCTCTCATTCAGCCCACATATTCTCTCTCTCACCAAATCATGTCGATCCCACCTTCACAACATTGCTAAAATCTACCCTTTCCTCTTCATTCAAACTACCACGTTAATACAGTCACTCATCCTATCCCACCTAGATTATTGCATCACCCTCCTTGCTGATCTCCCAACCTCCTGCCTCTTCCCACTCCAGTCCATACTTCACTGTTTTCTGGCTCATCTTTCTACAGAAATGTTCAGAACATGTCACCCCCATCTCAAAAATCTCCAGTGCTTGCCCATCCACCTCCATATCACCAGTGGCTTTAGAGCACACCTTCACCTTCCCCCACCTCACCTCGCTTCTGCTTCTCTCCTTCTACAACTGAGTCCGCATACCTTGCTCCTCTACTGCTAACTGCTTCACTGTGCCCCAACCCCTGGCCCTCATCCTGCCTCTGGCCTGGAACGCCCTCCCTCCTCAAATCAAATGGTCTCAAATCTGACAGACAATTACTCTCCCCCACCCCATCAGAGCCTTGCTGAAGGCCCATCTCCTCCAAGAGCCTTCCCAGACTAAACCCCACTTAGAACAGTGCTCTGCATGTAGTAAGCGCTTAACAAATACCAACATTATTATAAAGCAAGCATAAGCTCACTGTAGGCAAGGAATGTGCCTACCAACTCTATTGTATTGTACTCTCCCAGGGGCTTAGAAAAGCGTTCTACATATGGTAAGTGGTCAATACCACTGATGATTCCATTCATACATGTGCCATGGATGTTTAACATATCAGCAAACTCTCCTAGCGGCTCATCATACAAAGTGTCAAAAATTCAGAAATCCAGAAACTCCTAACTGGAATATTCTGAGGATGGTGAAGTCTGTTTTCCAAACTATTTCAAGAGAAATACATAAGCCAGACTTGGGAATATCTGAAATCACATTACAAAGAAGAAAGCAACACAAATACCGTCTACAGAGAAGAGATAATTAGGGCAGTAAAGCTACATCAAGCACTCAAGTGTCAAATTCCTAAAGCATGAAACAAAGTGAAACAAACAAACGCCAGTTTTGCCTTTACAACTCAGCATTCTCCTATTGACTCCAAAATATGTAACTTCTTTAAAGAAAATTATTTATTACAGCATGTTTTTATGTAAACACAGAGATCTAAATATACATTAGGAGATATTTTCATATCTATTATGCTTCCCTAAGGACAAAAACAAAAATTGATTGACAAAGCAATGTATGGATCTGTAATCAATCAGTGCTATTTATTGAGCATTTACTGTGTACAGAGCATGTACAAAGCACTTGGGAAAGTACAATACAACATTCATTCATTCAATAGTATTTATTGAGCGCTTACTATGTGCAGAGCACTGTACTAAGCACTTGGAACGTACAATTCGGCAACAGATAGAGACAATCCCTGCCCAACGACGGGCTCACAGTCTAATCGACGTGATCTCTGGCCACAAGAAACTTACAGTCGGTCTATGGTATGCATCCCTTAAGCACTTGATAATCAAGTGCTTTGGAGTCAGGGGTCATGAGTTCAAATCCCAGCTCTGCCACTTGTCAGCTGGATGACTGTGGGCAAGTCACTTCACTTCTCTGTGACTCAATTACCTCATCTGTAAAATGGGGATTAAGACTGTGAGCCTCACGTGGGACAACCTGCTGACCCTGTATCTCCCCCAGCGCTTAGAACAGTGCTCTGCACAGAAAGTGCTTAACAAATACCAACATTATTATTAACTCACTTCCAACCCCACAGCACTTGCATATATATATATATATATATATATATATATATCCTTATGCTTTCCCATTTCTCCTACCTGAAAAGTATTTTGATGCCTTTCTTCCCCTCTATATTTATAGTTAGCCCTTTGTGGGCACGATTCATGTCTACTAATTCTACTGTATTGGACTCTCTCGAATACTCAGTATGGCTCTCTGCCCACCATAAGCACTAAGTGTCAATCAATGGTACTTACTGACTGACTTTAATGGAGGTCAAACTGTTATCTGTATTTTAATAATCCTTCCCCTAAAAGAAAATTTGCAGGTAACCACATAAACTCAAGTCACCTAAATAAAGAAACTCTGGGTTAGTGGTGATATCCGTTATTATCCGCCACTTAATACAGTGCCTAGCACATAGTAAGCGCTTACCAAACACCGCAATTATTATTATTAGCCAATTCCGCTTAAACACAGTATATGTGAGAAGTACAAAAGGACACACGGCTAAACTTCAAACCCCAGCGAGTGAGTGTGTAGACCACATGGTTGGAGTGCTAAAGAACTTGAGAAGAGCAAAATGAATGATCCTTACCCTAACCAAACAGACCAAATTATGAATCATTTCTTAACTAATAACCTCTTGTCAACTTCTTGTCTCCAGCATTTTAAGGACTTTTTATCACGAACTTCAACTGGTAAAACAGGCACCTGTGTTTAATGAGGAAAAAAAAACTCGAAAGGGGGATGGGAGGGATGCAGAGTTGAAGTCTTTTCTGAGCTTGAGGCAGGAAGCAGGAACTATACATATCCTTCCCCTTTTCTTATGTACTGAAGGCAGAGACGAATGGCCATTTCAAAACTGGGATCACTTCGAAAAGGACTTTAAACTCGGGCTGGGGGTACAGAGGGGAACTTTATAAGCAGCAGTCAGGAATCAAATCCAGCCTGCTTTCTTCCCCTTGCAAAATGCTGGCGATGGAGCGGATCTCTGCATTTCCCCCCTCTCTGCACAGTTCTGTGATCCCTTCCAACACTTTCTCCAAAATAAGGACTTTAAGCTCTATTATTTAAGGACTTTAAGCCCTTATTATTTACCCACCCACGTGCTAAGAGCTGAAGTAGACCTACTAGCACCACCGGATCGCATACACGATTATTATCAGGATTACTCTTTGCCTGTTTCCTTGTTTTGTCGCCTGTTTCCCTCCCTTGTAGACTGTGAGCCCGTTGTTGGGTAGGTTTTGTCTCTATACGGTGCAAGCGCTCAGTACAGTGCTCTGCACACAGTGAGCGCTCAATAAAAACCATCGAATGACGTCTTTTCTCTCCCCTCGACTCGCATGTTCTGCCCCCCACAGCACCTATTGCAGTCACTCATTCAAGTCGTACTTATTGGGCGCTTTACTTTGTGCAGAGCACTGTACCGAGCGTTTGGAAAGTACAATTCAGCAACGGACTTTCATTCATTCAGTTGTATTTATTGAGCGCTTCGCGTGTGCTGTGCTAAGCGCTGGGAAAGTACAATTCAGCAACATTCATTCAGCTGTATTTATTGAGCGCTTCCCGTGTGCTGTGGTAAGCGCTGGGAAAGTACAATTCAGCACCAAACATTCATTCAATTGTATTTATCGAGCATCTACCGTGTGCTGTGCTAAGCGCTTGGAAAGTACAATTCAACAGCAAGCATTCATTCAGCTGTATTTATTGAGTGCTTGGCGAGTGCTGTGCTAAGCGCTTGGAAAGTACCATTCAGCACCAAACATTCATTCAGTTGTATTTATTGAGCGCTCGGCGTGTGCTGTGCTAAGCGCTTGGAAAGTACCATTCAGCACCATTCACTCAGTTGTATTTATTGAGCGCTTCCCGTGTGCTGTGCTAAGCGCTTGGAAAGTACTATTCGGCACCATTCACTCAGTTGTATTTATTGAGCGCTTCCCGTGTGCTGTGCTAAGCGCTTGGAAAGTACCATTCAGCACCATTCACTCAGTTGTATTTATTGAGCGCTTCCCGTGTGCTGTGCTAAGCGCTTGGAAAGTACCATTCGGCACCATTCACTCAGTTGTATTTATTGAGCGCTTCCCGTGTGCTGTGCTAAGCGCTTGGAAAGTACCATTCAGCACCATCCACTCAGCGGCATTTATTGAGCGCCTACCGTGTGCTGTGCGCTTGCAAAGTACAATCCAGCAGCCAACATTCATTCATTCGGCTGTATTTATTGAGCGCTTGGCGTGGGCTGTGCTAAGCGCTTGGAAAGTACAATTCCGAATTACCCTCTCCTGTCCTCCAACCCACCCCTCCAAAAAGCAAAATTCGAGCAAGAGGGTCTTGCCGGCTGCAGGTCCCGCAGCAGCTGTCAGGTCCTGGCACCCGCCGGGAGCTGGTGCAAAGGTGGGCAGGGGGTGGGGAGGGGGGAAAGAGGTTGCATCCCGCAGCGGGTGACCCTCCCTGCCCCCCCCCCGGCCCGAGGCGGTGCCCGCCCCCACCTTGCGCGGTCGTTACCTGCCAACAGGTTCCTAATGTCCTCGGGGACAGGGGAGGTGACACTGCAGGGGCTGTGCATGGTGCGTGCAGGGGGGGCACCGGGGGGAGGAGGGGCGGGAAGGGGGGCAACCGTCGAGGCAGCGGCTTCCACCCCCAGCTCCCGCTGGCCCTGGACCGAGGGCACCGGGCTGGGCGAGCGGACACCGCCCGATCGGGCTGCACAACGAGGAAGTCCGCCAAACGCTCTCCGCCCTTCCCCCGCCCCGCCGGCGGCGAAGGCGGCGGAGGGGGGACTCCGGCCCCGCCCCCCTCCCTCGGAGGGGCTGGAGGGACCTGCGCCTGCGCGAACCCCCCCTCCCCCCGTGCACGTGACCGGCATCCCGCTGACGCCCCGGCGCCCTCCATCTTGACTGAGGGCAAACCCCTCCCGCTCGCCCCGAAGGCAGCCCGACCGGCGGACGGGCCCCAGGACTGATCCCCTTTGGACTGCAAACGACGCCCGGTCGGAGGCGGGCCGCGATGAGGGACGCCGCTCGGCTGCCACTGGGGAACTTCCCCCTGCCCTCACTAGACATGGCGCCTTCTTTCCACGCCCATTGGGTGGAGCTTCCCGGGGGACCCCGCCAAGAAAGGCGCCTGTGATTGGCTACCGCCCGCCGAGTTCCCACCCTCCGATTAGGAGCCTCCGTAGCGTCGCTCGCTTTCCATTCATTCATTCAGTCGTGGGGAGTGAGCGCCGGCTGTGCCCGTAATACTGCGCTAAACGCTTGGAAAACTGCAACTCGGCAATAAAGAGTGACAATCCCTGCTCACAAGCGCTTGGGAAAGTGCAACTCGGCAATAAAAAGTGACAATCCCCGCTCACAAGCGCTTGGGAAAGTGCAATTCAGCAATAAAGAGTGACCATCCCTGCCCACAACGCGCTGCAAAGCGCTCAGTCCAGTGCTCTGCACACAGCGCTCAATAAATACGCTGAAATGAAGGAATTCCCATTCATAACGTTGGTATTTGTTAAGCGCTTACTATGCGCCGAGCACTGTTCTAAGCGCTGGGGGAGATACAGCGTGGCTCAGTGGAAATAATAATAATAATGTTGGTATTTGTTAAGCGCTTACTATGCGCAGAGCACTGTTCTAAGCGCTGGGGGAGATACAGGGTCATCAGGTTGTCCCCCGTGGAGCTCACAGTTAATCCCCATTTTACAGATGAGGTAATTGAGGCCCAGAGAAGTGAAGTGACTTGCCCACAGTCACCCAGCTGACAAGTGGCAGAGCCGGGCTTGGGAGTCAGAGGTCATGGGTTCGAATCCCGCTCTGCCACTTGTCAGCTGGGTGACTGTGGGCAAGTCACTTCACTTCTCTGGGCCTCAGTGACATCGTCTGTCAAATGGGGATGAAGACTGTGAGCCTCACGTGAGACAACCCGATGACCCTGTATCTCCCCCAGCGCTTAGAACAGTGTTCTGCGTATAGTAAGCGCTTAACAAATACCAGCATTATTATTACAGGGTAACCAGGTTGTCCCACGGGGGTGGCTCACAGTCTTCATCCCCATTTGACAGATGAGGTAACCGAGGCACCGAGAATCAAGTGACTTGTCCAAGGTCACACAGCTGATTGGTGGCGGTGTTGGGATTAGAACCCATGACCTCCGACTCCTAAACCCGGGTTCTTTCCACTGACCCATGGTGATGCATTTTGAGTTTTTGCAACCCGTTTTGGAAAAGAGACCCAAGGGTCGTCGGAGAACAAAGCGGTTCATTCAATCGATCGAGGCTATTTATTGAGAGCTTGTTGTTTGTGGAGCACTGTACTAAGCGCTTGGGCGAATCTGGTGCAGAAGAGCTGGGAGACACGATCGTGTCCGCGGGAATTTACAAACTAAAGTGAGCTGGTGGTGGGCTGATGTTATATCGTTCTCTCCCAAGCGCTCATAACAGTGTTTTGCACACTGTAAGCGCTCAATAAATTCATTCATTCAGTCGTATTTATTGAGCGCTTAGTGTGTGCTGAACACTGGACTAAGCGTTTGGAAAAATGTCATACTGCAATAGAGAGACAATCCCTGCCCCCAACGAGCTCACAGTCTAGGTGGGGGGACATATCAATATAAATAATAATAATTATTATTATTATGGTATTTGTTAAGCGCTCACTATGTGCCAGGCATTATACTAAGCACTGGTATGGATACAAGCAAATCAGGTTGGACACAATCCCTTGTCCCATTTTACAGATGAGATAACTGAGGCCCAGAGAATAATAGTAATAATAATAATAGTGGCAAGCACTGTTCTAAGCACTGGGTAGATACAAGGTAATCAGAGTCATAATCTCCATTTTACAGATGAGGTAACCGAGGCACAGAGAAGTTAAGTGACTTGCCCAACATCACACAGCTGATAAGTGGCAGAGCCGGGATTAAAACTCACGACCTCTGACTCCCAAGCCCGTGCGCTTTCCACAGAGCCATGCTGCTTCTCTGAGAAGTGAAGCAGAGAAGTGACGTGACTTGCCCAAGGTCTCACAGGCAAGTGGCGGAGCTGGGATCAGAATCCATGACCTTCTGACTCCCAGGCCCCTGCTCTATCCTCTACACAGAAAGACACAAAATAAATTGCAGATCAGTGTGTACGTAAGTGCTGTGGGGCTGGAAAAACGGTGACTAGCAAAGTGTTTAGGGGCTAAAGAGCCAAGTGCCTAGGGAAACAAAAGGCGAGTTTAGTCGGCTGTGCGTGATTAGAGAATACAAACAGTGTTTTTCCTAGATGGTTTACTCCAGGAGATGGGAACAGTGACTAATTTCCACCTGTGTTCCTTCCCCCAGCGTTTAGTCCAGTGCTCCAAACACAGTAAACACTTAATAAGCAGCGTGGCCTAGCGGATAGGGCACGGGCCTGGGAGTCAGGAGGTCCTGGTTTCTAATTCAACGCTGCAATTTCTCTACTCTGTGACTTTAGGCAAGTCACTTAACTTCTCTGTGCCTCAGTTACCTCATCTGTAAAATGGGGATTAAAGCTGTATCCAATCTAACTTGTAGCTATCCCAGTGCTTAGAAAAGTGCCTGGCACCCAGTAAGTGCCTAACAAATACCATAAAAAGTACTATTAGAACTACTGTTGGTCTCCAAGCTCATTTCCCTGTCCTTGGTCATTAGTGTCCTAAAAACATAATCCCAAAGGCAATTGCTATTCCCTGTAAAATTATCTGCAAAGGAAATATCACCCATTTCCAATCCTCCCTGCCCTTCAATGAAGAAGTTCTTCCTGATATTTTACCTCAGTCCCTCCTGTTGCAAGCTAAATTCCTCTTTGCCATAATTGAAATTGAATCATAAACGGGATTAGAGGATTTAACTGCAGTCATATAAATCTGCATTATTATCCTAATTTTGCACACATAAAAATGACCCCACTTGTTTTTCTTGGCCCAGCAAATAATTCTGAAATATCAGAAAAAACATATGCCAAATTAGATTTTCCGGAAATTTCAACTGCTTAGAGAATTAAAGGTCAAATAAGGATTGAACCACAATGAAGATAAATGCAGAATCTTTTAAAGGGGTAAAGGAAACTTTTTAAAGCCTATGTCTTCATTCCTGAAAATAACCACATAAAACTTCAAGATGGTTGTTAATCCACACGCAGTATGATAATTTGAAATGACTATGCATAACTACAAAAATGTTAACTCAAAAACACAGGCAAACTCTCCAGAGCAAGAAAGAAACCAGACAGCATACGAATTCACTGAAAAACAACAACTATAGACTAATTTCAAAGGACAAATAAGGACAATTTTTTATTATAGTTATGAAAAACGTTTGTGATTTCCAGCTTAAGTGGGAAAAATGAAATCTGAAAAGGATGTTGACAGCTGGTGTATTTATTGCAGGGTTGGCATTTTTCCCTCTTGCCTTCTCACACTCTTGTATCTTCACATTCTTTTCCTCTAATAGCTCTTTAAAACACATTCTTTCCTCCCCTCTGGCAAAACTGACCAACTTTTATTCTTATGTCAGAAAGGCAACTGTCAAAAATGGATTGTGTGGGTTGGACCCATTTTGACACGAGTCCTATTAGTTAGGGCTTTAAGGAAGTCACCGGAGCTCCTTCAAAATATTGGCAAGCACAACCAAAACAAAAATAGGTATTAAGGTAAAATGGCTCTTGTATAACACATATGGGGAACAAGCCTCAACCATGGATTTTTGATTAATTTACTTGGGCGGAACTTGATATATTCCTGCAAAGGGGTTAGGGTCTTACAAAACTCTCATTAAGAAAAGCTTGTGCTATAGCACCCACCTGTTTCAATGTCTTGCCCCTGCACACGAGCAGTTTCTTCATTAACACAAGATCGTGGAAAGAATATTCCTTAATTGTGTTCTAACCAAATGCTTATTGAAAAACACTCATTAATGTGGAATTGAAGGTTTTTTAAATGAAAACCTCATTTTAAGACTGTGATCCAAACTGTTCACAATTAGTCTCTGTGAAGCTTATTCTGGGGGGTGTTGCCATCTCTCTCTTCCCCTCTTCTATTCTCTCTTAACTTCATGGCAGAAGTGGGAATAGGTAGCAGCTTCAGGAGATCAAATGCTTAAAAGAACCCATTTTCCCATCTCTATCTCAAAAGCCCTGCTAAAAGAGGGGGCTCCCTTCCTTTCTTTCTTCCCTTTTCCTTCTCCTCTTTCTTCTAATAATAATTTGTTAATAATTTGGTATTGGTTAAGCATTACAAAGCACTGTACTAAGCACTCTCTGGCCCACAAGGGGTTGCAACATAAGGGGGAGAGAGATCAATTATTATATCACTATTTTTACAGATTAGGAAACTGAGACCAAGAGAAGTTAAGTGACTTGCCCAAGGTCACACAGAAGGAAACTGGCAGGGCTGGGATTCAGATCCAGGTCTCTTAACTCCCAGCCCTGTGCTCTTTTCACTAATCCATACTTTCTCTCTTCCCCTCTCCTTTTTCCCCACATTCACTCTTCTCCCTTTCAGTTTCTCCCTAATTTCTTTTCCCTGCTTTCTCTGTCTCCTTCTCCCTCCTCATGAGGACTTCTATCCTAGTGTATCCAAGAGAATGATGGCTCTTGTCCTCTTTAATGCAGGCGAAAAAGTAAGAGTTTTATTTTTGCACTTCCCCTAGGTGTCTCTCTGCGTCTCTCAATCCCCACCCGTGTTTTCTACCTCTGAATTGATCTTGTCTCTCGCTTTCTCCTTCATCTCTTTCCCTTTCAGTCTTTCAAAGCTTCCCCAAGGCTTTCACAACAGACCCAAAGTCATCCATGGAGACAAAGAGGATGCCCCTTCCATGTTTTCCATGTTTCAACCCCTCCAATCCCTTCCTAGACTGTGAGCCCATTGTTGGGTAGGGATTGTCTCTGTTGCCGAACTGCACTTTTCAAGCGCTTAGTACAGTGCTCTGCACGTAGTAAGTGCTCAATAAATATAATTGAATGAATGAACGAATGGTTTTATGGAGTAAAGGGAGAGAAGGGGTATGCTTGAAATTAAGAGGGGATGTTTCTCTGCTGTCAGCATCAATCTCTTTAATCCCACAGGAAGTAAAGTTGGCAACCGAATTTTGAAGAAGTGCTATGGAGGTGCCTGCATGAAGCAGGAAGTGCAAAATTTCTTTCCCAGCAACTTCCTGCTAAGCACATTAAGGGAGATTAGAGGGGGAAAAAGGAACAAGAATCAGTGACATGACGGAATACAAAAATGGCTAGGCATGGATCCTGCCCACTCTTTTTCACCTTTCTTTTTCTTCTCCCCATCTATTTCTGACTCTACCCATCTTATCTCTATCATCCGTCCTTCTCTCTCTCCCCTCCCTCCCCTTTCTCTTTCACTCTCTCTTTTGTTTACCAAATCTGTTATATGGTACTCATCCAAGCGCTTAGGACAGTGCTCCACACACAGTAAACACTCAATAAATACTACTGACTGATTCTCTCTCTCTGGCCCCTCTGTCTCCCTCTCTCTGTCTTTCTGCCTCTTCCTCCTATTTTTGCTCCAACCTTGCATCCTTCCCTTTCCAATCCTGTTACTAAAAAGCAAAATGAGGAATCCAGAATGTTAAAGAACAAAATGGAGAAAGTTAAGAAGAAGAAGGGAGATGAGCTGCACGACTTCTGAAGACGAGAGAAATGACACATATACAGAGGTGGGGTGGCGGGCGAATGGAGAAATGAATTAGTTTTCTATTCCAAAGAATCAGATTTTAGGGACTCCTAATCCAGGTTCATCTTGGCTTTTATACACATGTGATGCCTATATGTAAAAAGAGTGTTGATCTATTAACTCAGAGAAAGCAGGTGCTACTTTGTATATGTTTTACTTATGACGCTCTACTATCAAAATGCACAGAAATCACCCTGTACTTTGGCCATTTTTTATCCCCCAACCCATTCCTTTCCTTAAAAACTCCTCAGCCACTCCTATGCCATCTTGGTTTCTAGGCCCACTCTAGAAAAATTTCAGACTGGACCCTATTTAAATCACAGTTAATCTCAAATGCAGTAGTAAATTTAATGGCATAAATTTACCATATCAATCTACATCATTGAAGAGTGTATTTTCTCCTTCTCAGTAAACAAATAAAAACATTTTGAATCTGAAAACATGATTAAGAAGCTGCTCATCCTAGTGGAAAAAGAATGGGTTTAGGAGTTAGAATACCAGGGTTCTAATCTTGGATCCGATATTTACTTGCTGTGTGACCCCGGGCAAGTCACTTAATGTCTCTGACAGTTTCATCATCAGTAAAAAATGGGGATAAAACCTGTTGTCGCTTCCCCTGAGACTGTAAGTCGCATGTAGGACAGGGACTGTGTCTGATCTTCTTGTATTTGTCTACTCCAGGACTTAATGCAGTGTCTAAACACACAGCGAGTGCTTAACAAATACCACAGTTAATTTTTTTTAGCAATCTGTTGAAGACCCATCTGGTACTTCAACCACAAATTGCAGGCCTTGATTCAAAAATTGCTTTTCCCTTTCTGGTCCAAAATGAAATTAGCAATCTTATTTTTGATCCATTATGTGTTGTATTTAAGAAAACATACAAATGTCACAGATGCCAAAGAAATATCTTTGGAATGTGGAAATACGTATGATCAGAACAAATAGCACAGGAGGATGTAGTTCAATAGTAGGAGGGTGGGTGTTTTGTACAGAAGATACCTGTAAATAATTTATTCAGTAACTTCCCCACACACAGAAGTCAGGATAGTCTACAAAATTTAGAAATTAACTATAATGTGAGAAGAACTTGCATTTATCCCTTTACTAAATTCATATAGTGATAGGTTATCTTTTTCATCATAGCAACAGACCTAATGAGATTCAGCTTGTAGTTCATTTTTATTACTGAGGAACTTTATGAGTGAAGAATAAAAGCACTCTATAATGCATCTTAGCCCTCCCTGAGAATCTGGTTCTCAGGCCAAGTGAAATGAAGTGTTCTCTACCTTCCGTTATAGATAACCAACCTGAATAATTCATAACAGGTTTGGAAGATAATAACAATAATAATAATAGTGGTATTTGTTAAGCGTTTACTATATGCCAGCCCTGTACTAAGCACTGGGGTCGATACAAGATAATCAGGTTGGACATAGTCCCTGTCTCAGATAGGGCTCACAGTCTTAATCGCCATTTTACAGATGAGGTAACTGAAGCACAGAGAAATCAAGTAAGTTGACCAAGATCACACAGCAGACAAGTGGCAGAGCTGGGATTAGAAGCCACATTCTTAAAGGAGGCCGGGAGAAATTCCCTTAAATAGGCCAAACAGGTGAACATGCATGTGATTTTGAGAGGGCAGGGCATGGAAAAAATTCAGTCTACCACACCCAGTTTGAATCTGTTTTGCAAGAGCCTTATGGGCCGTTCTTTCAACTGCTCATTCTTGATGAATACCAGAAGAGTTACTGTGGTCAGATTTACCACAGCATGCTGAAACACAAGTGCAGGCCACCTGGTGTAGCCGTAGATAACATCTTTTCAAGCCGTATGCTTTGATATTACATATTGTTTAAATTGAATATAAAATGTAAGCTCACATTGGCTGGAGAAAAAGGGCATATTTGTTTCTCAGAAATAGGGAGGTTTCTAGCACTTAAAAGAAATGATCTGAGAATTATCTGTTTTGTTTCTACCTTGCCTATATTTCCTTAGGTTAGTATTGTTGCGATGTCCAATCCCCCTGGCACATAAAGGGGCAACGCCATATTTGGGGGAAATGTGGTTTATTCGATGGTGTCTATGATGCTCGACTACTATTTTCTCTTTGTTCCACAAAGTTCAGCAGCAGAGAAAAGCAGCGAGTTTAAATGCTTTTCAAATATTTGAAAACATAAAAATATAACACTGGAAGTGTTAAGGTGGCCTAAAAAAGCATATCTCTCAGAAGACATGAACAGTTGAAATATTACTGAAAAAAGAATATACCAGGATAGGAAAGGGAGATCACAAAAAAAATCTTCTTACAATATAAATGCAACAAAGTGGGTTTAATGTGCAATTTCCAGAGGAGACGGTCTTTATTAAAGGACAGTACAGTAAATGAAACCATTTCCTCCAGGACACCAAAGAAAATTCTTTTCTTGTCTTTGTATTTCTGTAGTTTAGTTTATTACTTCTTGGTCATTTATTCGTGTGTGTGTCTCTTCAGAATTTCTTCCTGCACAAATAAAAGGTTTCTGGTTTTAAAACTTCAGATTACTTTGTAATTTTAATTTTCAGTAACCAAATAGCTTTTTGGAAAATGTGGCATGTTAATGCAGGCAAGTGGAATAAAATAAATAGAAAATGCATTTAATTTTCACATCTTGTCATTTCTTATTAAAGTGAGACACTAGACTCTCCTAGTTTACCAAATAGAAAATTAAATACTTATAATTTTGAATCAACACAACTAAATAACAACTATAAACATCACTAAATATGTGGGCTGAGGAAACTGTACTTTTTGAGGTCTACCACTGTACTTCTGTAACACTTTCACTTGTGAACATAATTTAAAATGTTCTGAGTTGATTATTCTCTCGGTTGTATTTAACACTGTTTCATCCCTGCTAATAAAATTAAAATCCCTAATAACCTGAGTGCCAGTGTATGCCTTTTAACTAATCTTTGGTACAATTGAGAAGCAGCGTGGCCTAATAGGGGCGTGGGAGTCAGAAGAACCTGGGTTTTAATCCCAGCTACGCCATTTATCTGCTATGTGGTCTTGGGCAAAACACTTCTCTATGCATCAGTTAACTCATCTATAAAATGGGGATTCAAATTGCGAGTCCCATGTGGGATATGGACTGTGTCCAACCTGATTAACTTGTATCTACCCCAATACTTAGGCCCTGGTACATAGAGCTTAACAAACACCATTAAAAAAAATTTTTTAAAAAACTATGCAAGGTGAGATATTGCCTCATCTCAAATGCCCTTGGAAACGTGTTCAGGAATGGCATGGATAAATGAAACCCACAGGTAATAAAAAGCAACATTTTAGCCTTTGCCTGAGAAGCAGCATGGCATAGTGGATAGAGCACGGGCCTGGGAGTCAGAAGGTCATGGGTTCTAATACCGTCTCTGCCACTTGTCTGCTGTGTGACCTTGGACAAGTCCCTTCCCTTCTGTATGCCTCAGCTACCTCATCTATAAAATGGGGATTGAGACCGTGAGCCCCACATGGGACAGGGACTGTGTCCAATTAGATTTGCTTGTATCCACCCCAGTGCTTAGTACAGTGCCTGGCACTTAGTAGCACTTAACAGATTCCATCACTATCGTCACATCATCATTCTACCTTCTCCTCGGACCAAACCATTTTCTAGAGCTATTAAAAAGTAGCAGAAAAGAGTTTCCTTGGTCACCTTTAGAAGGCAGTGCTAACAAGAAGCGAAATAGACAAAAAAGGCACTTAGCAAAAACAAGAAAGAAAGTGCAAAGGGGTCTGGGAAATCATGTGATCAACTTGGACTAGTAGGAGGCAGAATAATAAGGAGAATTAGAACTAGCGCCAGGTCAGACAAAAGAGCAAATTAATCAGTCTAGCAAAGGATTGTGGGCAGGGAATATATCTACGCAACTCTTGCTGTACGTATACTCTCCCAAGCGCTTAATACTGTGCTGGGCACACCGTAAGCTGTCAATAAATACGATTGATTGATCGATCGATTGATGTGAACACAATGGGATAAAAATTCTCGGTCATGCATCATTCTTTTCAGAGAAAATCTTGCCATCAGTAGCATCATCTTTGAGCCCGAACGACTCAGGATGGCCCTTTAAATTTTTCACCTGGAAGATTCTCATTTCCAAGTACTGCCATCCAGGTTAGATGGGGATGGGTCGGAAGACGGCTCAGTGGAAAGAGCCTGGGCTTGGGAGCCAGAGGTCATGGGTTCGAATCCCGGCTCTGCCACTCATCAGCTGGGTGACTGTGGCAAGTCACTTCACTTCTCTGGGCCTCAGTGACCTCATCTGTAAATGGGGATTAACTGTGAAGCCTCACGTGGGACAACCCTGATGACCCTGGATCTCCCCCAGTGCTTAGAACAGTGCTCTGCACATAGTAAGCGCTTAACAAATACCAACATTATTATTATTAACTCTGCCCTACTCGTTGAGGGCTGCAGAACATGCCTCGTATCTGACAACTGAAGAGCGGAGGAATGCCGTGACAGCTGTTTGAAAGGTGACAGTGTCTACAATACCAGCCTCTGAACCCCCAATCAGCAACCCCCTCATCCCGCTATCCCCAGGGTCGCTCTACATAACGGATGGTTCAGTATGGAGGAGGTTGCTGACTGCATCTGTAGCAGGATTGGAAATAGCAGCCCAGTCAGGAGGGGCTCAAATGCTCCGCACACAGTAAGCGCTCAATGAATACCACTGAATGAATGAATGAAGCAGCTTGGCTTAGTGGAAAGAGCATGGGCTTGGAAGTCAGAGGTCGTGGGTTCTAATTCCAACTCTGCCACTAATGAGCTGTGTGACTTCGAGCAAGTCACTTGACTTCTCATTGCCTCAGTTACCTCATCTGTAAAATGGGGATTAAGACTGTGACCCTCACGTGCGACAACCTGATTGCCTTATAACTACCCCGGCGCTTAGAACGGTGCTCGGCACATAGTAAGCACTTAATAAATACCATTATCATTATTATTATTAGAAGCAGCATGGCATAGTAGATAGAGCCCAGGCCTGGGAGTAAGACGGTCTAACTAAGGGTTTTAATCCCGACTCAGCCACTTGTCTGCTGTGTGACCTTGGGCAAGTCACTTGCTTCTCTGTGCCTCAGTTACCTCATCTGTAAATGGGGATTAAGACTGTGACCCTCACGTGCGACAACCTGATTGCTTATAACTACCCCGGCCGCTTAGAACAGTGCTTGGCACATAGTAAGCACTTAATAAATACCATCATTATTATTATTATTAAAGCAGCATGGCATAGTAGATAGAGGCCCGGGCCTGGAGTCAGAAGGTCTAACTAAGGGTTCTAATCCCAGCTCAGCCACTTGTCTGCTGTGTGACCTTGGGCAAGTCACTTCACTTCTCTGTGCCTCAGCTACTTCATCTGTAAAATGGGGATTGAGACTGTGAGCCCCACATGGGACAGGGACGGTGTCCAATCCGATTTGCTTGTATCCACCCCAGCACTTAAAACGGTACCTGGCACATAGTAAGTGCTTAACAAGTACCACTATTATTTTAATGAATGAAGGATGGATGGAAGAAGCAGATGCAGCCAGCTGGCTGGATTTTGCCCTCCAGGATAATGTCTTCCACATATTCAGGGAAGGAACGCCCTTTACATGTAAATACTTGCACACGAGATATACTGCCCTCAGGGTGAAATCAGCATAGTCATATTCATGTCATCAAAATACTTTCCAATCAATCAGTGGTATTAATCGAGTGCTTACTGAGTGCTAAGCACTATATTAAGCAATTGGGAAAGTACAGTATTATGGAATTGGTAGATATATTCTCTGCCCACAAGGAGCTCATAGTCTAGAGAGGGAGATAGACATTAAAGTTGATGGATAATTATGGATATGTATGTAACTGCTGCAGTCCTCTACCAGTTTCAGCTACGGGAGGGAGAGTCAAGCAGAGGCCTACCCATTCCATTCCTAGCTTGGGTAGTGGCTAGCCGGTAGAAGGCAATCTGCTACAAGTCAAAACTCACCCGTGCTGGCCAGCAGCGTTATGGGAGAGAGTCGTGGGCAGAGACTCGAGTTTACTGCACGGAAGGAGGAAATGGAAAACCGCTTTCGTATTTTTACAGAGAAACTGAATGGTATCAGCTACCAGAAGGATTGCAAGATTTGGAGGTGGGCCGTCCCGGAAGAGAATGTGTCCATGGTGTAGCTATGGGGTCGGACACGGCTGGACAGGATAAGACAACAAAACACTATAACTGCTGAGGGCTGAGGTTGAGGGTGAATATCGAGTGTTTAACTTTTATTTAAGAAAAATATGCTGGGGCCTCAGTCCACCACAGACACTGCAGCAGCTGGCATTTTTTCTTTGCTATTAAAGTATAGTAAGGTAAATCGTTTTTCCAACATCAATAGTCCATGTCCCTTACATCGCTTACATTGCTCACCAACAAACATCTTTGACAGTTGGTACCCCACACATATTCCATCACCCAGAACTTCAGAGAGCAGAATAACAGTCAGATAACTCATAGGTTTCAAAGGCTGTAACCTCAGACCTCCCCCCACATCTTCACAATCTTCTCGGCCTTTCTTTTCCATACAAAAATCAGCCTTTCAGGCTACTTTTCGGATCTTCTGACCATCCAATCCCTAAGCTTCTCTAATATTCTCACATCCATTCCCCCACCGAGACTCTCTATGGTTAAAGGTGGTTATTTCATTGCTGGAGTCTTACTGCATCTGGACTCTGGAATTTTGCCTCAGCACCTCTCTCTCCACGTGGAGAAGCAGCATGACCTAGTAAAAAGAACACGGACCTGCGAATCAGAGGACCTGAGTTCTAATCCCGGCTCTGTCAGCTACTTGCTTTGTGACCTTGAACAAGTCACTTAACTTCTCTGTGCCTTGGTTTTCTTATCAGTAGATTCATTCACTCATTCAGTCATATTTATTGAGCGCTCACTGCATTCAAAGCACAATACGAAGCGCTTGGGAGAGTACAATATAACGACAGACACATTCCTGCCCACGACGAGCTCACAGTCCAGAAGGGGAGACAGAGATAAATATAAATAAATAACAGATATATAAAGATTTATACATATGTGGCTGTGGGATTGGGAGGAGGCTGGATGAAGGTGCCAATACGACAGCACAGAAAGGAGGGGGAGAAGAGGAGAGGAGGGCTTAGTTAGGGAAAGCTTCTTGAAGGAGATGTGCCTTTAATAAGGTTTTGAAGTGAGAGGGAGCATCTATCTGTCTGATATGTGGAGGGAAGGCATTCCAGGCCAGAGGTAGGATGTGAGCGAGAGGTCAGCGGTGAGATAAAACGAGATCAAGGTACAGTGAATGGGGAGTCAGTGCCTGTTCTGCCCTCCTCCTTAGATTGTGTGCCCCAAGTGGGACAGGGACTGTGTCTGACCTGCTTAACTTGTGTTCACCCGCAGTTCTCAGAACAGTGCTTGACACAAAGTAAATACTTAATAAATAAAATAACAGTAATGATGAATAATTCTAAGTTATTCCTTATCGTTGAAGTAGACCTTCAACTCTTCCTAGTTATTTGTGCTATAACCTGCCTTTCTCAGCAAATTCTTTTCTGAGGCTCTGGGTGAAAAATACTATAGGTAAATGAATGGCTCAGTGCTTTTGTAGGAAACTGGTCCCTTTTATTTTATCTGAATCTGAGGAAATTAAAAATAGTTTCAAGATAGATTTGCCAGAAGGCTTCAAAAGAACCCTAATTTTTTTTTAAATGCAGAAATGGACTTCTACTAAGTTTTGTTGTTGTTATTTTTATGACATTTGTTGAGCTCTTACTGTGAGCCAGACACTGTACTAACCACTAGGGTAGATACAAGCTAATCAGGTTGGATGCAGTCCATGTCCCCACATGGTGCTCCACAGTCCTTAATCCTCGTTTTACAGATGAGGTAACTGAAGCACCAGAAGAAATTTAAGTGATTTGGCCAAGATCACCAGCAGACAAAGTCCTCCGACTCCAGGTCGTGCTCTTTCCATTAGGCCATACGGCTTCTCGTGTTAAATTTAATTTTAAGATAAATTTAAAGTTTCCAAATTTCTAATTGTTTTAAGTAATGACTCCTCTGATTCAAGGATCTACAAAGAAATCATGTCGGGTGATTCTTCAATTCTTAAACAGAGAAATGCCACTTAAGTGTTTCCTATCAGTCAAGCAAATAAACATTTACCAATTCATCATACTGACCACCCCCCACCCCGCCCCGTAATCCTACCTCCCACTACACGACCTTCCTTTATTACTTTCCGATACTGATGAAAAGTTCAGCAGTATGAGCTTACATACTGGCAATTTGTCCATCACTACATTTTCTCTGATGTTTTTGTGATTTGCTGCCCTTATATGATTGCTATAAGTAGCAACAAATCAGGAAGGCATCATAAAATTCAGATGAAACAGCTATTCTTGCTGCTGGTGTTCAGCATTGTTATTTAGGCACATGTAATGAAAGTGAGCTCCAACCCATATAAATAATATTCTGATCAGCATGAGGACAGAGGCATGTGCTTGTTTGTTAAATCCCCTAAGGCCCCTTTCTCTATGGGATGAATATCATCAATTTCCCTTTTCCATTGATATTTATGATAATAAAATATTTGATAAATATGAGGTATTTGATGTTTCTTTCAGGTAGGGTATCCACTCCTGCAGTATTAAAATGCTATACTGTTAACCTTCATTGCCATGGGTTCGATTTAAGAAATGAATTATTACATGGCAAAATATGGAACCTTGGTGAACTCTTGATGCAGTTCAGGTTATATTTCTATGTGAGTCTTGGCAGTCTTGTGGTATTTCAAAATAAATCACTTAATTAACAGAGAAATGCTCAGCAATTTTCAAATAAAGCTGAAGTGTAGAAAGAGGCTAAAGCACTCAAATATGCTTTTATCTCTGGCAAGAGAATATGAGCAATATGAAATGCTAACTTTGCTGCCAGAGCCCTGCTTCAGAAAGCAGCAGGCCAGGCTCAGATAAGGATGGTATTCATTCATTCAATTTTACTTACTGAGTTAGTGTGCAGTGCATTGTACTAAGCACTTGGGAGAGTACAATACAACACTAAACAGACACTTTCCTTCCCCACAACAAGCCTAAGTCTAGAGGGTATGATTTGCACACACCCCCATTTCAGGTCTCCTTGGACCAGAGAAGCACAGACTTGACAAATTCAATATTTGTCCTACTGCCAAACAATTTTATGCTTTGAATCATAAACCCACTATGTCCCTCTGCTTCTGGTTAGGACCACAAACCTTAGAAGCCCACAAGGACCAACTCATCTATGTAACCTCTCCTGCTTGCACAAACCACACTGATCCCAGAAATTAGTTTGGGCTGGGTGATGATCCCCCATTCCTTAAGCGCCCAAGCCTGAACCCACACCAACTTGGGTCACACTGGGCCATCAAGCAACAGTTGGTCCATAGATTAAGTGAGTTGGGCTCTTTTATAGGCCTATCCAGGTTCTGGCTACCCCAGAATGCCCCAATTCTAGGACTTAATTTATAATAAAAGAGATGTCACCGTTCATTCACGTGAAGCAGAACAAAGCTCTTAGATGTGTCCATGTGAAATGGCAAGTTCTGAGTCACCAGGACTTGGCCAAACTCAGAGGATCCAAGGGTGAATCTTGGTAAGTTCTGGCAACGCCCCATTCCTGCTCCTGTGCCTCTTCTCTTCACATTTCTGCTCAGGTTGAAGCCAAAGCATCAGTGGCGAGGTTTGGGAGTACCATCACAATTGTCGTTATTATTATCATTACCAATAATAATTATGGCAATTGTTAAGCATTACTAAGTACCAGCACTGTACTAAGCCTCGGAGGAGATGTGAAAAATTAGGTCAGACCCAGTTCCCTGTCCCACATGGGGTTCACAGTCTAAGTAGATAGGAAGAACAGGGTCTGAATCCCATTTTACAGATGAGGAAACTGAGGCTCAGAAAAGTTAAGTGATTTGACCAAGGTCACATAGCAGGTAATTGACAAAGTCTGGATTAGAACCCAGGTCTTCTGACTCTCAGGCCTGTGTTGCTTCCACAAGGTCAGGCTATTGTACTTTGGGTTTCTCACAAAGACATATTCTTAGACATGGAGGTGGTCTTCTCAGGCTGCAGTAGTGTCTACTAAGAAAACTCCCTCTGTTCCTGTGCTGGACCCTACCAGATTTACACTCTGGGGTTCATCTGGCATTTCTTTACATTAAAGAAATAATGTAATTAATATTTTAATATTGTACTTCTTCTCTGAGAATCGATCAATGGCATTTATTGAGCACTTACTGTGTACAGAGCACCCGTATGGGAGAACACAATATGATACTTGATCAGCTCTCTATTCTCTTGCGGGTTTGGATGAAAAAATGAATGAAGCTTTCTATTGTGAAAAAGCTCTAAACTAACTTCTGTCTTGAATGAGAAGGGAAAGTGTATTTATATGGAAGCAGCGTGGCTTAACAGAAAGAGCACGGGGCTAGGAGTCAAAGGATCTGAGTTCTAATCCTGGTTCTGCCATTTGTCTGGTGTGAACTTAGAAAAGTCACTTAATTTCTCTGTGCCTAAGTGGCCTCTAAATTCTACTTTTTCATACTTGGACTGTGAGTCTTGTGTGGGACACAGACCATGATCTAATCTGCTAAACTTGTAACTATCCCCAAGCTTAATACAGTGCTTGGCATAGTAAGCACATAACAAGTACTATTATTATTATTACTGCTACTAATGATATTAACCTATGGGCTAATTGGGTGCACTTTACAAATGCTTTCATTTCATGGGAGGGCTCTCGGAAGTCTCCACATTCACAGAGGTTGCTCTGCCACTGCTCAGCTATGTGACTTTTGACTTTTCTGTGCCTCAGCTACCTCATCTGTAAAATGGGGATTAATACTTTTGAGCCCCAGGAGGGACCACCTGATTACCTTGTATCTACCCAGCACTTGGAACAGTGCTCGGCACGGTAGTAAAGCGCTTAACAAATACCATCATTATTTTTCTCTAAACCCCAGTCATTGAGGGCCCAGTGTCCCAAGAACATTTTCTTGAGAGAACTGAAACTCTGGACAAAGCTCATCCTAAGAGATCAATAACGCTGGAGAGCGATACAAGATGCTCCCTTCTCCAGAAGAATGATGATGTGTCACCGGCTCAGAACTCTCCAATAGACTTCTCAGATGTCAGAGTCGTGGGCTCGGTTCCATCCATTTTACAAATTCCATTTGAGGAGCAGGAGGAAATGGAGAGGAAGAGAAAGATTCAGGGAGTAGTAGGGATGAAAAGCACGGGGGCTAGAGGTCATTGGGAGGGAAAAGGAATGAGGGCCAGGGGACAGAAGCGGCTTTTAGGGCCCAGTACAAAACCCATCTGTTTATGGAGATATTTGCCTTATGGGAATTGGGAGAATCAGTCATCAGATTCAAGCCTCAGATAATAGGGAGATGAGTATACATTTATTCTCTGCTTATGAGCCAAGAGGCTTAGAGATGGGCTTGCAGTATTTTAAAAAATCAAATAGTAATTGCTATTATTGCATTATCTTGGTGAGACTTGGGTGTGGAATTCAGTGTTAGCTAAAAGCAGATCCATTAACTGATTAACTGAGTTACCAAAGAAAGTGTATTATCCATACATCTGTCTGATATTGAATTAAGTCTTCATATATTCTTAGTAGATTCCCATTTTGCATTTCAACTGACTTGGGGAAAAATCACTGTTAAATTCCCCTAAGGAATCACCTGAAATAGGGGACACTACCCAGGTTTAAATACAATATGAAAAAAGAACCTACTGCTCCACTAATGAGCAATAATTCAAGGCTTCCAGGAAGACTGTGACTGCTGCAGAAAAAAAGGCAGAGAGCAGAACAGGATCTTTGAGTCTGAATCACTGCAAGGGAAGAAAATGGATCCAGAAAATGGAGGCACCTTGTTGATGATGTATGACTGCCCAAACTCACTCTTCCTTAGGTTGCCTTTACTTTGGCTCCTCGTCTCTAATGATAACAGACCCTATATAGAAAATTTATAGAAAAAGTACTACATTGATTCAGAAATGGTAAAAATCACGGATGATTTTTGTGTAGCTTTTTGCCAGCATTTGGCTGGTCTAAATACAGTTGGAAATAGTAAGAAATCTGAAAAGAAAGAATAGAGCATTATGTAGCATTTGAGAGTTTCTTTGACGTACTTCTCATTTATCAGAATTGTTTTTCATTATTCTGTTTGATTCTCCAATGGATTCTGTCCTCAATTCATTCTCCTGGCCCTGGGCACCGCTGTCATATCATCATTCTGATGGAATTCAGTCCCATCTAACATGGATATAATTGATTGGTTGGTATTTATAAATCAACTTTTGTCTGAGGGAGCTAATTCCCTTCATGATAGCTCTGAGTCAAAAAGAAACAGTGCAGGGAGCACTAAAGCATTAGTTCTTATTATGATAATAATAACTGTTGTTTATACAGAATTTCTTTGTGAGGCATTAAAATCCTTCCCTCCCGGTTCCAGGCCAAATCCGTCAGTCACTCACCCAGTCCTCTGCTTCCCTGGGATACTCTAATTGGCAAAACCCAGAATAGTTGCCAAGTATTCCCCAAAGGAAAATACAGAGAGGTTAAGCTTCTGGATCAAAGTCACACAGAAAATCAGGGACAAAGCTGAAAATCGAACCAATAACTTCTGGCTTGTTGTTTAGTACGTTATCCATTAACTTTCAGTGCCTGGCAAATTCTTTTTAAAGTATATGTATATATTATATAGATGTGGAAAACACTATTAAGCTACCAGATCTTCTCCCAAAACTTTGAAGATACAGTTACTGACTCCTTAATTTGCTCTCCTGCCTCTGACTAGAAGCCAGGTTGAGACCCATTTGGTGTCCAATATAAGAGTACCATTAGGGACTCATTAACCACCTGTTACAAAAGAGCAATAAAAGTAGCCTTTAATAAAAGCCATAACACTTCAAACACCACTTCTTGTACTTTTCAGGGGGTGAGAAGTGCTTAATCTTCAGCTTCACACCTATTTTGAAGATCCTTAACTGTTTCCCGGTATCCACTGTTCTAGTTGTGCATTATTACTTGAGAGATAAAAGTGTTCCAGTTGTAAATTGGTTCCAAATGAGGAAGAATTGACATGACCTTAAGATGGGGGGAACACCCCAAAGGATACTTTGTTAAACAGATTTTTCAGCATCTGAAACCCTAAAATTGCCTCCATCCAACAACAGAATTGTTCATTTCATATGTCCACATTGTGGCAATTGAGACTCCAGAGGTTAAATAGGGCACAGAGATTCAGTCAGTGTTATGAAAGACTCTGCCTCCTCTGGGCTCCTAGACTCAAATCTACTTTTGCCTTGTACAGAAGTTTGGGTTTGGGATTTGGAGGTTCAGTGATATCAAAAGAGTTGGTCTTTTTTACAGATTGTATTACATCTACCTACAGCACCTACCATGAGACGCAGTGTAGCCTAGTGGAAAGAACACGGGCCTTGGAGTCAGAGGACAAGGGTTCTAATCCTGGCTCCACCCCTTGCCTGTTGTGTGACTTTGAGCAAGTCACTTAGCTTCTCTGAGCCTCAGTTCCCTCATCCGCATGATGGGTCTTCAGTACTTATTCTCTCTCTTACTTGGACTGTGAGACTCATGTGGGACCTCCTTATCTCATATCTACCCCAGCACTTAGTGCAGTGCTTGGCACATAGCACGCGCTTAACAAATACAATAATTATTATTCTTATTATCACGGTGCTTGGCACATAGTACTTGACAGATACTTGTCTTATGCTAAGTCGTCTCCGACTCATAGCGAATCTACGGATACATATCTCCCAGAGCGCCCCACCTCCATCTGCAACCATTCTGGTAGTGTATCCTTAGAGTTTTCTACAATTATTATAGTTATTGTTTTCATTCCTGTTAGTAATGGTTGCTCAACAACCTGGAAAACATTTTCTTCATTGGAAACAAAATGGTAGACCTCAGCTTGGTGGCTGGCAGCCATGAAAGCGCATCCTCACCCTGCCCTGTCCACAGTCCTGGTCTCTCACACCCAATCTCTTACCCTTCCTGCAAGTTTTGGCCCTTCCTCCCCACCAGCCCAGCATAGGGGGGAATCATAGCGATGGGGAGGTGGGTTTGGGAGATCAAGGTAGGGCACATGGGAACACATGGAGAAATAGACCAACACTTTCAAAAGCAACTGTAGGATAATAAGGGGTTTAAAGAGCTTTCAGAAGGATGGGGATGATGGGAGAGGTCTTGGGGGGATGGAAGGCATGAGAGGAATTAGGCTTACCTGATCATGAACAGGGACACCACATAGGTTTGAAATGATTATTTTACTTCCAATGAAGGTAATTACGTTACCCCAGATGGGGCTCACAGTCTTCATTCCTATTTTACAGATGAGGTAACTGAGGCACAGAGAAGTTAAGTGATTTTCCCAAGGTCACACAGCTGACTAGTGGCAGAGCCTGGATTAGAACGCATGACCTCTGACTCCCAAGCCCACGCTCTTTTCACTATACCATGCTTCTTCTCAGTAATAATTATGGGGTTCGTTAAGTGCTTACTATGTGCCAGGTACTGTACTAAGCACTGAGATGGATGCAGACAAATACGGTTGGACACAGTCCCTATCCCATGTGGAGCTCACATTCTCAATTCCCAATTTTCAGATGAGGTAACTGAGGCACAGAGAAGCTAAGTGACTTGCCCAAGGTCACACAGTAAACAGGTTGTGGAGACAGGATTAGAACCCATGACCTTCTGACTCCCAGACCCGTGTAGTCCACTAAGATAATTACCTTGTGTCTACCCCAGTGTTTAGAACAGTGCTTGGCACATATTAAGCAGTTGACAAATGCCAATATTATAATTAAAGTCGAACTAGCTGTTGCTGGAACTTCATTCGTTCATTCAACTGTATTTATTGAGTTCTCACTGTGTGCAAAGCACTGTACCAAGCCCTTGAGGGAGTACAAAGCATTCCTGATTTGTATTCCTGTGCACGATGAAATAGTTCTGATAGAAAAGGATCAACGTTTCATAGGATAGGTGCTAGTGTGGGCCCCCAATATGGAGACCAAGATACTAGAGTCCCGTTCCATTCTATTTTGCTGGCCAATAAATAGAGGACAGAAATGTATCCTTCTTGAACCAAAGTCTCTCTATCAGTCCTGTTAAATATGGCAAACTTCTGGTCAAAAGAAGAGCTTCAGAAGTAGCTGAGGAGAAAAGGTGAGGTACTATACATGTCTTCCTTCAGGTATGAGTGCGTCTCCCTTTTGGGGCTCAGTTTATTCCCTTTGTATCCTCTTCTCCAACCCTCCCACTCTTCCATATTTCATTCTGTCATGTGTGAGTGAGTGTGCATGTGCGGGGACCTGCCTCTGGAGGTTTTAAATCAAGCATGACCTAACAGGCTGTCATATCTGTGACCATTTGGCAGAGTTAGATTAGCCCAGTGGGGAAAGACATATGCCTAGCTGAAGGGGAATTTAAGGGATGGGGCAGAGGCAGCCACCTGGGGGAAGACAGGGTCCTGCTTTTGCCCTCCTTATAAACACACACACACACACACACACACACGCCTATTACGGGAAGATGTAGCTCTCTGGGTTGCCTTTGGCAGGCATTCTGACTGACTGGCCAACGGCTCCCAGGCCATGACTAGCCCATAGTTTTAGGACTGACTCTGTATAGTGAGTCACAGTTATCTTGTCTTATTGTACTTATACCTCTGGGGCATAGAAATCCATATTCAGCACCTCCTGAATGGCTACCTCAGGAAGTCTGGGTGACGGTCCAGCAGTCTGCTGCATAGAAGTCTAGGAGGAAAATCAGACCTGTTAGCTCATTCCTGTCCATTTTATCATTGCTAAAAGCTTCAAAATAAACCAGGATGAGAAAGTACCCTAATTCACTTTTCAGCAACTTATACTACTACTATTACTACTAATAATGCTACTTGTTAAGTGTTTACTGTGTGCCAAGCACTAGGGAAGGTAGGCTACAATGAGATCATATTATCATAATATAATCCCAGGTCTGCCAATTGGTTGCCATGTGACCATGGGCAAGTCACTTAACTTCTCTGTGCCTCCGTTACCTCATTTGTAAAATGGGGATTAAATCCCCCTTCCTTCTACTTAGACTGCAGGGAATATGTCTAACCTGATAAACTTGTATCTACCCCAACCCTTAGAACAGTGCTTGACACAGAGTAAGCGTTAACACATACCATTAAAAAAAGATTAGTGACAGTTCCCATCCCACATTGTGGTCGCAATCTAAGGAGGAGGGAGAGCAGACATTAAATAGAAAAGCAGCGTGGCTCAGTGGAAAGAGCCCAGGCTTGGGAGTCAGAGGTCATGGGTTCAAATCACATCTCTGCCACTTGTCAGCTATGTGATTGTGGGCAAGTCATTTAACTTCTCTGTGCCTCAATTACCTCATCTGTAAAATGGGGATTAACTGTGAGCCTCATGTGGGATAACTGATTACCCTGTATCTCCCCTAGCGCTTAGAACAGTGCTCTGCACATAGTAAGCGCTTAACAAATACCAACAATATCATTATTATTATCCCCAGATGAGGAAACAGAGAAAGAGATAAATTAAGTGACAAGCCCCAAGTCACACAATAGTGGTGGAACTAGGATTAAAATTCAGTCCTGAATCCCGGTCCTGTGATCTTTCCTCCAAGCCACATTTACAGGACCGTTTTTATTCCTTAGATTAGTAAGCAACATAATTAATGGTATTTATTGAGCACTTACTGTGTGCAGAACACTGTATTGTTCTTGAGAGAGTACAATGAAACAGAGTTGAAAGACATGTTCCCTGCCCACAAGGAGCTTACAGTCTAGAGGAAATATTGAAGGTGGACGTAAGTTAGGTGAATTTGAGTGGGAAGGGAATTGCATAGAAGGAAAGGACATGTGCAGTGGGTTGCAACAGGATGGTAGATCCAGTGGTTTTTTGCACAAAGACTTAACAAATACCATAATTATTATTATTATTATTATTATTATGTGGGACAGGACTGTGTCCAACCCGATTTGTTTGTATCCACCCCAATACGTAGTACAGTTCCTGGCACACAGTAAGAGCTTAACAAATACCAGAATTATTATTATTATTACTTACTCTACCACACTGTACTCTCCCAAGTTCCTAACAAGGGGGCTTGCTACACAGTAAGTGTTTAATAAATACCACTGATAGATTGGTAGAATGAAAGCCCCCCCACCTCCGACCACCCAGACCACCATTAATCAATCAATCAACGGTAATAACAATAATAATGGTAGCTGTTAAGCGCTTACTTTGTGCCGAGCATTGTTCTAAGCGCTGGGGTAGATACAAGTTAATCAGCTTAGTCCCCCTGGGACTATTCAGCACTTACAGTATTCAGAACTCTGTACTAGGCACTTGGGAGAGTACGATTCACCGGAATTGGTAGTCATGGTCCCTGCAACAACGAGCTTACAGTCTAGAGGGGGTGATAGATGTTAATATAAACAAATAATTTACGAATATGTACCTAATCACCCACTCCTATCTAGAATGAGTATACACTGCCACTTTTCAGTGTAGCTGCACCAGTTCATTTTAACCTTCACCTGTACCACCCCTGCTAGTTCAGCCCCAGTTCTCTTGGTTCATTCCCAGTGAGGAGACAGCTATAATTCATCAGGATTTCTTCACATTCAGAATCAGTCACTGGTAACCGATTTGAGACAATTGAGCCCCTGTCACTTCTTTAAATCTCTAGAAGTATAGAGCTAATGCATTCGTCTTTGGTGTAGACTAATAAATAGTGCAAAACTATTATCTCTTGTCATCTAAAAATGAAAATATCAGTATTTTATGTTAATATATTGCTACTGGTGAAGGTACTTGACCTCAGACGTGCAGCAGTTGGAACGACTTGACAATAACCAATTGTGGAGTAAGAATATTTAGGAGCCGTGTGGAGTAGTGGATAGAGCACAGGTCTGGAAGTCAGAAGGTCATGGGCCCTACTCCCAGCTCTACCACTTGTCTGCTGTGTGGCCTTGAGCAAGTCACTTCACTTCTCTGGGCCTCAATTACCCCATCTGTAAAATGAGGATGAAGACTGTGAGCCCTATGCAGGATAGGGACTGTGTCCAGCCAGATTTGGTTGTTCCCACCCAGCACTTAATACAGTTCCTTGTACATAGTAAGCACTTAAATACCATCATTATTATTATTATTATTTGTTAAGTGGTTACAACGTGCCGGGCACTGTACTAAACACTGGGGTCTTGTCTTATGTTGTCGAGTAATCTCCAACCCATAGCGACTCCACGGATACATCTCACCAAGAATACCCCAACCGCCACCTGCAATCGTTCTGGTAGTGAATCATAGAGTTTCCTTGGTAAAATATGGAAGTGGTTTACCACTGCCTTCTTCTGTGTAGTAAACTCGAGGCCCCGCCCTCGACTGTCTCCCATGCGATTGCTGCCCAGCAGGGGTGAGTTTTGACTTGTAGCAAATTGCCTCCTACTCACTAGCAACTGCCCAAGCTAGGCAGGGCTGCTTGACTCTCCCTCCTGGAGTCGAGAATGGGAGAGTACTGAAAACTCTCCAGTTGCGATCCTGAGGGGGGAACCAATGGGGTAGATATAACTTAATCAGGTTGGACACAGTCCATATCTCCCTTGGGGTTCTCAGTTTTAATCCACATTTTACAGATAAGGTAGCTGAGGCTCAGAGAGGTGACGGGACTTACCCAAGGTCACACGGCAGACCTGCGGCAGAGCCAGGATTATTCCCCAGGTCCTCTGACTCCCAAGATTGTGCTATTTCCACTAGGCCAAGCTGCTTCTCTGAAATTGAGCACATTGTAAAGTGGTATCCTTGCCATTTGGCATCAAGGGTAAGGGAAGAGTACAAAACAGCTGCTTCAAAATGATTCTCTGTTTTAATAGTGATATTAGGATGCATTTCCAAATCACATCTTAAAAGAAAAAAAGGGTCTCTCCAGAATACCAAGGACCTTGCATGACCCTTTGAAACTCACTATAGCATAACCATCAAAAACCTGCCCTGATCCCTAGCACTTTTTAGTGATAGCAGCAAGCTATAACACCCATTCCTTCAACAAACACTTCAGTTTTATCAGACCTTTATCAGAGGTGTCAAAAAAGCATTGGTGTGAAATTACAAAGCCTTAATGGCCCCCTGCATATTTTAGAGTGTGTTATTACTGAGACCATATATACTTTGATTAGAGGGAGAATGTAGAAACCCTAAAAGGAAATGTAATGCACCTTTATTACATGCCTCCGAGTTACATGTCCAGAGCCTAAATGGGTTTAGCAGGAGCCCTGGTTAACCAGTATAATAGACCATGTCACCTTAATTTTTCCTGCTGCTACCGTCTCAAAGAAAACAGGCTAGCGGATGGTGACATCGCTCTCATTCCATATGAAAGCAAATCTCTAGACTGTAAACTCACTGTGGCAGGGAATGTGTCTGTTATACTGCACTCTCCCAAGCACTTAGTAGAGTGTTCTGCACACAGTAAGCACTCAATAAATACGACTGATAGACTGATTGATTGTTTCTCTGGAGAGGAAACTCGACCGTCTGTTTCCTCCAGAGCCATTGGCTCCTCTACCCCAATCCTTGTTCACAAGGGAGCTAGTAATCCTCCTTGACATCTCTGAAGCCTTTGGCAATGCAGATCACCCCCTTCTCCTGGAAACACTATCTAATCATTTCTCTAACATGGTCCTTTTCTCCTGCCTCTCTGGCAGCTCCTTCCCTGTCTCCACTGTGCCTCACCTTCCTCTTTCTGCCATGGACCTCTTGCTCATGCCCTTCCTCCCTCCTGGAACTCCTTTCCCCACTGCCATTCTCCCTATCTTCAAAGCTTTATTCATTCATTCATTCAATAGTATTTATTGAGCGCTTACTATGTGCAGAGCACTGTACTAAGCGCTTGGGATGAACAAGTCGGCAACAGATAGAGACAGTCCCTGCCGTTTGACGGGCTTACGGTCTAATCGGGGGAGACGGACAGACGAGAACGATGGCACTAAACAGCGTCAAGGGGAAGAACATCTCGTAAAAACCGATGGCAACTAAATAGAATCGAGGCGATGTACAATTCATTAACAAAATAAATAGGGTAACGAAAATATATACAGTTGAGCGGACGGGTACAGTGCTGTGGGGATGGGAAGGGAGAGGTGGAGGAGCAGAGGGAAAAGGGGAAAATGAGGCTTTAGCTGCGGAGAGGTAAAGGGGGGATGGCAGAGGGAGTAGAGGGGGAAGAGGAGCTCAGTCTGGGAAGGCCTCTTGGAGGAGGTGATTTTTAAGTAAGGTTTTGAAGAGGGAAAGAGAATCAGTTTGGCGGAGGTGAGGAGGGAGGGCGTTCCGGGACCGCGGGAGGACGTGACCCGGGGGTCGACGGCGGGATAGGCGAGACCGAGGGACGGCGAGGAGGTGGGCGGCAGAGGAGCGGAGCGTGCGGGGTGGGCGGTAGAAAGAGAGAAGGGAGGAGAGGTAGGAAGGGGCAAGGTGATGGAGAGCCTTGAAGCCTAGAGTGAGGAGTTTTTGTTTGGAGCGGAGGTCGATAGGCAACCACTGGAGTTGTTTAAGAAGGGGAGTGACATGCCCAGATCGTTTCTGCGGGAAGATGAGCCGGGCAGCGGAGTGAAGAATAGACCGGAGCGGGGCGAGAGAGGAGGAAGGGAGGTCAGAGAGAAGGCTGACACAGTAGTCTAGCCGGGATATAACGAGAGCCCGTAATAGTAAGGTAGCCGTTTGGGTGGAGAGGAAAGGGCGGATCTTGGCGATATCGTAGAGGTGAAACCGGCAGGTCTCGGTAACGGATAGGATGCGTGGGGTGAACGAGAGGGACGAGTCAAGGATGACACCGAGATTGCGGGCCTGCGGGACGGGAAGGACGGTCGTGCCATCCACGGTGATGGAGAAGTCTGGGAGCGGACCGGGCTTGGGAGGGAAGATGAGGAGCTCAGTCTTGCTCATGTTGAGTTTTAGGTGGCGGGCAGACATCCAGGTGGAGACGTCCCGGAGGCAGGAGGAGATGCGAGCCTGAAGGGAGGGGGAGAGGACAGGGGCGGAGATGTAGATCTGCGTGTCATCTGCGTAGAGATGGTAGTCAAAGCCGTGAGAGCGAATGAGTTCACCGAGGGAGTGAGTGTAAATGGAGAACAGAAGAGGGCCAAGAACTGACCCTCGAGGAACTCCAACAGTTAAAGGATGGGAGGGGGAGGAGGCTCCAGCGTAGGAGACCGAGAATGATCGGCCGGAGAGGTAAGAGGAGAACCAGGAGAGGACAGAGTCCGTGAAGCCAAGGTGAGATAAGGTACGGAGGAGGAGGGGATGGTCGACAGTGTCAAAGGCAGCAGAGAGGTCAAGGAGGATCAGAATGCTTTACTAAAATCACATCTCCTCCAGGTAGCCTTTCCTGACTAATCTGTTCATTCATTCCTTCACTCATGTGTGCAGAGTACTGTAAGCGCTAGGGAGAGTACAATTTAACAATAAACAGACAATTACCCTGCCCACAACGAGGTCACAGCTCCTCCTCTGTTCTTTGTGCTCCCAGGAGCCTAGTACAGTGCTCTGCATACAGAAGTGCTCAATTATATGACTGATTGATCTCCCTTTCATTCAATAGTATTTATTGAGCGCTTACTGTGTGCAGAGCACTGTATTAAGCGCTTGGAATCTACAAATCAGTAACAGATAGAGACAGTCCCTGCCCTTTGATGGGCTTACAGTCTAATCTCCCTACCTTTCCTACCCTTACTGCATTCCAGGAGTCCTTACCTCTAAGCACTTCGGTACTTCCCCGCCCTCTTCTCATCACAGCACTTATGTACCTACTTCTAAAATCTGCTGCTTCCCCTTACCTGTAATTTATTTTAATATCTGTCCCTCCAGTTAGATTGCAAACTCCTAAGGGCAGGGATCATGTCTACTACCTCTATTTATACTCTCCCAAGTGCTTAATATAGTGTTCTGACCAGATTAAATGTTCAGTCAGGACATCTTGATTGATTGATTGCTTCTGACTGGGCAGAGGGAAGCTGCGTACCATGATGCAACTGACTCACATGCTCATCTCCAGAAGACAGCCATGTCGGAAGGAACTCCGTAAATTTGCTTCTCATAGACACCTCTGTTCTCTGAGAGTGATACCAGGAGGTGAAAAGGGAAGGATAAGGGATAAAGTACTTGGGCCAAAGTCACTTAATAGGCCCAGAGTTTGGGGGGATGGTGTGAAACCTCCTCCAGTTGCAAGGTAATGTTAACCTTGATTTTTCTAGTACACACGTGAATGGAAAAACCTGGGAAAGAGTGAGTGAGAACTCCTCCCCTCTCATATACAATAGACCGAACTAGCTACTCCAATCCTGGTCAGTCTTTGGGATGTATGGAGAAGTCCCAACACCCAAAGATATATTGCACAAGCAAGGTATAGTGGATAGCGCATGGATTTGGGAGTCACAAGGTCACGGGTTCTAATCCCAGCTCCGCCACTCGTCTGCTCTGTGACCTTGGGCAAATCACTTCTTCACTTCTCTGTGCCTCAGTTCCCTTATCTGTAAAATGGGGATTGAGACTGTTAGCCCCATGTGGGACAGGGAATGCATCCAACCCGATTAGCTTGTATCCACCCCACTGTTTAGTACAGTGCCTGGTACATAGTAAGCACTTGACAAATACCAACAAAGAAAGGAGCAGTTCAGTTTATTGCTGCTTCAGGTATAAGGGAGCCATCCTGAGAGTGATGCATCTGAATATGGTTCTGCGCATAGATGCCAACTTGTCATTTTGAGCGTAGGGATGAAAAGGATGCAGTGATTTTAGGGTGATGGGAATTTTGAAAATACAGGCTTCAAAGAATTAACAAGCTAAAAAATCTCCATCTGAGAGGTCTGTGGTCTCATCAGAAGCCTAAGCTCAATGAGGGTGGGTCTAGCTGAAACAGTGGGTGGGAGTAAGTTCCCCATCACCCTCATGGAGTTGACAACTATGATTTTATACTGTGTTCTACCTGCAATATTCTTTGTGAAGTCTAACAGAGTTCTAAAAACACAATTCTCATAAACCCAAAAAGAAAATCTGTGCACATATAAGGGAAGTTATTATAAGAGGTGAAAAGCTACATCAACACAAATAAATTAAGTCAGATATTTTTCTTAATAAATTATAACTAATATCTTTTGGTACTATAATTCCTGCTGAGCTGTGATGGGATGGAGAGTTCTTGGCATGTTAATACTGTTAATGGATTTTCATGGTGGAAGCATATAACATAATTCACTGCATATTATATGATTTCCTGTCATGGTAAATAGGAGACCACTTGAGAGTCAAATTAGCATGGTGTTGCCTCAGACAACGTACAAAATCAAATTGCTTTGGCTAACAGTCTTTCTTGCCATTATTCTTAGTGTCAGTTATATCTATTATAATATTGCTGGGAAATTATAGCCCTGACAAAAATTTTCTCCAAAGAAAACCACTTCAATCCGAGACACATTTTAGCTTGTCCAAAGGCAGTGGCAAGCCTGAAAGGCTTTGTGGAGAAGATCTAACGGTCGTAGACTCCATAGGCTTCCAAAGTTCAGTGTCGAGGGTCCTCAGGGTCATCTATAGATGATACGATGCAGATGTCCCTATCACTTCTCCTACCTGTACCTTATCAAAGCTGCAACCTCCTAACGTTTACATGATCCAAAAAAGACTTACCTTCGTCACCACGACCGCAGTCATGAATCTTCTACCCCTTCTCCCCTTTCCTGTTCTAACTTCCATATTATAATGTCTCACTATCCCAGGCAGGATGGGATATTATAAACCACGCCCCCCGCTGGTCACCCAAGAATATATTACCTGCCTCATAATACTTTCCGGTTGAGAGAAGAGTAGGTAGAAAAATAATAATAACAATTACGGTATTTGTTAAGCACTTACTATGTGCCAAGCACTGTTTTAAGCACTACAGTAGATACAGGGTAATCAGATTGTCCCACGTGGGGCTCACAGTCTTAATCCCCAGTTTACAGGTGAGGAAACTGAGGCACAGAGAAGTGACTTGCCCAAGCTCACACAGCATACAAGTGGCAGTGAAAGATTGGGCAATGGAGATGGGGAAGTAGGAGGCAGGTGGGAGCTGGGGTAGAGAAAAGAAATAGGGGCTGAAGCAGACGTAAATGGGACAAGGGTGGATGACTGAGAAGAGGCAATTTAGCAACTTGGGCAGGCAATAATAATAATAATTGTGGAATTTGTTAAGCACTTACTATGTGCCAAGCACCGTTTTAAGCGCTGGTGTTGACACAAGCTAATCAGGTCAGACACAGTCCTTTTCCCATGTGCGGATCACAATCTTAACCCCCATTTTACATATGAGGCAACTGAGGCCCAGAGAAGGACAGTGACTTGTCCAAGGTCACACTGCAGCAGACAGGATGAGAAAGGCGGGAGGGTGTGAAAATTAGTGAGTGGTAATAACAACACTGAGACAGCTGGCAGTGGAGTGTAGGACAGGATGAGTGGTTATTCACCATCAAGATCTGGGCCAATCACAGCATAAACAACAGAAAATTGGCAGACCCATAGGCTGTAAATCTCAGCATCCGAAACCACGGATTGGCAGGAATTACAGCACCAAAATGTAATAGTGGTTTATAGGGTTTCTTCTGAGCTCCCAGTTTCTAAGACTTGTGTTCTAGTAGCTATTTTTGAGTAACTTCATAATATTGTTTTGCCAAAATAGCAAACTGAATCATCTGACATACTAACCTATTGAATTCACCATCCCCGCCCCTCGCCCCCCACCTTCTGGTTAATAGTTGACTGAAAGGATCTTCATGATTTAACAGAGACCAACAACTTCAACAGTTTGGCTGGGCCAAACACTTAGACAGATGTGGTTCGGTCCTGGCTGGGACTCCATTTGGGACAGCAGGGGCTACTGCTCGCGGGCCCTGGATACCTCCTCGCTTGCTTCAGGTTTGCTCGGCTCCACTCCAGCAGCACCAGAACAGCTGCGGTGCAGAAGGCAGCAAACAGCAGCTGGGGAGGAGGAGCAATGTGCTGTTGGAGAGTGTGAGCAAACCCCAGCTTCCCTACCTTCAAATCACCAGTGCCGAGTTTCAGGAGGAAGAATCATGCAGGTGAACCATGGATAGTGATAAGGGCAGATGGGTGAATGATGTAACCATTCAGAGAAACCACTGGAAACTATCTATAATGTCTGCTCTCTACTTTTTAATGTGTCTTAGAAATCTGTGCTGAGAGTGGAGGTAAAAATGTATCTATTTCACTCTAAATCTCTGAGAGTGCAACCCATGAACACATGAATATGGAATATACAAAGTACACGAAACAAAGCTTTCTGTTTTCTTCATAAAGTTTACAGATGATTGAAAATAGCAATAAGATGCTTACAATTGCCACATATAAAATCACCTTCTTTGCTGAGTGTTTAATTGCAGAGTTGTATGGCTTTCAAAGATCGTCTTGCCAGCTGTGGTGAACTGTGGCAGCATATCAGAGCATGTGGAGCAGAAGATGACACCTCTTTTTTTTGTGTGTTTCTTTCGTAACTGGAAATTTAACCTATCGAATGTTGCTATGGTTTTCTCCAAGCGGGATTATTTAGTTTGCCACTTCAGGGCCTGTTAAGATATATTGGGTGGGCATTACAGGTGCTGGTGTTTTCTTCCTTCAGTTGTCTCTTTGCTGACCAAAGGAAATTACAAGCCTTTATATGCTGCTGTGCTATCATTATAGATTTATGAGGTAAGAAAATGACCCTTTGACAGATTTAAGAATGCGTGAGCCAAATCTAGATGCTGTTCTCAAAGTGATTTCACTGTTCAGACCACCTGTTCTCTCCTGAGCTTCCTCCGCCACCTCCTCCTCCATTAAGCCATCGGAGCCCTGGTGAAGGCAAGAGTTCCAAGGCAAAGGTTCACTAACAGGTTATACAGAAAAAAATAAATCTTGCAACTGTATACAAAATTCTGTTCATCTTAAATCCCTCAACTGCCACATGGGCATCTTCCTTGCTTTAGCATCCAGTTTCTCTTTCCTAAATTAAAAATAAGAGAAAAATTAATAGAAGAAATAATGAAGAAAATGCTCATTTAGAATTCTTGGAATATATTTGGTTGCAAGAATGAAAATTTTTCATCTTGAACATGGGACAAATTTGGGGTGGGAGTCCAGGACTGGAAGTTGGGGAAGGAGATTCATATACAGACACCCACACCTACACACACACACACACACACACACACACACACACAGAGGAGAGCATACCCAAAGACACAGTGGAGGTGGGGAAATGCTAGAGGGACAAAGGGAAAAGTGGTCAGGATTCGTCAGGAGGCCCGTTGATGGCAAAGGCTCTCATTTCCAGTTTGAGACTGCAGTCGGGCTTGGTTTGGAATACCTATTCTCCCGTGGGTTGGGGGATGAGTGGATTTCAGAGTATTACGGCCCAGAGCCCTATTATGGCTTTAGCTGGCAGAACCTTTGCAAGTAATGGTAGAGTGATAGTATTTATTAAGCTCCAACCCATTGCAGTCCACTGTGCTTAGCACTTAGGAAGCACAAAACAAAACAATGAATATGTTCCCTACCCACCGGCAGCTAACACCCTAATGGGGAAGAAAGGCATTGAACTACAGGGGTCTTAGCCCAAAAAGCCATAAGGGCAAAAATCAACAATTGCCCCCACTGTTCCAGTTTTATGAGGTCTGTGGTCCCCATAGTCACCCTGGAATGAGTATGGTTGTTATGTCATTTTCAATTATCCAGAAAATTCACTTGCCAGAATTTGGATTTTCTGTAATGGATCAAATTTTGATTCTTGCAAAGCAATTGTCCTTTGAAAACAATGGCTAACATTTGAAATATAAAAGAAATCAAAACCCAGATTTACCCAGCCAATTGAACAGTGCAAGATGAGGAATATAGGGAGATGTCGCCAGACTCCTGGGATGATCATCTTATGCCCTGAAGCATGAGATCTGAGCACCTAGACCTTGAATTCATAACTTCAGTATTAAGGCCAGTCATAAAATTATCTATCCCTTTAAAATTCATTCTTAGAGTCTAAATCTACAACCTTGCATGAGAGTAAATGCTACAGGTTGGTTATTCACTGGATGATAAAACATTTCTTTCTCTTTTTTTTTTTTTACATTTACCAGCCATTAATTTCTCAGAATGGGTAACCCTTCACCTTATAGCTGGAAGACAGAAAATTAAGTAAATTGAGCCTACAATAAGGTTGTCATTTTAGTGGTCTCGCACAGAAATATTCCATTTAACAATCTGAAATGTGCTATGTTTTAAGAGAGCAAGTGGCTAATTATTTTTCTTTTAGGTTCACCCTCAAGGGATAGGTACAGAGGGAATTTCAGAATGGAAAATAGGAAAGATGCATGAATACAAACATCAGGCTCATGGATTGTGAAGTTAGCCTGCCAGGATTCCTTAAAGTTGCTTGAGTGGGAGGTCACAAATAAAGGAAAATTGATTCAGTCGGTTTTAAAGCAGTTTTCTGAGTAACTGTAACAAGCATTTGACTACTTTTATCCCTTAGGTTAGGAGCATATAAAAGAAGAAGGATTTAATCTTGACAGGGTCTTATTCTTAAGGTTAAAGTTGTCTTCAAGACCATACACAAAGTATTTTCTGATGTAATTAGCTGCAGGGGATGTTGGTATATATATCATTTTTCAAGTGTGCAGTCTATTTCACGGAAATCTGTAAGGTCAGCTAATAAGGGCCAGTTTGCTGCCTGCTGCATGAATTAATCAGGTTGCTTGTTCCTCAGTAGGATTAAGTTCGGGAGTAAACAGCCATTTTATACTTTGATTATTTAGGGAAAATATATTCACAACTAATCACAAAGAAGTCCTGTGAAATTCTGTAACTATCATTTTTAAAGACACCATCCAATGAATTTAAGAAGGACACAGTGATTTTACTACCTACCGCATGAGGTCTAAACCTCTGTATAGTCCCTAACCATTTTCAGTACCTCAAAATAAACATCATTAATTATACGACACATCACTCTGAGACACATAGATATAGGTTATAAAATATAACTATACATTACGCTATCCAACTGTGGCATTTGTTAAGCACTTACCATGGGCCAAATACTATGTTTAGTGCTGGAGTAGATGCAAGAGAATCAAACTGAGCTCCTTATCTTCCCTCCCAAACCCTGTCCTCTCTCTGACTTCCCTGTCACTGTGGATGGCATGTCCTCTCTTCCCATCTCACAAGCCCGCAACCTTGGTGTCGTCCTTGACTCAGCTCTTCATTCACCCCACACATCCAATCCGTCACCAACACCTGCCGGTCTCACCTTTATAATATCGTCAAGATCCGCCCCTTCCTTTCCATCCAGCTATCGTGCTGGTACAAGCTCTCATAATATCCCGACTGGATTATTGTGTCGGCCTCCTCTCGGATCTCCCTTCCTCCTGTCTCTCCCCACTCCAGTCTATTCTTCATTCCGCTGCCCGGATCATCTTCCTACAGAAGCACTCTGGGCATGTCACTCCCCTCCTCAAAAACCTCCAGTGGTTGCCTATCAACCTTCGTTTGAAACAAAAGCTCCTCACTCTTGGCTTCAAAGCTCTCCATCACCTTGCCCCCTCCTACCTCACCTCCCTTCTCTCTACTGCCCACACCATACACTCTGCTCCTCCGCCACTCACCTCCTCACTGTCCCCCTTTCACGCCTATCTCTCCGTCGACCCCTGGCCCACATCCTACCGCTCTCCTGCTGAAGGTCCACCTCCAAGAGGCCTTCCCAGACTAAACCCCTTTTTCCTCAGCTCCCCCTCCTTCTGCATCACCTTGACTCGCTCCCTTTGCTCTTCCCCCGTCCCACAGCACTTATGAATATATGTGTATGTCTATACTTAGAGAAGCATCGTGGCTCAGTGGAAAGAGCACGGGCTTTGCAGTCAGAGGTCACGGGTTCAAATCCCTGCTCGGCCACATGTCAGCTGTGTGACTTTGGGCAAGTCACTTAACTTCTCGGTGCCTCAGTTACCTCATCTGTAAAATGGGGATTAAGACTGTGAGCCCCACGTGGGACAACCTGATTCCCCTGTGTCTACCCCAGTGCTTAGAACAGTGCTCGGCACATAGTAAGCGCTTAACAAATACCAACATTATCATCATCCTGGAATGGCCTCCCTCCTCACCTCCACCAAACTAACTCTCTTCCCCTTTTCAAAGCCCTACTGAGAGCTCACCTCCTCCAAGAGGCCTTCCCAGACTGAGCCCCCCCTTCCCTCTGCTCCCCCTCCTTTTCCCTCCCCCTTCCTCTCCCCTCTGCACTATGCTCATTTGTATATATTATTTATTACCCTGTTTATTTTGTTAATGAGGTGCACATGCCCTTGATTCTATTTATCTTGAGAATGTTGTCTTGTTTTTATTTTGTTCTGTTTTGCTTTGCTGTCTGTCTCCCCCGTTCAGACTGTGAGCCCGTCATTGAGCAAGGTTTGTCTCTATCTGTTGCCAAACTGTACATTCCAATCGCTTAGTACAGTGCTCTGCACATAGTAAGCACTCAATATATACTATTGAATGAATGAATGAAAATCTGACACTGTTGCTATCCCACATGGGGCTTCCAGTCTGGATGGATGGATCACCTGTCTCCACTGAGAATATTGGACAAGCCTCCATGCTGAGATTTTAGGACCTAAGAACCTGCACAAAGGACCATGATCTAAAAATAGTATTGATCTTCCTGTGTGTCAAGCATTGCACTAATTGCTGGGATAGATATGAGATAAACAGGTCCTTGCCCCATATTGGGCTCACAGCCTAAGAGGGAAAGAGAACAGTTATTTAATCCCCATTTTATAAACGAGGAAACTGAGACATGGAGAAGCTAAGAGATTTGCCCAAGGTCACACAACAGCCAAGTGGCAGAACCAGCATTAAAACACAGATCCTCTCACCCCCAGATTCAGGATCTTCCCATAAGGCCAAGTTGCTTCTCAGGGATAGGAAGAACAGATATCTTATTCCCATATTGCAGGCTAGGAAACTGAGGCAAAAAGGTTATGTGAGTTTCCCAAGGACACACAACATGTTACAGTGGCAGAGCTGAAACTGGGTCTCCTGACACCCTGTTCCATGCTCTTTCCACTACACCATGCTGCCTACATTGTTACATAAGTATATAACTTTTTTAATATATTGTAAAAGTCCAAGAAGAAAACCACATGAGGTGCTGTTTCTTTTTTTCTAAAGCATTCTACCTACGTCTGGGATATTTTAATGATTTTGCTGGAACCTTAAAAATCATCTTGTCTTATAGTGTGCCTTATAATGGATATATTTTGATTGCTTTCAGGAAATTGGAAACTAATGTGTAATATAGCCTGGTCCCACAAGTACAACTGAATTATAACACAGTTCTTAGCAGTCAAGGAACACTAAATAGAACAAAGAACTTCAAAACATAAACCACATTCCTGACACTAGTCTCGAAGTCCTGGACATTCACAACCCACAAATGCCCAGGCTATAAATTTGCAAGTTGCATTAATATGGCAGCAAAAGTCACTCGTCTGAAAGCTGCACTTGTAAAATATTTATAAATTCACATGGTTGTGATGGGAAAATAACTACATCTGTCAGCTCAGTCTTTCCCATCCAGAAGTGGCAGGGTTTGAATTCTATGTAATTCATGCCACTAATATTGGAAAACTGCTGTGGAAAATCGGAGTGGAAGAGTAATGTAATTTTAGAGGCAAATACAACTACCCGCCTTCTAAATAGTCTGGTGTTATCATTTCCCTTTTGTTTCCTTCTCTCTTTACATATCTTTGAAGACATTTTAACTCATTATAGAAGCACCATTGTCTATAGAAAAAAAAATGTTGGTATTTGTTAAGCGCTTTGTGCAGAGCACTGTTCTAAGCACTGGGTTAGATACAGGGTAATCAGGTTGTCCCACGTGAGGCTCACAGTTAATCCCCTTTTTACAGATGAGGTAACAGGCACAGAGAAGTTAAGTGACTTGCCCACAGTCAAACAGCTGACAAGTGGCAGAGCCGGCATTCGAACCCATGATCTCTGACTCCCAAGCCCGGGCTCTTTCCACTGAGCCATGCTGCTTCAGAAGCAGCTTGGCCTAGTGGAATATGCATAGGCCTGGGAATCAGGGGACCTGGGTTCTAATCCCCGCTCTCCCACTGCCTGCTGGGTGACTTTGGGCAAGTCATTTGACTTGCCTTGTGCTTCAGTTTCCTCATCAGTAAAATGCAGATTAAGACTGTGAATCCCAAACAGGACATGGATTGTGTCCAACCTGTACCCCAGTGCTTAGTATAGTGCCTGGCAAATAGTAAATGCTTAAGAAGACCATTAGAAAAAGAAAAAGAAAAACCTCTTCTCCCTCCTGCTTAGACTGTCAGCCCCATGTGAGAATAGGAGTGTGTCTGACCTGATTATCTGGCATACCCCAGTTCTTATTACAGTGCTTTTATTTATGTTTTACTATTTGTTAAGCACTTACTCTGTGTCAGGTACCATATTAAGTGCTGAGGTAGATACAAGATAGTCAAGTTGGACACAGTCACTGTCCCACAAGGGCTCAAAGTCTAAGTAAGAGGGAGTAGGATTTCATGCTCATTTTACAGATAAGGTATCTGAGGCACAGACAAGTTAAGTGACTTGCCCAAGGTCACATAGCAGGCTAGTGGTGAATCCAGGATTAGAACCCAGGAACATATTTTCTCAGAAAGGGGTCGAGATCACCTGAAAATAGAAGACCTGTTACTGGACAATACTAAATCTCTTAATAACAGAAATGATAATAATCATCATCCTCATCATCCTCATGAGAGATGGCAGTCTAGGCTGAGGAACAGGCCAAGTAGGAGCAACAATTCTGGGGCTATCGATCAGAAAGCAGTGTGGCTTAGTGGATAGAACATGGACCTCGGAGTTGGAAGGACTTGGATTCAAATCCCCACTCTGCCACATCTCTGCTGTGTGACCTGGGGCAAGTCACTTAACTTCTCTGGGTCTCTGTTCCCTCACCTGTAAAATAATAATAATAATGTTGGTATTTGTTAAGCGCTTACTAAGTGCAGAGCACTGTTCTAAGCGCTGGGGTAGATACAGGGTAATCAGGTTGTCCCACATGAGGCTCACAGTTAATCCCCATTTTACAGATGAGGTAACTGAGGCACAGAGAAGTTAACTGACTTGCCCAAAGTCACCCAGCTGACAAGTGGCAGAGCCAGGAGTCGAACCCATGACCCCTGACTCCGAAACCTAGGCTCTTTGTACTGAGCCACGCTGTGAGCCCCACGTGGGACATGAACTGTGTCCAACCTGATTAACTTGTATCTACTCCAGTGCTTAGAACAGTGATTGGCACATAGTAAGCACTTAACAAGTATCATCATCATCGTTATTATTGTTATTATTATTATTATTAGAAAGACCCCAGTAGCATGAGCCCAGGAAGTGAGAGATCCCAACCTCAGTCCAGGTGGGCATTTTGAGGCCTAGTATTTCCACTCCTTGAACCTTCCCCTCCCTCCGTGTCCAAATCACCCCCAACCCAAGTCCAGAGGGGGTCGGAGCTGAGGGCTTGATTGGGCTAAGGGTGAGGCCTTTGTAGAAAAAGATCCAGGTGCCTGCATCTGCCCTCACCAATCTCCAAACCTGGCCCAGGGTGCAAGGACAGACAGAAGAACTTGATTGATAGTTTCAGCCCTATGGAAGGAGCTGCGCTCCTGAGGTGAAGTCTGCGAAGTACAGGAGAAAGCTTCTGTTCTCCTCCCCTCCAGGATCTCCGTGCCTGTTCTCACTCAGCCTGATTTAAGCCCAATAAACGGCAGGGACTGTCTCTATCTGTTGCCCACTTGTTCATTCCAAGTGCTTAGTACAGTGCTCTGCACATAGTAAGCGCTCAATAAATACTACTGAATGAATGAAAGGTCCTGAGGGCCTGGAGGCTCTAACACAACAAATAGGAAGGCCTTGCCAGGCTGATGAAGGGCCTGCAAACTAGGCCAGCCCAGAGGTTGGTGAGGACAGCTCGTTTATACGATGGGCCGCTTCCATCTCATCCTTTCATACTGCAGATCTTTACTCTGTTAGCTTTCTTAGCCTCTACCCACCAGCTCTCCTCTATCAACATAATAATGATATTTCATTAGAAGATGCAAAATTAATATCCAGAGCACTGATATTTCAAAGAGAAAAACTTGTAAACCAAGTCACTTCACAGGTGAAAAACATCTCAAAATACTAACCATTCCTAGAGAAGGCATGGTTTCTTTTCTTAGATGCTGTGGAGTCATTTCCAATTCATAGCAACTATGGTTTTTCACAGAGTTTTCTTAGTAGAAAAATACAGAAGTGGCTTACCATTGCCTTCTTTTGTGCAGTGAAAACATGTCTCTGCCATTATGTGATAAATAACACTGAAGGATCAGAGATGCTGATCCTTTCTCTAGACTGTAAGCTTGTTGTGGCAGGGAGCGTGTCTACCAACTCTGTTATAATCAGTTAATCATATTTATTGAGCACTGACTGTGTACTGTCCCAAGTGCTTAGTACAGTGCTCTGCACACAGTGAATGCTCAATAAATACAACTGTTTGGCTGATTGATTCCCTCCATGCGGCCGCGGTTAGTAGTAACTACCAACGGTAGCCCTTTTACGTACTTTGTCTTTGCAGACATCTGGGGTGAATTAGGGTGGAATTCAGATTGAGCAATGGCTACAGATGTGGAGGTGTAAATGTGTTTGCCAGGAACTGTGGATTATATGTTCATGATGTAGACTACTTTTATTAGTTTATGGGAAGAGCTTGAGCACCACATTTCCACATTTCAAGCACCACATTTCCAGAAATATGAAGAATGACAGGGAGGGGAAAAAGCCTTTAGAGCTTAAATTACAGCCACATCTAATGAACTCTGAGGTGTTTTTCACTTACTCTGGTATTGCCTTTCAACTGCTGTAGCTTAAATGAATCTAGTGATCATAACAGTAAATATAGGCTCTCAAGGTATCCCAAGAGGTATCATTAGTCACATATTACATCCTTTTCTAATTTGTACACATTCTGGGTTGCAGGATTTCACAAGACTGCTGAAACCTCCAGAATTTCATGTTTCCCTCAGCAGTCTACAATAACCCTTAGTCTGAATGACATGTATTATTTCCTCAGCAAACATGTGATGTGGAAAGGTTAGTAAAAGATTTATTATAAGAAAACCTTGATGTTTTATTTCCCCCTTTAATTGAATACATTATTGTTCTGTGTTTAGAAATGCTGTGTTGATGTATTACACCTCAGTACATCTCTGCACTTTCCATCTGCAGCCAGAAGGTTTATTAGACTACAAATCAGGAATCGGATGTGGTAAGAAAACTTATGTATGCTAAGTCATAATACATTACAGTACATTTTTAACGTATAAATCATGGTGTTCTACCTCGATTTTATTTTTAAAAAATTAGGAGCTGGTACTTATGAAAATTAAAGGATTGAAAGTTCTCTTCATCCTATGTAGGCAATGGACAAAGTAAAAGAGGCTTTACTGGCACATATTTGCAAGTGTAATGGGAAAAAGATAAGAAATAAGCAAATTTCACCTCATATAGATCCCACCAAATAGTAGTAGGGTTAGTATTTATTGAGCACCCACCTAGTGCAGGCCTAATTCCAGCTCTGCCCCTTGTCTGAAGTGAGACCTTGGGCAAGTCACATAACTTCTCTGTGCTTCAGTGACCTCGATTGTAAAATGGGGATTGAGACTGTGAGCACCCCATTTGCTTGTATTCACCCCAGTGCTTAGTATATGCCTAGAACATAGTAAGTACTTAACAAATACCATAATTTTTTTATTACACCGTAGTAGGTGCTAGAGAAGCCCAGAATTAAGAAGTGACATGTTCCCTATCCATAAAGAGCTCACATGTCAACAGGAGAGACATAAAAATATTTACAACTACGGTGGTCAAAATATATGATGTGTAATTGAAGAAATATATATGTATTTCTCATATATGTATATACATCTATACATATATGAGCGCTCCTTGTAAGCAGGGAATGATTCAATAGTATTTATTGAGCGCTTACTATGTGCAGAGCACTGTACTAAGCGCTTGGGATGAACAAGTCGGCAACAGATAGAGACGGTCCCTGCCGTTTGACGGGCTTACGGTCTAATCGGGGGAGACGGACAGACGAGAACGATGGCACTAAACAGCGTCAAGGGGAAGAACATCTCGTAAAAACCGATGGCGACTAAATAGAATCGAGGCGATGTACAATTCATTAACAAAATAAATAGGGTAACGAAAATATATACAGTCGAGCGGACGAGTACGGTGCTGTGGGGATGGGAAGGGAGAGGTGGAGGAGCAGAGGGAAAAGGGGAAAATGAGGCTTTAGCTGCGGAGAGGTAAAGGGGGGATGGCAGAGGGAGTAGAGGGGGAAGAGGAGCTCGGTCTGGGAAGGCCTCTTGGAGGAGGTGATTTTTAAGTAAGGTTTTGAAGAGGGAAAGAGAATCAGTTTGGCGGAGGTGGGGAGGGAGGGCGTTCCGGGACCGCGGGAGGACGTGACCCGGGGGTCGACGGCGGGATGGGCGAGACCGAGGGACGGCGAGGAGGTGGGCGGCGGAGGAGCGGAGCGTGCGGGGTGGGCGGTAGAAAGAGAGAAGGGAGGAGAGGTAGGAAGGGGCGAGGTGACGGAGAGCCTCGAAGGCTAGAGTGAGGAGTTTTTGTTTGGAGCGGAGGTCGATAGGCAACCACTGGAGGTGTTTAAGAAGGGGAGTGACATGCCCGGATCGTTTCTGCGGGAAGATGAGCCGGGCAGCGGAGTGAAGAATAGACCGGAGCGGGGCGAGAGAGGAGGAAGGGAGGTCAGAGAGAAGGCTGACACGGTAGTCTAGCCGGGATATAACGAGAGCCCGTAATAGTAAGGTAACCGTCTGGATGGAGAGGAAAGGGCGGATCTTGGCGATATCGTAGAGGTGAAACCGGCAGGTCTCGGTAACGGATAGGATGTGTGGGGTGAACGAGAGGGACGAGTCAAGGATGACACCGAGATTGCGGGCCTGCGGGACGGGAAGGACGGTCGTGCCATCCACGGCGATAGAGAAGTCTGGGAGCGGACCGGGTTTGGGAGGGAAGATGAGGAGCTCAGTCTCGCTCATGTTGAGTTTTAGGTGGCGGGCCGACATCCAGGTGGAGACGTCCCGGAGGCGGGAGGAGATGCGAGCCCGGAGGGGGAGAGGACAGGGGCGGAGATGTAGATCTGCGTGTCATCTGCGTAGAGATGGTAGTCGAAGCCGTGAGAGCGGATGAGTTCACCGAGGGAGCGAGTGTAAATGGAGAACAGAAGAGGGCCAAGAACTGACCCTCGAGGAACTCCAACAGTTAAAGGATGAGAGGGGGAGGAGGCTCCGGCGTAGGAGACCGAGAATGATCGGCCGGAGAGGTAAGAGGAGAACCAGGAGAGGACAGAGTCCGTGAAGCCAAGGTGAGATAAGGTATGGAGGAGGAGGGGATGGTCGATGGGAGAATGATTATTCTCCCAAGTGCTTAGAACAGTGCTCTGCACACAGTAAGCGCTGAATAAATATCACTGATTGATTGAAGAGGGCTTAAGAGTGTTATGAGAAAGCCTTGAAGTGCTAGAATTGGTTTATACGGCTTAGGGTGCTGAGAAATTAAGCAGAAAAGATTTGCTGGAGGAGAGGTTTCTGGAGAGCTTAGTTGAATCTCACCTATTGTGTCCTTTGAGCAGCTAGACATAAGCTCCTTGAGGGCAGTGAAGAGTAGGATGCAAAAACCTTAAAATTCTAAGTGATAACAAGAAAAGCATTCATTCTTCAAACATCTTAAATAAATGAGCATCAGATACTCACTGTCATGTTGAGAACTCTTGTTCAGCTGCTGGCTGGAGTGTTGTGTTTAACTCTGTGATACTGCTGGTTCCAGACTGGACCATCTATTTCTGACTTGGACTGCTTCTGATGCTGGAGAGGTCTGCTCACTTTTTCCCTCACTACAGATCTCAGCCAAGTGCTCTGTTCATTAAAAATTTCCCACGTCAGCCATAACTTCTGAAAAATTTGGAAAAAAACCCGGCGACACACCAACTCCTAGTTGGTTGTGTGAATTAAAAGATTGTACTTGTACCCCTTTTCAGCTGACATGATTGCTTTCCTAGGGAGATAATGATATTCTGGTCCATTAAATTCTGAGAATCTAACTCAGTTTTATCAACTTTAAATAAATAAAACCCAGGATGTTCACACTTTCAAGAGGAATTGATCTTTTGTATACCTATTGATTTTCTGCATTTTTCCTAAATTATGTAACTGTGGTGACCATTAATAACAACACTTTTGTTTCATCTATTGCCTGTCATGTGAAGATCTCTAAGGTTTTCTGCAAATGCATTATACTTAATCACAGAAGAGGAAGTTGATAAAACACATACTGTCTTTGCTTTCCCTAGCGCCCAGGTTTCCTGATTCCAGGCAGGAAAATTCATGCTCAGGGAATGGAGTTCTGCATGAAGTATTCAAAGTGCTCAACAAACCACTGATTGATTTGAACTGACTGATTGAAAAGAGGGTATGAAAGGGCAAATATTGACCTTCCTGGAGCAGAGAACAGTTATAAAAGTCAAAACCCTGTGATTACCTATAACCGATTTTAACAACTTTTACTAAACACCTACTTTGGAAGAATCTTGTACTACAGACATGGGGAAGAAGTAAGGTCCATAAAGGATCTTCCCGTCTTCCTTCCACTGAACCAGTGATTGAGAGCTTGGATTTTAGGTTTTCCATTTTATTAATCATTTACATATGGCTAATTGATCTTTGCCAGTCACAAGGCAGCAAAAAGACAGTAACATCTTGATGATGTTGGATTCTCCAAATGGAAACACCAGATGAGTCTCAGTTTGGAAGCTTCAGAGCCAAAAACATTTGCAAAGGAATGATTATTTGTACTAGTGACTGTGCAGCCCCTTCTCAGAGGCACACCTGGAGAGTTTCCAGTGCTCTACCAGTCTCGACTACAGGAGGGAGAGTCAAGCAGACACATATCCATTCCATTCCTAGCTTGAGCAGTGGCTAGCGAGTGGAAGGCAATCTGCTACAAGTCAAAACTCACCTGTGCTGGGCTGCAGTAGCATGGGAGAGGGTCGAGGGCGGAGTCTCAAGTTTATTGCGTGGAAGGAGGCAATGGTAAACTACTTCGGTATTTTTACCACGAGAACTCTATGGATACACCACTTGAACGATTGCAAGGTGGAGGTGGGGCGATCGGGGAGAGATGTGTCCATGGCGTCACTGTGGGTCGGAGATGCCTCGACAACATAAGACAAGATTGTGCAGCATGACTTGCATTCTTGACTGTGAGCTCGCTGTGGGCAGGGAATGTGTCTGATGTTATATTGTACTCTCCCAAGTGCTTAACACTGTGCTTTGCCCACAGTAAGCACTCTTTAAACATGATTACTAACAATAATAATGATAATAATTAATTCGTGCCACTTGTGCGATGAACAAGTAGGTGAACAATGAGGACAACATATTGCAAAGTGCAGGAAAAGGGATTTTAACATGCAGGCTAGGCTGCAGTACCATGTCCAGCAAATGGATGCCTTGGTAACCATTGCAGTCTCTCTTTTTAATGGTAATTGTCAAGCACTTACTACGTGCCAGGCATTGTACTAAGCCTTGGGGTACATACAAGCTAAACAAATTGGACACATCTCTGTCCCACTGGGCCTCACCGTCTTAATCCCATTTTAAAGATGAGGTAACTGAAGCACAAAAAAATTACTTGCCCAAGGTCATACAACAGACTTTTACAAGTGCTTAATACAGTGCTCTGCACACATTACATCCTCAATAAATACGATTAAATGGATTAATAAAGTGGAAGAGCTGGAATTAGAACCCAAGTCCTGACTGGCCCATGGTCTACCTACTAGGTCTCACTGCTTCTCAGACTTTGCCACCCACATAAACTAGCTATTTTTCAGGTTTCCCGCTAAGTCCCCCTTCCTCCCCATTAACTAGCGTAGGTGGTTTTTTGGTCAGAAATCTTCTCCACTAATGGCATAGTCCCAGCAAGCAGAACTAGGACTAGTTGCCGAATTGTACTTTTCACCTTTAGTACAGTGTTCTGCACACAGTAAGTGCTCAATAAATATGATTGAATGAAAGAATGAATGAATGAACCCAGGACTCCTGATTCCCAGAGCAGTGCTCTTCCCATTGGACCCACAGCAGTACTTATTAGCCATTTAATAACTATTTGATTGATAACTATTTGATTATGATGATGACAATAATAATCCCATCCCTCAGAGATCCCAAATGGGGTAAGGGCTGTGGGAGCCCTAGTGTGACCTCGTTGAAGCAGCTAGACTAAGGATCCGGGAAAAGCAGCATGGCCTAATGGTTAGAGCTTGGGCCTGAGAGTCAGAAGGACCTGGGTTGTAATCCCTGCTCTGCCACATGTCTGCTGTGTGACCTTGGGCAAGTCACTTCACTCCTCTGGGCTTCAGTTACCTCATCTGTAAAATGGGGATTAAGAGTGTGAGCCCCATGTGGAACAGGGAGCATGTCCAACATGATTAACTTGTATCTACGCCAGTGCTTAGAACATAGTAAGTGCTTCACAAGTCCTGTAATTATTATCATTATTATAACCAATTTGTTTGATAACCAATTGATGTTTTCAATCTATTCCACAGAAAGACTCAAGTCTTGCCAATAGGAATAGGTATTAGAAGCAGCGTGGCTTAGTGGAAAGAGCACAGGCTTGGAAGTCAGAAGACATGGGTTCTAATCCCACCTCTGCCACTTGTCAGCTGTGTGACTTAGGGCAAGTCACTTAATAATAATGTTGGTATTTGTTAAGCGCTTACTATGTGCAGAGCACTGTTCTAAGCGCTGGGGTAGACACAGGGGAATCAGGTGTTCTCACGTGGGGCTCACAGTCTTAATCCCCATTTTACAGATGAGGTAACTGAGGCCCAGAGAAGTGAAGTGACTCGCCCACAGTCACACAGCTGACAAGTGGCAGAGCTGGGATTCGAACCCATGACCTCCGACTCCAAAGCCCGGGCTCTTTCCACTGAGCCACGCTGCTTCTCTACTTACTACTTCACTACTCTGTGCCTCAGTTTCCTCATCTGTAAAATGGGGATGAAAACTGTGAGCCCCACATGGGACAACCTGATTACCTTGATTCTACCCCAGTGCTTAGAACAATGCTTGGCACATAGTAAGTGCTTAACACTTCTCGCCTATCCCACCGTCAACCCCTGGGCCACATCCTCCCGCTGTCCTGGAATGCCCTCCCTCCTCGCCTCCGCCAAACTAATTATCTTCCCCTCTTCAAAACCCTAATTAGAGCTCACCTCCTCCAAGAGGGCTTCCCAGACTGAGCTTCCCCTTTCCCTCTGCTCCCTCTGCTCCCCCTTCACCTCCCCTCAGCTAAGCCCCCTTTTCCCCCCTTTCCCTCTGCTCCTCCCCCTCTCCCTTCCCCTCCCCTCAGCACCGTGCTCGTCCGCTCAATTGTATATATTTTCATTACCCTATTTATTTTGTTAATGAGATGTACATCTCCTTGATTCTATTTATTGCTATTGTTTTAATGAGATGTTCATCCCCTTGATTCTATTTATCGCTATTGTTCTTGTCTGTCCGTCTCCCCCAATTAGACTGTGCGCCCGTCAATGGGCAGGGACTGTCTCTATCTGTGGCCGATTTGTCCATTCCAAGCGCTTAGTACAGTGCTCTGCACATAGTAAGCGCTCAATAAATACTATTGAATGAATGAATGAACAAATACCATCATTATTATAACAGTCTGATGAAAAGTCTCTTATGCCCCTGGACAATGGGTAGCAACCTCCTTTCCCGTACTCAGACAAAGAGGCATTTACTCTGAGATTCTGAGGGATCGCACTCTCTCTAGCTTATCATGGGCAGGGAATGTGTCTGTTTATTGTTCTATTGTACTCTCCCAAATGCTTAGTACAGTGCTCTGCACACAGTACATGCTTAATAAATACAATTGACGGACTGACTGAATCCTGGTGATAGTGGGCACATAAATAGTCACCTAAATGGGTTGATAGATCATATAGCAGACTCCATGGCCAAAGCTTTCATCGACAACTGTCTTAAACCTCCTATTCATTCAATAGTATTTATTGAGCGCTTACTATGTGCAGACACTGTACTAAGCGCTTGGGATGAACAAGTCGGCAACAGATAGAGACAGTCCCTGCCGTCAGGGGCTGAACTTGTCCGTAGAAAGCTGGGTCAGCCACGATTTTACCCGGGGAATAGAAAATCTGGTGAGGCCTTGGCTGGCGTTCCTAGTGTTCTGTCGGTGGCTCACCCCAACCCTCCGATCTCAGCCTGCTTTTCAGAACAGCGGCTGAACCTTAGCCCCCAAGTCCCACAAGCCACTCACTGCCTCTGGGACTTCCCTGGAGCTCCGGCCCAGATCTCTTCAAGCTCCATTCATTCATTCAATAGTATTTATTGAGCGCTTACTATGTGCAAAGCACTCTACTAAGCGCTTGGAATGTACAAATCTGCAACAGATAGAGACAGTCCCTGCCCATTGATGGGCTTACAGTCTAATAATAATTATGTTGGTATTTGTTAAGCGCTTACTATGTGCAGAGCAATGTTCTAAGCGTTCAGGGACATACAGGGTAATCAGGTTGTCCCACATCAGGCTCACAGTTAATCCCCATTTTACAGATGAGGTAACTGAGGCACAGAGAAGTTAAGTGACTTGCCCACAGTCACACAGCTGACAAGTGACAGAGCCGGGAGTCGAACCCATGACCTCTGACTCCGAACCCCGAGGCTCTTTCCGCTGAGCCACGCTGCTTCCTAATCGGGGAAGACAGACAAAAACAGTAGCAATAAATAGAATCAAGGGGATGTACATCTCATTAAAACAATAGCAATAAATAGAATCACGATGATGTATATCTCATTAACAAAATAAATAAGGTAATAAAAAATATATACAATTGAGCGGACGAGCACGGTGCTGAGGGGAGGGGAAGGGAGAGGGGGAGGAGCAGAGGGAAAGGGGGGGAAAAGGGGGCTTAGCTGAGGGGAGGTGAAGGCGGGGTAGAGGGGCAGCAGAGGGAAAAGGGGAAGCTCAGTCTGGGAAGGCCTCTTGGAGGAGGTGAGCTCTCACTAGGGCTTTGAAGAGGGGAAGAGAATTAGTTGTGAGTCAGGTATGCAGCCATCTAATTTGAGAAAGACGGAGACTTTACTGCATCGCGTTGCCTAAAGAGGCAGCTTATATACAAAGATATCAGAGATAAATGTCACTCTCCTTTATAAAAGGACCACCAAATGATGTTCATTTCGTCTTTAAGCATAAAAAGAGATTAGACCATTTTAGATTTGTTATTCTAAAGAGGGGAAGACCTGCAGAGTCTTTTTAGTCCAGAGTTCAAATGGTGGTCGAATCCTGTGTCCCTGATCAGCCGTCTGACTTCACATGCTCTCCTATTTATCTTCCTCAAAATAGACAGTCAGAGGCTGCTTCAGGGCACACTTGACAACCTCTACCTCGCCTCCCCCGTTTCTCTCCTTTTGAAAGTGAATATGAACCAGATCCTCCAAGTCTTCTAACTCCTCCTGGATGTCTTTCAGACCAGTCAGAAGGATAGTTCTCCTGGAAATCCCTTCACATACCTGAAACTTTTCCAGGTTTCCACACTGAGAAGCAGCGTGGCTCAGTGGAAAGAGCACGGGCTTTGGAGTCAGAGGTCATGGGTTCGAATCCCGGCTCTGCCACTTGTCAGCTGTGTGACTGTGGGCAAGTCACTTACCTTCTCTGGGCTCAGTTACCTCATCTGTAAAATGGGGATTAAGAGGGTGAGCCCCACGTGGGACAACCTGATACTCTTGTGTCTACCCCAGTGCTTAGAACAGTGCTCTGCACATAGTAAGCGCTTAACAAATACCAACGTTATTATTAAGTGTGTTTCATCGGGGGAGAGTGAGGAAGAGCCCTAGGCAGTCTCAGGTCATTATTAATAATAATGATTACTATTATTACTATAGTACTTAGGTGCTTACTATGTGCCATGCGCTGTTCTAAGCGCTGGGGTAGATACAGGTTGGATACAGTCTCTGTTCCACATGGGGCTCACACTCTTAATCCCCATTTTACAGATGAGGGAACTGAGGCCCAGAGGAGTGAAGTGACTTGCCCAAGGTCACACAGCAGACAAGTGGCAGAGTCGGAATTAGAACCCTGGTCCTTCTGACTCCCAGGCCTGTGTTCTGTCCACTAAGCCATGCTGCTTCTCCCAGATCCTCAGTCCCCTGGATCCTTAGTCTAACTGGTTCAACAAGGTGAGACTAGGGCTTCCACAGTCCAACCCCATTTATGTCAGCTGTGTGACTTTGGGCAAGTCACTTAACTTCTCTGGGCCTCAGGAACCTCATCTGTAAAATGGAGACTAAGACTGTGAGCCCTATGTGGGCCAGGGACTGTGTCCAATAAGATTTGCTTATATCCACCCCAGTGCTTAGTACAGTGCCTGGAACGTAGTAAGTGCTTAACAGATACCACAAGTAATATCATTAGTAGGGAAGACAGACATCAAAATTAATTACAGGTAGGGGGAAGCAGCAGAATATACAGATACTTTACATAAATGCTGTGGGGGAGGGCTGAGATTCAGAGTGCTTAGGAGACTTAGCTACTATATCCTTATTGAGAAGCAGCGTGGTTTAGTGGAAAGAGCACGGGGTTGGGAGTCAGAGGACGTGGGTTCTAATCCCACCTCCTCCACTTGTCCGTTGTGAGACCTCGGGGAAGTCACTTCATTTCTCTGTGCCTCGGTTACCTCATTTGCAAAATGGGGATTAAAAGTGTGAGCCCCACGTGGGACAACCTGATTACTCTTTATCCACCCCAGCGCTTAGAACAGTGCTTGGCATATAGTAAACGCTTAACCAATACCACAGTTATTATCCTGATGACCAAAGCCATATTAATCCACCCCTTGAGACAGAGTTTGGTGGATATTGAAGGGTCTCCTTGCTCACCGTGTGACCTCGGGCTGCATATTCATTTCATCGGGTTTATTGAGCGCTTACTGTGTGCAAAGCACTGTACTAAGCGCTTGGGAGAGAACAATACAACAACAAATGATAACACTGTACGGGGTTCCCACCCGACTGGAGCCTCCCTCACCCCCCGCGGGGACTGATCGCTTCCATTAGCAATCGTTAAACCCCAATCAATTAGCACTTGCTAATTAATGAACCTATTAGCGATTGCCAATAGGTTATTAGCATGCTCCGCCCCAGGGTAGGTGCTTTCTTGGGCCGCAGCAGGTGCAGCTCCCACTGAATCTGCCCTCTTGTAACCAAAGGTTTTTAGAAGTGGAAGGTGAAGAGAGGTGAGGGAATGATCTTAGCGTGGCTCAGTGGTAAGAGCACGGGCTTGGGAGTCAGAGGTCGTGGGTTCTAATCCCTCCTCTGTCACTGATCAGCTGTGTGACTTTGGGCAAGTCACTTACCTTCTCTGTGCCTCAGTTGCCTTATCTGTAAAATGAGGATTAAGACTGTGAGCCCCACGTGGGACAACCTGATTACCCTATATCTCCCCCCAGCGCTTAGAACAGTGCTTATCAAATGCCATCATCATTATTGTTATGATCTTCCAACCTTGCTGCTTTCCTTCCAGATCTGGGAACCCTCTCCCCTTCCCTATTTACCGAAGCTGAGATAAGGCTATGCATTCCTATATGCCCTGCACACTCTCCTTATTGTTGTATTTTTCTCTCTCAAACGCTTAGTACAGTGCTCTGTGCACAATAAGCTCTCAGTAAATACGACTGAATGAATAAACAGACTGTGGCCTCCAGGAGGGCAGGGAGTTCTGCAATGAAAGCAGCGTGGCCTGTGGATAGAGCAAGGGCCTGAAAGGCTTCTAAATTAGACCTGGGTTCTAATTCTACCTCTGCCACTTGTCTGCTATCTGACCTTGGGCAAATCACTACTAAACTTTCTGTAACCCCGCTGTGTGGCTCAGTGGAAGGAGCACGGGCTTGGAAGTCAGAGGTCGTGGGTTCTAATCCCGCTCCACCACTTACCAGCTGTGTGGCTTTGGGCAAGTCACTTAACTTCTCTGTGCCTCAGTTGCCTCATCTAGAAAATGGGGATTAAGACTGAGCCCCATGTGGAGCAACCTGTTTACCTTGTATTTACCCAGCACATAGAACAGTGCTTGGCACATAATAAGTGCTTAAATACCCAAATAATTAGTAAATTATTATTACCTCTCCTGTAAAATGGGGATTAAGACTATAATCCCCAACTTGATTAGTTTGTATCTAGCCCAGCGCTTAGAACGGTGCCTGTCACATAATAAATGCTTAAACTCGTTTTGGGCAGGGAATGTGTCTGTTTATTGTTAGATTGTATTTTCCCAAGGTCTTAGTTCAGTGTTTTGCACACAGTAGCTGCTCAATAAATGCAATTGAATGAGTGGATGAATGAACAAATACCATTAAAAAAATACTCTATCTGACTGCTTTTGAGAGTGATTCTTGGAGTGTATACCAGCTAGAGGGATGGTGATAGCTCAGGCTGAACCTGGCATTCATACTGTGGGGGTGTTTCAGCCCCCTCCTTTAGGTCTCTGGGCTTCTTTCCTGGGAGCCCCTGACGACAGCCACATGCCAGCTCTATCACTCCATCGGTGGTATTTATTGAGCACTTACTATGTGCAGAGCACTTGGGAAAGTACAATATATTGTTAGTAGACATGTTCCCTATCCACAAGGAGCTTTTCTCCCACCTCAATAGGGTTATACTGTTCATTAGAAGTCGTGGTTCTTTGAATCTTTAAAATATTTCTTCTGACCTATTTCTTTACTATCCCAGCACTTCAACTAAGTCATTCATTCTCCGTCACGATGATGGTATTTGTTAAGCGCTTACTATGTGCCAAGCACTGTTCTAAGCGCTGGGGTAGATACAAGGTAATCAGGTTGTCCCACGCGGGGCTCACAGTCTGTGATGCTGTGTTGTGATGAACATTGTTTTGATGCAGGTGAGCTGCTAAGAGCCAGAATCTTCTTAGTAGACAACACTGGCCAAACTACTTAGTTAAATGTAACGTGATAAGTGGTAGTCTAGGAAATGTAGCCAGGTAGAACATTATCAGTCAGTCAACTGTATTTACTGAATGCTTACTGTGTGCAGAGCACTGTATTAAGCTCTTGGGAGAATACAATATAAAAATAAAGACATATTTCCTGCCTTGGACACTACCACTTCAATAGACCTTTGGTTTATTATGACTGATTGATGCCACATGAGCCCAAAGCTGCTCCCTATCTCCTATGCTGGCATTAATGGTTCATTTTTCCATGTATGACTTGGGAAAGTTGTTTAACTTGCCTGTGCATCTGTTTCCTCATCTGTAAAATGGACATTAAATACTTGTTCTCCTCCCCCAAAATTATGAGTGCCACATTGGGCAGAGACTGCATCCAGTCTGATTATATTGTATCTACCCCAGTGCTTAGTACTGGATTTGGCACTTAGTATGCACTTAACAAATACCTCAATTATTATTTGTTGAGAGATTGAGAGATGTATTTCAAGGCAGCTTTCAAGGCCCTTACTGCAACCTTAAACTTGCTACATAAAACAGTTTGAATGAAGCTGGACCTGATACACACTTCGGCTCTATCCCATTGGGGATTATGAGACTGAGTTCTGGCCTGTCCAGAATTGTTCATGTGTTTCTCGTGAACTGGGTCATGCACCTCTGAGAGGTTGATGCTGTAGTGTTTGCCACAGTGGTTTTATGGCCCTACTTTACCTCCACCTCTCCCATCAGGTCTCTGCCCCCAGGTGTTTCTGGGATATTTAGCTCCTCATGGGCATTCAATAGTATTTATTGAGCGCTTACTATGTGCAGAGCACTGTACTAGTGCTTGGAATGGACAATTCAGAATGTACAATGGGCAGGGAATGTGTCTACCAACTCTGTCATATTGTTCCCTGTAGTGCTCTGCACACAATAAGTGCTCAGTAAATACAACTGATTGATTTAATCTTGGAAACAGAAGTGAGCCCATTATTGGGCAGGGATTGTCTCTATCTGTTGCCGAATTTTACATTCCAAGTGCTTAGTACAGTGCTCTGCACATGATAAGCGCTCAATAAATACTATTGAATGAAGATGTAAAATCCCACCCAATCTCACTTCCATGCCCTGAGCCCCACATTTTTCTTTCTGGAAATTACCAGTCAAAACACCTCAAAACCTGAAAGAACAGCCACACCATTAAGAGGTAGGCTCAGGATCTTAATAATAATAATGATGGTGGTATTTAATAAGTGCTTAGTATGTGCAAAGCACTGTTCTAAGCACTGGGGAGGATATAGGTGATCAGGTTGTCCCACATGGGGCTCACAGTCTTAATCCCCCTTTTCCAGCTGAGGTAACTGAGGCACAGAGAAGTGAAGTGACTTGCCCAAAGTCACACAGCTGACAAGCGGCTGAGCTAGAATTTGAACCCATGACCTCTGACTCCCAAGCCCATGCTCTTTCCACTGAGCCACGCTGCTTCTCTTTCCAGGACTAAGACATTACAGAAGCTCATGCCATCATTATGGACTTGGGTTCAGTTGCTACTGCAACCCAAGTCCATAATGATGGCATGAGCTTCTGTAATGTCTTAGTTTTCACAGCATAAAGGCCTTAGTGCCATTCCCTAAACTTCCCTGATGGGCAGCAAAAATCACATCTACTGTAACACACTGTGGTATTAAGTGCCATTACAATTTCCTATAATGTATATTTCTAAGGAGCCCAAAGCTCTTTATGTTCTAAATGCATTTAATGGTGGATACCCACCTCCTGTGCTTCTGAAATAGGTTTCTTGCTTAAACATCCTCTGCTCCACATGACTGTATTTCCTATTCAGTGTTCCCAGGGATACTGATTTTGTGGATTTGCTTTCATATTGTCCCAGAATGAGATTCTCTGGATTCACTACAGATAAATGATCCGCCTGTTACCACTATTCCTGAGTTGGTAGGGTAGGTGCCACTTAACCTGTATCTTTGCCAAATAATCTAGTATTTTAAACACTAACCTCTGCATTACAGTGAGGCTGATAGAGACCAGCAAATATTATTTTACAGGGAAGATAAATTAGCTACATGGAAGTTCAGCATCTTGCCCGATTCATTCAGCAAAACACTTGTAACCTCAGTAACTGGACTCCCATTTCGAAGCTGTATTTATGTGCTGTGCCACGCTGCCACTCCCTTGAAATTTCCAGAATTCCTTTCCAGTCTTTGGCAAAACAATTCCATTTGTGAATCGAATAAGAACAGAAGAAATTATGGGACAAGGGCCCCAAACTTAAAAAGAACATGATTAGTTGAGATGAAAGAAGCCGGAAGTGCCTGATGAGCAAATAATACACAGAAGAAGAAAGCCAAAAAGCCAGACAGTAAAGAACAGAAGGCATCTATTACAGATGCCACACGTGACTTTTAAAGCACTGATGAGATGATATCTGACTCAGCTAATGATAGAGGGACTTGACACGAGCACATTTTGTCGCTAATCAGCTCCGAGGGAAGGCCGTACCTGATCGGAAATGGCTTCCAATCAACTCTTCTCCTCCACCTCTTCCTCTTGGCTCCCTGAATGGTGAGGTAGGAACAGATGAAAACTGTCCTGTTTGTTCACAAAGATCAGTGACTACTCCAAATTTCAGGTCTTTCTGATTTCCAGGCCTGTGCTCTTTCCACTTGGCCTCTCCACTTCTCAACTAGTGATGCATATCTCCTTGTGGCCAGGGATCACGTCCACTAACTTTAGTGTATTATACTCTCACAAGTACTTAGAATAGTGTTCTGCATACAGTAAGGTCTCAATAAATACTACTGATTTGATTGATTGATTGATTTCTTGTCTGGAAGGGGCAATCTCCAGTCAAAATTGTCCGATCAATAAATAGTATTTATTGAGCTCTTACCCATGCACAGCACTGTACTGAGCACTTGGGAGAATAAAGTAGCATTACTAGACATGACCCCTGCCATTAGGGAGCTTACAGTCTAGCAGGGGTTATAGATACTAAAAGAAATGCAGGTAGGAAGAAGTAACAGAGTTCAAAGATATGTTTGTAAATGTATGGAGTGGGGGAGAGAAGGGTCAAGTATGCAAAAGCTTACGTGATCCCCAGTCAGGGCATGCAAACTGTTTGGAAGCTAGTCAGCATGGAAGAGAAGTAAAATGGGATAGCTTCATTGTTCTGCAAATCAGCTGGATGTGAAGACATCAGAGTTCCCAGGATAAGTTAGGAAGTGAAAATAATAATAATAATAATAATGATTATGGTATTTTTAAGTACTTACTATAGAATAATAGTAATTGTGGCATTTGTTAAGCACTAACTATGCTTATGCTACTAAGCACTATGGTAGATACAAGCTAATCAGGTTGGATATAATCCATGTCACAGCGGCTCACAGTCTTAATCCCCATTTCACAGCGGAGGTAGCTGAGGTACAGAGTGGTTAAATGACTTGCCCCAGGTCACACAGCAGACAAGCAGCAGAGCCAGGATTAGAACCCAGGTCCTTCTGACTCCCAAGCCCGTTCTCTACCCACTAGACCATGATACTTGTGACCAGCACTGTTGTAAACACCGGGGTAGATATGATTTAATCCGGTGGGACACAGTCCCCGTCCAGATGAAGTTCACAGTCTAAGTAAGAGGGAGAACAGGTGATGAATCCCTATTTTTACAGTGGAGAAAACTGTGGCACGGAGAAGTTAAGTGACTTGCCCAAAGTCGCACAGCAAGCAAGTAGGAGAGCTGGGATTAGAATCCAGGCCCATGCTTTTCCACTAGATCACGCTGCTTCTCAACTAGTGATATGTGACTCCAAAAATGTTACACAGTACAATACCTGCCAGCATTAGGGTACACTGGACAAGCTTATACATTAACCCTTCTCCATGTATATTAAGGTGAGGAATACATTTGTCTATGAAAAAAAGTTCAAAAAACTAATCCAGCCAGGACATCGCTAAAGAGCTGCAGCATTAATGAAGAAAGATAAGTAAAAAAAGTTACCATAGTGGAGGAGATTGAATTGTGGAATATGAGGGATGTCTTAATAGTGACGATGATTATGACCTGTTCACATTTATTATGGCTCTTATTCCTAAAATGATCTGAAACCTGTCAGGGTACTTAAACATCTCAGCTCCCAATCAAAGGCACTCTATTGCAATGTAAGCAGTTTTGCCATCTGAGCTCCTGGAAAGTATGATTCCCATAAAAGGGATAAATATAGCTTTTCTTTCCCTTTTATTAACGTTCTGCTTGTATTGATGATGTGCATGCCAACTTATTACAATAAGAGAAGCCCTGGAGAAAGCAGTAATTCCCTAAAATAAGACACTATCTAGAATTATTAATTGCTCTACTATATAGTATCATCTCTCACATGACACATAACAAGGGAAGCATCTCTAGGTAGGTTTGAGTTTCTGGCAGTGATAATGTAATTCTTTTTATATAACCAAACTCTAAAAAGGAATCCTTTGGAACTATAGTTTATCGCTTGCTCAGCTAGCTGACTATTTAGTCGGTAGCCACCAACATACAGAGGCATGCAAAACGCATAAACATCCTACCACGTGATGCATTAAAGTTTTGCATACTGAACAAAAAACATTTCCTAATATTTGGGAAAAATGCAAATTGATTTTCTCTATAGGGGAAGAACCAAGATACACTTGACACTGAGAGAAAAAGAGTTAGGGAGAATTTCTCACAAAAATAAACCTATACCAGGCTTGAATATGCTGGAGGGAGTTGACAGTCTAGTGAAAGATCAGCTTCTAGGGAAATTACATCAGATTAGACCCTAAATATATTCCCAGAGCAGGCAAGAGCACATGCGAGTCAGGCCCGAACGACTGTGAAAATTATCTTTCTCATGAAAAAATGAGGAAGAAGAAACATTTTCTGACATTCCTTCTATGCATTTTCCTACAACTAGAACACTGATTTTTAAATGTTTGCAGGTGGTGACAGAGTGTTTAGGTTGATTCCAAAGCACAAAAAGAATAAAGTTCCAAAGGTTGGTGGGGAAGGTAATACCCTAGACTTTTCCTCAAGTTCAATCCTGAACAAACAATAGTTCTTTCGGTTTTTAGTACAGTAACTGGGTTCCATTTCACTACCGTGACTTAATTCTTGTGTGGTAACCGCCGTACCGAAGTACTACAGAATGCTCCACTGCCATTTCCCGTCTTCACAAGTTAAAACAGGCAAGTTATGAAAGTTAAAATCAACAGCCAGAAACTAGGTGTAAAAATATATTAATCAAGGGTGTTCATCTGTGTGTTCAGTGTGTTCTTCTGGCCATGAGGGCAAAATAAAAAAGATAAAGCCACTTTTTCAAGGCCCTTTCCTTTAGTGAATAAGTATTTCAGCTTCATCAAAAATATCCTAAAAGTAAAATATTATAACGGTAGTAGATTTCATTAGAGCTGAAAAATCTCAATTTTATAGTTCTCATTCCACAGGAGAGAGTTTCAGTCTGATTCATATCCCTATCTGAACCCTCAGCTCTTTCCTAACCAGATAAATTCCTTTGAATTCAAAAAGAGTTCCTTACAAAGGAGAAACTTGGCTGTAATGTCCTCTATTTAAGCATCTGGTTTTTATATTATTAGTAATGGTGATATTAATAATGGTATTTATTAAGTGCTTACTATGTGCTAAGCACTGAGGTAAATACAAAGAACTTAGATCAGGCACAGTCCCTGTTCCACCTGAAGGTCACAGAGTAAAAGTGGGGAAGAACAGGTATTTTTCCTCATTTTGCAGATGAGGAAACTGGCACAGAGAAGTCGAGTGACTTGCCCTAGGCCACACAGCAGGCAGGTGGCAGAGTCAGCACTAGAACCCAGGTCTTCTCACTTCCAGTTTAGTGTTCTTTCCTCTAGTCCAGACTTCCTCCCCATACTGCTTTTTAACATATCCTTTCCAGGCTGTTCTTCTTGCTACTTGAACCCCTTTAGACTGAACCCTTGTAGCTGTCTTCCCTGTTAGATTGTCAGCTCCTTCAGGTCCATCACTCAGTCACTGGCATTTATCGGGCACTTACTGTGTGCACAGCACTGAACCAGGAGCTTGAGAGAGTACAATATAACAAAAACATTCCCTGCCCACAACGAGCTTACCAATCTAGAGGGATAGTTCAGGGCAGGGATAGTGTCTTCTTTCTGTTAGTATTCTCTCAAAATGCTTAGCACAGTGCTCTGCAGCCAGGAGGCACTCAACAAACACCTTGATCGGTTGCTTCGGAGTTATCATTACCATCAATAATAAATGTCTACTTAGTGTTGATACAAGAAATAATAATAATGATGGTATTTGTTAAGCGCTCACTATGTGCAGAGCACTGTTCTAGACGCTGGGGGAGATACAGGGTCATCAGGTTGTCCCACATGAGGCTCACAGTTAATCCCCATTTTACAGATGAGGTAACTGAGGCACAGAGAAGTGAAGTGACTTGCCCACAGTCACACAGCTGACAAGTGGCAGAGCTGGGACTCGAACTCATGACCTCTGACTCCCAAGCCCAGGCTCTTTCCACTAAGCCACGCTGCTTCTCCAAAGAACACTGCACTAGGTTCATTTGGGGGTTTTCAGAGTATACATTAGCAGTCTTGGCACAATGGATTGTATTATCTAGTGTGAAAGAAGCCAACAAAACTCCCCAAGAGCCAGGACTCACTGAATAGCATGTAGCTGAAGTGTGTAGGATGCTTAGAGCAGAACACTGTGTCTGGGCTTCCAGAATGCCTCCAGTCACCAAAACACACCTGCCAGTGTATACAGCCATTTTTGTTCCTGGCCATTGTGTCTCACCTATTCATCTGTCTTCCCCTCCCCCAGCAAACCTACACCATCTCCTTTGTAGGAAACTCTACCCTGTGGCTAATCTGGCTCCAGAAACATTTCTACCCAGAAAAGAGGCATTATTCTAATGAGCTAATCTAGCCATCTATGGCTCTCCTTGTCTTATACACATCAGCCAAAGTTTGTGACCAGAATTTTACACTTGGGTACATTTCCCCAAGATTTACAAGAAGATAAAGATCTACAACTTGCTAGGTAGAATTCTGATGTTCACCTCTAGCCGGAGAGGAAAACAGGCTGAGGTGGGAGGGAAGAATGGAGTTAGGAAAGAGGGGAGAGAAGATATTAATAACAACAATGACATCTGTTAAGCGCTTACTATGTGCCAGGAACTGTACTAAGCACTGGGGTGGATACAAACAAAACCGGTTGGACGATCCCCTGTCCCACAGTGGGTTCATAGCTTCAATCCCCATTTTACAGATGAGGTCACTGAGGCACAGAGAAGCTAAGTGATTTCCCCAAGGTCACACAGCAGACAAGTGGTGGCGCCGGAATTAGAACCCATGACTTCTGACTCCCGGGCCCGTGCTCTATCCACTGTGCCATGGTATTATAAAGATTCCAATCTCCTTGAGGGCAGGGATCATGTCTACCTAATCTATTGAATTCTCACAAGGGCTTAGTACAGTGGACTGAACACTGGAAGCACTCAATAAACACAGTTGACTGCTCTTCTGAACAAGTCCAGAATTACTCTTAGCCAAAACCCTGACATGCTCCCAAGGGAGAAGTGAATTCAAACTGTCCCTTCAACTTCAGGCTTAGTAAAGGAAAATAATTTGGGGGTTGAGGAAAGGAGAAGAGGAGTCAAGGGGAAAATATTTCCCTACCTTGTCTGGGAAGATAATTGTTTACTCCCTCCCAAAAATCAGACAAGTGGATTGAGGCTTGGTAATGAGAACCCAGTGGAAATTTTTCTAGGACATCTTTAGAAGGATAGCCTACATTCATACTCATGTAACACGTACACATTTCATATTAAATTCATATTCATTCATATTAAATTGTTTTTAGCCGGGGTCAAATTCTCACTGGAGACCTGATTGCTAAAGTAGGCCTCCAACTCTTATGTTTCCTTCCGCTGCCCTCAAGCCCTGTACCCCTTCTCACCTCCTCACTTCTGATCTCTCCCAACTTACATTTTTATGGCATTTGTTAAGCATTTACTATGTGTGAAGGACTCTTCTAAGTGCTGGAGTAGATACAAGTTAATCTGGTCAGACACAGTCTCTGTCTGGTTGGGGATCACAGTCTAAATTAGAGGGATAGCAGGCAATCCATCCCCGTTTTACATTTGAGGAAACCAAGGGACAGATAAATCAAATGACTTCCCCAAGGTCACACAGCAGGCTTGAGGAAGCAGCATGGCTCAGTGGAAAGAGGCTGGGCTTCGGAGTCAGAGGTCAAGTGTTCGACTCCCTGCTCTCACCTTGTCAGCTGTGTGACCATGGGCAAGTCACTTGACTTCTCTGTGCCTCAGATACCTCATCTGTAAAATGGGGATTAACTGTGAGCCTCACGTGGGACAACCTGATGACCCTGTATCTCCCCCAGTGCTTAGAACAGTGCTCTGCCCATAGTAAGTGCTTAACAAATACCAACATTATTATTATTATTATTAAGGGGCAGTGCTGGCATTAGAACCCAGGACTTCTGATTCCCAGGCCTATGCTCTTTCCACTAGGCAACCCATTCTTCCACCTTCCAATTTCTGTTGGTCCTAGCAGCAGACTACCTGATCAGATATTGATAGTGAAGGAGCTCACAACTTTTCTCCCCATCTGCCTAGTTCTTCTCCCCATCTGCCTAGTTCTTCTCCAGCAACCCAGTGCCATCCTGCTGCATGGAAGGTCAAAAAAGAATAATAATAATTGTGGTATTTCTTAGGCACTTACTATATACCAAGCACTGGGGTAGATACAAGATAATCAGGTCCCACATGGAGCTCACAGTTTAAGTAGGAGGGAGAACAGGATTGAACCTCCATTTTATAGATGAGATAACTGAAGCACAGAGAAGTTAAATCACTTGCCAAAGGTCACACAGCAAGTAAGTGGCAGAACCCAAATCCTCTGGCTTCCAAAGCCATGCTCTTTCTATTAGGCTATGCTGTTTCTCATCAAAAAACCACGAGTGTGTGAGAACAACTGCCTCTATCCAACAGACACATCTTTATCCCTAAAGAGAGTCACGAAGAGTGAACTGACTACCACTTTTTGTGGCCAGATCATGGAATTTTAAAAATTTATTTAGCTGGGACTTCTCAGCCAAATGATAATCAGCATAGCTAAATGGAAAGAGCCCGGGCTTAGGAGTCAGAGGTCGTGGATTCTAATCCCGGATCCGCCACTTGTCAGCTGTGTGACTTTGGGCAAGTCACTTAACTTCTCTGTGCCCTCAGTTACTTTATAAAATGGGGATTAACACTATGACCCCCCACGTGGGACCATCTGACTACTTTGTATCTACCCCAGCGCTTAGAACAGTGCTTGGCACATAGAAAGCGCTTAACAAATACCATTATTACTATTATCATTATAATGATAGTATTTGTTAAGTGCTTATTATGTCCCAAGCACTGTAATAATAATAATAATAATGTTGGTATTTGTTAAGCACTTACTATGTGCAGAGCACTGTTCTAAGCACTGGGGTAGACACAGGGGAATCAGGTTGTCCCACGTGAGGCTCACAGTCTTCATCCCCATTTTACAAATGAGGGAAGTGAGGCACAGAGAAGTTAAGTGACTTGCCCACAGTCACACAGCTGACAAGTGGCAGAGGTGGGATTTGAACCCATGACCTCTGACTCCAAAGCCCATGCTCTTTCCACTGAGCCATGCTGCTTAATCACTTGGGCAGATACAAAGTCATCAGGTTGGTCACAGTCCTTGTCTTACAAAGGACTCACATCTAAGTAGGAAAGAGAATAGATATCTTATTCCCATTTTTTTTTTCAGATGAGGAAACTGAAGAAATTTGAAAAATATGCAGGAATACAATTTTAGGAGTTGCTCTGGTCTCCTGGGCAACTACGCGCCAGTTTCCCAGTAATAATAAGAAGAAGAACTGTGGTATTTGTTAAGCATTGTTTGCACATACAAAGCACAGTCCCTGTCCCACAAGGGTCTCACAGTCTAAAATGGAGAGAGAAGAGCTATTTTATCCTCATTTTACAGATGAGGTAACTATGGCAAAGGGAAGATGAGTAACTTGCCCGAGGTCACACAACAGACAAGTGACAGGGTTGTGAGAGTTGATTTCTTGCAAAATCTCACATCCAGAAAACCTCACACTATAATACTCACCTGTTCACTTGGTTTTCACATCACATGAGTAGTTTCCTTGGTAATAGAACACACTGAACTAAAAGTTGTGTTGTTGGAAAAGTGTTTCCTAGGACTGTTCTAGCCAAACATGTATCAAAAATCGACATTATGGATGAACGGAGTGCATTATTAAAAAACAGTAAGACCAAAAAAATCCTGCTTAAAAATAGGATTAACGATCCTGTTTGTAACATGAATTGAAATTTAGGGATTTAAGGCCTTACCATATGCTGAGATATTCCAGGCAGCAATGGTTCTAATTTTGAATTTCTAGGATTCAGTACCAGAACCCTGGTTATGTATCAGCATTTGTCCCACCAACTGAGCAGTAGCAATTCATTTCTCATACAAAGTAGAAAGCTCTCACTGCATTTTCCCTTGGAAATACTGAATTTCTGAGTTTCTGTATACTCCATATTTTCTTTTCAACAACTAATCCTTAGGCTAAAAGGGAAAAACAGGATAATCCCTCATTTAACTGATCAATAGCATGGAATTACTACAAAAGTAGACAGTGACCACAACCACTAGGGTTTTTGTACATTTTAGAATGTAAAGAATTTTAACTGATTTGCCACATCAGATATCTAACTGTAGCATTTGTTAAGTGCTTAATATGTACCGGCATTGTACTAAGGGCTCTCTCTCCTTTCTCTCTCCTCTTTTCAGGGGTAATTCATACCAGACTAGAACATTCATGTGTGTTCAGGGCTACATTTTAGTTACTAAGCGACTTTTGAAGATGATACTAAGAACCGATCCACACAAATGCAGAAAAATGCTCACGGCCCTTCAGCAAACTCATGTGCTGATCTTGGATTTCCCATCCCATTTCAAACAAATAGACCCAGTTCAAAGTGGATTGATTCTCTCTTCAGGCTCCTATTTCAAGCTGGCAAATATTTTGAAATGAGTAGATCTTTGGGTACCTCAATTAGGGCTCTCAGCCAGAGCACATGTAGCTGAAGAGGAGAAACAGCAAAACCACAAGGTTGGTCTACAAAGGGAAGCATTCATATAACACTTGGTAGTGAATAGTGTTAACTTAGAGGCTTTTAAAAAAAAAATCCTTGCCTTTTAAATTCTTCTCAGTCTGCTTTGCCTGACAAACCTGTCTGATGGGCATCAGGGACCTAAAGCAGAGCTTCAAGGAAAAAAGTAGCCATCACTCATGCTTCATTGGATTTCTATGACAGAATGATCAAATTCTGTAGAACCTGGCATAAGCACATCATTATCAAGCCCTGCTTTAGCATTTCTTAACTGATCACGGAGGCTGAGGTCCTTGGTGACTCCTGTTTTCTGGCACTGTTTGTAGTTATTTGACCTTTTCTCGGTGGATAATCCACACAAAAAGCCCTAATTACTTCCCCAGCTTTGAACGGCTGGACAGTGTGAATAATCAATGATGCTGATTTCAGTATTGCACAATCAGATGCTTATGGTGTTTAAAGAACATTTTTCCATTGACCTGCCACAGCTGTAGGACAATTACAAGCAGTAAAGCTGCTGCTCTAATCACAAGATGACCAAGTGACCTTGTGGGTCTGAAGTTGATTATCGGGACCTTGATTGGATGTAGGCCCAATGCAGAGCACACGCTTCCTTCAAACTGGATAGTTCGCAAATGGTACATTTGGAACCCAGAATGGATTCTAGAACCTGGAGCAGCATCCAAGCGACAAATCTATTTGCAAATTGAAATTCAATTTTTACCTATGACCTCTGGTCATTTCTTTCAATATGTGGAGAAAAGGCTGCAGCAATCGTCACCCTCCTTGCTTTAAATGATCTAACCCAAATTTGGTCCTCAGACAGTAAATCTCTACAATGGTCCTAAAGCAATTGTAAGAAGGCAGTAGAGAAACTGAGATTGAAAGAAAGGGACCTAGCCAGATACCCAGCTCCTCAGGATTTTAGTGGTTTAAGAAACACAGTACAATGTAGTCCTTCTAAGCCAGCTGGCAAAACATTTACCAGACTCCTCTGCCCACAAAGACCACTGGTGTACAATTTGTGGTTTTGTGACATTCTGACAATTAGCCAAATAGCAAGTCTGGCTGAACTTTTATGAGTTTTAAGGTGGTTGCATACTGAATTTCACTCCCTTTCCCTGTTGAAATGAAATCGGAATGGGATTCACAAATACTGGCTACTTGGCTTTGAAGATGGGTAAACATACTGACTGTTCTCCAATTAGACACTTTTCTTTTTGAGTTGACTGTAAATCTCGACTCATATTTTGCTAGGATTGAAAAAAAAATTGTGTATTAAGGCTTTTATGCATGGAGCCGTTTAAAATCAGTTAATGCCAGGAAAGGAAACAACCGGGCAGACCAGAAAAGCATTTACAAGATTGAACTTTTTTTTTGCTTTTTCAAGTGTCCTCAAATTCAGGGTAAACTCCACAAGCAAATTTCAAAGTGAAAGGAGTAGGAGCTGGAAGAGAAGTAAGAGAAACGAAAGAAAGGTCAAAAGTAAATGGCACAGTCCATCCTCTACTCTTTCAATCCCCTGGATTGTTTCAGATTTAATTTGGCAAAAGGAGGGATCCTAGCTCATCAGCATGCTATTGGAGACGTAGGCAACCTACTGTTAGAGACCTCACTGTCTGAAGATTCTGTGAAGAATGAGGAAAAGCAGGCAAAACACAGCACGAAAGTCAAGGAAGCAGTTGACTGAAAAAATAAACACACACTTAGGAAATATTCGGCAAATTGGTTGGGGTAAATTTGACAGGTCATCAGGACAGCTGTAACTTGTACAGTTGGCATTCCCGGGATACGCAACGCAAACTCTCACTGATCTGGGCTGTGTCTGATGGGTAATATCTGTATAAAGATGAGCTGTTTTCTGAAGCTAATGCTGATAGTGCTTAGCAAGCATAACCATGTTTTCCATTAACACCATGTTTGCATACACGAGTCTCCTAGACCTCTCCCTAGACATGTTTACCAAAGACAATGCGTCGTTATCTGCTAAGGCTCATCCTGCAGCATTCTCAGTAAAGATTGAGCTTCCTCATTTTGCAAGAATATTTCAGGCTATGAGAAATTTGACAGGTGAGACTTTACATGTTACTCCTTAGTCAAGGACCTGTGCTTTTTCTTCAGAGATGGTAACGACAGCAAATATCAGAGAGATTGTTTTGGGGATAGCAGAGACAGCATCTCTGGGGCAGTTAAACGAGGAGTTAGCAGAGTTATTTTATAATTTTAGTTCAGTATCATGTCTAGGACACATCAGAGGTACCGATAATATAGTAGAAGAGCCAAAACCGAGAATCTGGATCAAAGATCATCTCAGCTATCCTTGCTGCCTTCCGCTTTCTGTCTCCTCCACTCAACTATAGCATTTTACTGGGTAGGTTCCACATCATTTGTATCACTGAAAATCCAGTTCTTAATCCAGCCCTGGAATGGACAGGAAAACATATCCCAATTAAGATGATTGTTAGGATTTTTTTTTCTTTTAAAGATACAGCGCATCCAGTTGCTCTGCAACAAAGAACGGCATTTTTGCAAAATCCCACCTAAAGGAAGACTCGAATTACAGTGAATTCTGATGCCACTCATGTGTGTATGAGTCACTTCTTGATAACACAGTACACTATATAATCAAACAGACTTGCGTTAGAAAAACTTTCCCTAACAACAGGGATCACATCTACCGATTCTATTAAATTGTACCCTCCCCACGAGCTAAATTCAGTACTCTGCACACAGAAAGTGCTCAATAGGATTGTTGATTGATGTTCTAGCCAAGACGCCTTGTGGTATGCAGAACTGAGAGGGCCATATTTCCACAACTACCAGTTGCATGCTACGCAAGAAGAGGAAATTTTGCTTCCTGAAAGCCAGACACAGTACCTGGCTGCATTGTTGAAGACCATTAATATTTAGTAAAGTTCTTTAAATTTGAAGGTACAGGTAATGCCATGGAATGATTTCCCAATACAGTGAGCAATCTCCATTCATTCAATCAAAATAATAATAATAACTATGGTATCTGTTAAGCATTTACTATGTGTCACGCACTGTTCTAAGCACCAGGGTGGATACAAGATAATCGGGTAGAACACAGTCCCCTGTGCCACATAGGGCTCACAGTCTTAATCCCCATTTAAAAGATGAGGTAACTGAGGCTCAGAGAAATTAAGTGACTTGCCCAAGGTCATACAACAGACAAGTGGCAGAGTCGGGATTAGAACCCATGACCTTCTGACTCCCAAGTCCATGCTCTATACACTAGGACATGCTGCTTCTCATAAATAATAGCATTTATTAAGTGCTTAATGTGTGCAAAGCACTATACTAAGCACTTGGGAGAATACATTATAACAGTAAACAGACACATTTCCTGTCCACAACAAAAGGCAGACTAGGTGGCCTAGACCAATCCACCTTTATGGTTGGATTTCCTTTTCATAATGTTTTAAGAAAAATCTATCAAAAGTCTCTTATTGGAGTTCCGAATGAGAACCCACCTCCTTTTGTTTTGGAAACATATACTGAACTTCCTTAGACTTAAATGCATATCTTGTAATAAACTTCTAAACTTAAGGCTTGTGATTCAAAGCTCAAGATTTGGATTATGCTGAAAAGTAATACTTAAAAAAAAAAAAACAAAGCACCATAGGCAATAGTATGTTTGTAGCTGTCCTTTGTGTTTGAAGATAATGGCATTTGAGGTACCCAAAATTTAAAGAATAGCATCTCACATCTTCCTCCCGCACAAGGCACTAAGTAGGGATCCGGCCTACCATCTCCATTAAATGCTCCCAACAGTTTAGTAAGGTGCTCTGCACAGAATAAGTGCTCAATAAATAATATTGGTTGATTGATCAATGTTTTATAACTGTGGCTATTCTAAATGTCAAGTGCTATCCTGATGATTGTCCTATGCTACATTTATGTACTTTTATATTCCTCCTTCCTGCTATCTCATTATATCTCTTCCCCCACCCAGACTGAAGGTAGTGATACTATCTAGTGATTTTATTATACTTTCCCAAGAACTTAGTACAGTGCTCTCTGCACAGTAGACTGCTGCAGAGAAGCAGCATGGCTTAGTGGAAAGAGCCTGGCCTTGGGAGTCAGAGGACATGGGTTCTAATTCTGGCTCTGCCACTTGTCCGCGGTGTGACTTTGGACAAGTCACTTAACTTCTCTGTGCCCTCAGTTACCTCATCTGTAAAATGGGGATTAAGACTGTGAGTCCCACTTGGGGCAACTTGATTACCTTATATCTACCCCAGCCCTCAGAAAATAGTAATCACTAACAAATACCATCAATATTATTATTATTAGACATTCAAGAAATACTACTGACTGATGTGATGACTTCAATGTTTGAGGAAGCCATTTGCCTCAGTCAAAGCTAAAGAAAATGGTAGGACTGTGGGATCTCATTGTTGCCCACTATCAGTGAAATCCTAGCCAGAACATTTCTGAATCAGTTGTGAAAATATCTATACTCTTGCAATTGTAGATATGGAGGGAGACCCAAATGTGTGATATCGCCTGACTACCGCTTGAATTAGGTGGGTTGTTCCTCCCAACCGTAAAATTAACTGGGTACACCAGACAACCCCGAAAAATCTGGGGGTGGATCGTCAATAAAATGTTTAATAATTGAACCACCGGTCGCTGAGCCATGCTGAGGCACTGGGGATTCAGCACACGTTCTCAGATTTAATCTGTATTCCCTACAACACAGTTCGTTGGGCATTCATTGTGGATCTGTTCCTCTTATGGGTAGATCTTTTTGAAACTCTCTGAAACAGATATTTTCCTCAATTATTTCTCTGATGATAAGTGAAAAAGGAAGGCACTATTGATTTTTTTTTTACAAGAAAAGTCTCATGTAGATTTTTAATGTGGCATGCTCCATAATTATTAAGGAAAATTTTATCTTTAAATCAACTTTAAAATTGCATTTATTAAAAACCCATCTGCACATGATGCATAAAGGTAATTGGCTTTTGGCAAATCAAACTCTGAACCAGTCTAACTTCACAGGTGCTGAGCAGGGGGGATGGGACTATTTACAAGCAATAAAATTCACAATTCCTTTCCTTTCTCCCACTACACTCAGTCTCTAGTAATCACTGAGAACACATTATCTAAATTCTACCCACTTCAGCCTATCACACGAAACTACTTAAGGGATGTAAAAAGAGGATGTTTACACTGTGGTGGACAACAGGGCGATAAGGTGGTAAATGTTAGAATTCACTCTCTTGTTAAGGACATTATGTGAAGGGTTTCTAATTGCATATTTCTGGATTCCAATTAACGAGCATAACTAAATTAACAACTGTAAGATTGCCTCAAGGTGACACAGGGCATAGTGGATAAAGCACGGGTCTGGAAGTCAGAAGGTCATGGGTTCTAATCCCAGCTCTGCCTCTTGTCTTCTTTGTGACCCTGGCCAAGTCACTTAATTTCTCTCTGCCTCAGTTCCCTCATTTGTAAAATGGGGATTAAGACTGTGAGCCCCACATGTGACAACCTAAATACTTTGTAACTAACCTAGCGCTTAGAACAGGGCTTGGCACATAATAAGTGCTGGAACAGATACCGTTATTATTATTATTAGAAGGCAATCCGGATTTTTAGTTATCCCACATGTTTAATTCCAAAAATTTGATTCAGGAGGCTTTGCCCTGAACAAATAAATGAATTAGCGGCAGGCTCAATTTAAAGATGTAGGCAAAGTAGAACCCTTGCATCTCCTCTTGCTTTCTGAAATCTCTTCAAAGAGCCTGCCCGATAAACTTCTTGATATTCGCTTTGTCTAGCTCAGGATGTTTTAAGGTTGAGTCAACCCTTTGGGATTTGAAATGCTATTATGCAGAGGACAAAATAAGCACACAGATGTCTCAGAGGTTTGCTTTGGAACAGCTCGTCAACGAACACACAATGAATTTGGGGAAGGCACTCTGGGGTTATATGAACTGTGCAGATGTTGATTTGGGAGCTTACACTACTCTGGAAGGACTGAAGCCCACCGAATTAAGTGAATCGACCTATCGGTGCTATGCTCCCTGCTTCACACCCTTAATTCTGATGCTTCCCACAGATCTCAGCCTCATCAGTACTGATCAGTCTGTAGCTGGTAACTGAAGATATTCATCTTTAGCTGGAGAACTGGAGTTACAAACTATTTAGTTTAATATTTACCTGGTTAAAAAATGTGAATTCAGTTTTATATTTACTTGGTTAAAAATGGTGCTTTGAATTCCTGCAGAAAACAAATTTGGAAAATCAGAATGCCTAGGTGTATTTACTTCCCATCCTAATTACACAATAATGGGTTCTTTTGAGAATGAGATTGCAGGCCCTCTCAGATCTTAATGAAATGTAGCAACTGCTCTTGAAATCACCATGAGAGCATAATAAAAACCTTATCTATTTGCACTGTCTATATTCTTTTTCTGCTTTAGGTAGTTTGATGAACTGAAGTTATGCAAGAATGCGCTCTCATCAAAAAGGTCAGATAAACAGATATTTTTACAAGTACTCCATCAGACTGGGGAATTACACATCGAAGTTGTTTACCTTCCCTATATTTCGGTTGTTCAAGATAAAAGCATTTTTAGCTTTAGATATAATGTTTCTATTAACTTCTTCACGTGAAAGTTCATCTTTTAAGGGACCAGGTGCTATGGCCAATTCACTGGCTCCGTTCCCAACAGAGGTTTGAGTTTTGATTTTCAGGTTTGCTTATCGAGTTAGAAATCGCAGTCACTCAGAGTGCGGGGAGCGGAAAGACACCAGGCAAGGATCGCTTTAAAGTAGCATATGTCCTTAGGGGAGAGACGACCAGGTGGGGCGGGGGGGACATTTGGGTGGTCTTCTTTAATTGCACCGAATTTAATTACTTGAACTGTGGATTCTCTTGCCAGGACAGGTTGCTGTGGGGTTTCTCCCTGTCACCACCAATAGATGTCAGTCTGAACGTAAATGTAAAGGAGAAACATGAAATCAGGTACTCTACAGACCTATTGTCTATTTACCCCAGGCCTTTGTAGAGAGAGCTGGCCGGAAAAGGCTAAGGCATAAAGCACCCCATCCTCCTGTCCTCTGGAAAGTGATTTAGTTCTGGGACTGAGGATTCAGACTGGCATGATCCAGGGGGTTCCCTTCCCCTGCGCGCCGTGGCTCAGTGGAAAGAGCACGGGCTTTGGAGTCCGAGGTCATGAGTTCGAATCCCAGCTCTGCCACTTAGCTGTGTGACTGTGGGCAAGTCACTTCACTTCTCTGGGCCTCAGTTACCTCAGCTGTAAAATGGGGATGAAGACTGTGAGCCCCATGTGGGACGACCTGATTCCCCTGTGACTACCCCAGCGCTTAGAACGGTGCTCTGCGCATAGTAAGCGCTTAACAAATACCAACAGTATTATTAGATCTGGCCTAGATGGGGTGGTGTTCCGAAAGAACAGAAAAGCACTGTCGTCTACAGTCAGGAGCCCAGAATTCTAGTCCAGGTTCCTCCACTTGCCTGCTGGGTGATCATGGGTATTTAATTTCTCCATACCTCAGTTTCTTCATTCATTCAATAGTATTTATTGAGCGCTTACTATGTGCAGAGCACTGTACTAAGCGCTTGGAATGTACAAATCGGCAACAGATAGAGACAGTCCCTGCCCTTTGACGGGCGCACAGTCCAGTCGGGGGAGACAGGCAGACAAGGACAGTGGCGATAAATAGAGTCAAGGGGAAGAACATCTCATAAAAACAGTGGCAAATAAATAGAATCAGGGTGATGTACATCTCATTAAACAAAACGAATTGGGTGATGAAGATATATATACAGTTAGGAATTAAACATCTTTTCTCTCTCTCTCCCAAAAAGAATGTGACCCCCCTGTGGGATAGGGTCTGTGTTTGATCTGAGGTCAGCCGTGTGACTTTAGGCAAGTCACTTAACTTCTCTGTGCCTCAGTTACCTCCTCTGTAAAATGGGGACTAGGACTGCGAGCCCCATGCGGGACAACCTGATTACCTTGTATCGTCCCCAGTACTTAAAACAGCGATTGGCACATAGTAAGCGCTTAACCAAAACCATCATCCTCATCATTACATTCTATCTATCCCTGCGCTTAGTACAGTGCTTGGCACATAGAAAACAAAAACAAAACAAAAACAAAACGCCAGTAGGTTCGAAGGATTCCAGGACCATTCCACTGTCTTCCCCCCTCCCCAGCTAGACTGTAAGCTTACTGTGGTCAGGGAATGTGTTTATCATTGCATTATACTCTCCCAAGCACTTAGTTAAGTGCTCTGCACACAATAAGTGCTCAATAAATACGATTGAATAAATGAAAAAATGAATGAAATGTTTGAGACTGCAGCAGGAAATCCTGGGCTCCCAGACTGAACCAGATCCCCGGCATATCTTAGAGCCAATACAATCATTAAATTGATAATAATAACTGTGGTACTTGTTAAGCTCTTATTATGTACCAAGCACTGTAGTAAGCACTGGGGTAATGAGGTCGAACATAGGCCCCGTCTATATGAGGCAATTATGATATACAAGGAGCCATACAGCCTTTCAGAGAGGAATGGCTATCTGTTGGCATATTTTGAGTTAACACTATCCCCATTTCAATGCCATAATAGTAGATGTTTAAAAATGTCACTTATGAATAAAAAATAACTGATTTGCATGCAAACAAACATGAATGCCTTCCCCTGGGCTCCAATTCTTCACTCCAGCATCTCTTATCGCTACTTATAATTCCTAGTATGTAACACTTCCAACTCTTAGCCAATATACACCTCACCCTTCTCAAGTGCTTTCCCACTCATCTTTCCCACTCATCTTTGTTAAACCACATTCCTCCTCTCCTTAACACCTGTATTACCGAGAAGCAGCATGGCTTAATGGAGAAAGCACAGGCCTGGGAGTCAGAAGTACCCGGGTTCTAATCCCAGAACTGCCATTTGTCTGCTCTGTGACCTCGGGCAAGTCACTTCACTTCTCTGGGCCTCAGTTACCTCATCTGTAAAATGGGGATTAAGACTGTGAGCCCCTCATTGGACAGGGACTCTGTCCAACCCGATTTGTTTGTATCCACCCCATCGCTTTGTGGCACATATTAAACACTTAACAGGTACAATTATCATTACTGAACTCCATCATTTCTGTGAAGCCTTCCTTGATTTTCACAGCCTCCTCTTCTCTCACTCCAAATGCCCTCTGAACATCTTCATAAATTATATATTTTTTTCTGATTTTTCTATTTATATTTTTTTGTTTATTGCTTCTGACCTTACATTGTAACCTTACTTGTAGATTGATATATTTGTGTTTGCCTTGCCTCCACCATTACACTGAAAATTCCTCAAGGATTGTAATAGTACTGATTAGTGTCGTGTGTGTGTATGTGTGTGTAAATAGTAAAGACATCTAGTACAGTGCTGTGCCCAGTGAGTACTCTATAAGTACACTCAGTTCTTGTATAACATAGAGGTTATGCTCTCAGAGCATTAAGGAAACATTAAGAAAAACACAGCATGATCTAGTGGGTAAAGCATGGGCTTGGGATTCAAAAGGACCTGGGTTCTAACCCCAGCTCTGCCACTTGTTAGCTGTGTGACCTGGGGCAAGTCACTTCACTTCTCTGTGCCTCAGTTCCCTCACCTGTAAAATGGGGATTAAGACTGTGAGCTCTGTGTGAGACAGGGATTGTATCCAACAAGATTATTTTATATCTACCCCAGCACTTAGTACAGTGCCTGGCACATAGTAAGTGCTTAACAAATACCATTATTATTAGTAATAGCACGTAAGTTCATCGGGGACAGGGAACCTGTCTTCCAACTCTGTTGTACTGAACTCTCTCAAGTAATTAGTACAGTGCTATGCACACAGTAAATGCTCAATGAATATGATTGATTGATAGTATGTGAGCTGTGATCAATTCCTCATACACACACAGACACCCACAAATTTCTTCTGATAGCACTTCACATTCTATCCAGAGAAATGCATTGCCAGAAGAAAATTCTCTAGTGCCCTAACAGTGTTCTATGTAAAATATGAAGAGAAAAGTATGTTACAGATGAAATGAATTCTTGCCCTTATTCTCTTCTCGCTCATCAGTGACCCTTTGCTCACAGCCTCCCTTCTGCCTGGAATGCCTTCCCCTTCACGTCAGACAGACTACTGCCCTCCTCATCTTCAAGGCCCTTTGGCAATTACACCTCCTCCAGGAGGCCTTCCTTGGTTCATTTCTCATCTCCTCACTCCCTCACTGCCACTTCAGCATTTTCACAGTACCTAAGCACTTGGGCACCTCCAGGCCTCCCAGTAACACTTTTGTACCTACCTTTATAAGCCCTTTTTCTTCCCCTGCAGGTAATGTATTTTACTGTCTGTCTCCCCTGATAGATTCTATTATCCTTGATGGCAGGGATCACTTCTCTATTGTGCTTTCCCAAGCAGTTAGTACAGTGCTCCGCAGAGATTAAGCTCTCAATAATTACTATCGATTGGGTCCTGAAGATCCCTTGACCAGATACTGTTCCTAGAGTCGTGTTAGGCCTCTTTCACTCACCAGTACCCTTGTTTTTCAGTGTCTGATCAAGGAGAGAGAGACCATATGTCCATCACTAACAAAGAATAACCTCATTTGCAGCAGGGGGCTTATTTATGGATCATTTACAGTATTGTTTATACTCCACGCTCCAGGAAATGGATGAGAATTGGATGCAAATGAGAAGTGGGCTGTCTAGTTCTCTGTCAGTTCACATCTTGAGGAAGCTTTCCAAGTGCAAATTACTCCTGAGAATAAATTATGACACTCCCCCTGCCACTCCCCATAGAGGTTAGAAGACTAGTGACTTCCTGGAAGGAAGATTTCACACCCCTTGAACTGCAGACACCCCTTGAATTGAACCTGAAAAATCAATGCTTCTGGTTTGGAAATTAATAATGTTGGTATTTGTTAAGCGCTTACTGTGTGCAGAGCACTGTTCTAAGCACTGGGGTAGATACAGGGTAATCGGGTTGTCCCACATGAGGCTCACAGTTAATCCCCATTTTACAGATGAGGTAACTGAGGCACAGAGAAGAGAAGTGACTTGCCCACAGTCACACAGCTGACAAGTGGCAGAACTGGGATTGGAACTCATGACCTCTGACTCCCAAGCCCGTGCTCTTTCCACTGAGCCACGCTGCTTCTCTATTGACAGGATTGACAGGATTCCCTTGGGTAACAGGGGTCTAATCACTCCACTGGTTCAAATTTAGGTCTTTCTCCTTCCCTTTTGCTAGCTGTTTTAAGTACTGGGGACGATACAAGGTAATCAGGTTGTCCCACATGGGTAGACAAGCAGCTCAGTGCCACACAGGGGTATAGAGAGAAATCCTAAAAGCCTGGACGCTTGGGAATCCTCAAGGTCTGCCAAGACCAGTCCCACAGTCCCACAGTCTTCCCGCTCAGATCAGTGGGACTGGAAGAGAAGTCCCCTTTCCCTATCTTAATTTTGACGGTGGAACTCTGACCTTAAGCAGATGTTTTGTCCTAAAGTTCTAACGTTCCCCAGAAAAAGAAGCAGTGTGGACTAGTGGAGAGGCAATAATAATCATTGTGGGATTAGTGAAGCGCTCACTATGTGCCAAGCACCACCAGAAAGAATATGGGTTCTAATCCGGGCTCTCTCACTTGCCTGTCATGTGATCTTGGCTCCCACCATCTCAAGATCAAAATGCTATCTCACGACTGCCCGAGCTAGCAAAGCACTCACTAAGCGCTCAATAAATATGATTGAATGAATGAACTCAGAGGTGAGGGCAGGGCACCTCCCTCATGACTGAAGCCGCTGGACACCCCCCAGGACAGAAATGCAGAAGGAAGTGTCCCTCCCCATGCCAACCAAATAAGGTATGGAGGAGCGGGGCTGGGAATGCAGGGGTGGTGACTGGACAAGTGAAATCCGGAAGCCTGAATGGCCCAGAAGGACAGGTAATAAATACCAGCCGCCTCCGACATTCTGGGCAGCGGATCAAGACACACAGCAGCCAGCTGTGTGTCACCCCTGCCCAGAGCGAGAGATGCCCTCGCTGTCTCTGGAACCAGTACCCTAAAAGAGAGAAGTGTTCATGGAGCAGAAGGTAAGCGTTTTGCCACGTGTGAGTAACACAAATGTATTCCTTCCAAGTGGGAAGAGTTCATGGAGCAAGAGCTAGGCACTTCACCATGTAAGAATAACCACAAGTGAATTCCTCCTGAGTGGAAAGTGTCTGTGGGACACGAGCTAGGCACTTTCCCCCTGAGAGTTACCATATAAGCGTACTCGTCCTGAGAGACAAGCATTCATGGGGCAGGAGATAGGTGCTTCACCGCATGCAAATAACTCAGGAAAGAGTGGACACAGGGCACCAAACCAAAAATAATGTCCTCCTCCTGAGAGGGAAGTTCATTTACCCATGTGCGAATAACTAAAAATAAGTGTATTCCACCTCAAAGGGAAGTTCAATTCGCTGCATGCGAATAACTAAATAAGTGTAGCCTTCCCGACAGGGAAGTTCAATTCGCCACGTGGAATAAACTTAGCATGGCTCAGCCTTTAAGACTCCGGCCTCTCCCTCTTACCGTGCCTAATCTCAAACCTGTCCCTGCGCAACGGATGACACTTGGGCAAGTCACTTAAGGGATCTGGGCCTCAGTTTTCCCATCTTTAAAATGGGAGTCCAATAACTGTTCTCCCTCCTACTTAGTCTGTGAAGCCCACGTGGGATAAGGTCGGTTTCTGACCTGATTATCTTGTACCTGCCACTGGGTTTAGCACATCCTAATCTCTTAAATACCACAATTACTAGTATTAGGTTTCACCTCCCAAGGAAATTTGGAAATCCCATTCTGGTGTCTAATGTCCTTCCGTTCTTTCCTGTGCCTAACTCAAAACTCCCCCGCTATAACCTAAATCTCTCTTTTGGCAACATAAATCCATTTCTTTTCCTATCCTTTAGAGAGACAGAACACCACAATTGTGGAGAAGGGCAGTTTAGAAGGAAACCAAGGATTAGGGGCCTGGACCTAATCTCAAGCAGTGAGATGGAAAGTGGGCATCTACAGATCCTGGAACCACTAAGAGATGAAAAACTGCATCGGCATTCACCGGTGTACCTAATAATGTTTGTATTTATTAAACTCTTACTAGGTGCCGAGGACTCTCTATGATGTCGATATAAAAAAATCAGACACCATCCCTGTCCTACTTGGTGCTTCTAGTCAGAGAGAGAGAACAGATGCTTTATCTCTAATGATAGATGAGGAAACTGAAGCACAGAGAAATTAAACCGCTCACATCAGTCTCATGGCAGAACTGGGGTTAAAACCCGAGTTTCCCAACTTGCAGTCCCATGCTCTTAATTCCAGTTGCGTTATCATTTCCCTCAGAAGGTCTGATCTTCCAATATTTTCATTATTTTGCCGCTCAGAGCACCGATATTTGGTTCACCTGGGCGCAGATGTATGATATGTGGCACAAGAGGAACAGTGTGGTATAGTGGAAAGAGAGAGGGTCTAGGAGTTAGAGAATCTGGGTTCTAAGATTCTCCCCAACTTCAAAGTCTTATTAAAATCACATCTCCTCCGAGGGGCCTTCTCCGACTGTCACGTCAACTCCCTCTCCCTTCTGCATCACCCATGCACTTTGTTCTGTACCCTTTATTCATCCCACCTTCGGCCCACAGAGCTTACACACATATCCATTATTAATTTTACTAGCTCTCTCCCCCTCTAGATTGTAAGTTCCTTTTCTTTTTTTTTATGGTATGTTTAGCATTTACTATGTGTAAAGCACTGTTCCAAGCCCTGGGGTAGATACAAGTTAATCAGGTCAGATACAGACCCTGTCCCACACGGGGCCCACAGTCAAGTAGGAAGGAGAACAGGTATTTCATTCCCATTTTTTGCAGTTGGGGAAACTGGGGCACAGAGAAGTTAAATGGCTTGCCGAAGGTCATACAGCACACAAGTGGAGGAGCTGGGTTTTGAACCCAAGCCTTCTGGCTCCCAGGCCCATGCTTTATCCACTAGGCCAAACTACTTCCCTATGGACAGACTGTATGTCTTCCAACTCTGGTATATTGTACTCTCCCAAGTCCTTAGTACAGTATTCTGCACACTGTAAGCATTCAATAAATATGACTGACTGATTGATTCTAATCTCCACTCTGCCAGTTGCCTGCTGTGAGACCTTGGGCAAGTTATTTAATTTCTCTGGCCCCAGTTTCCTCATCTGTAAATTGGGAATTCCATGTTTTTCTCCCTCCTATTTAGACTGTCCCCCTAATTTGCCACAGGGACTGTATCCAGCCTGATTAACTTGTATCTACCCCAGCACTTAGAACACACAGCATGAGCATAAGCAGCATGAGAAGAAAGCACAGTGAGAATCAGCATGGCACAGTGGATACAGCATGGGCCTGGGAGTCAGGAGGTCATGGGTTAGTAAGTATTAATTAAGCACTTAATACTGAGAGAAGAAGAAGAAGATGGTTTGTGACCAGCACACATTGTGCTTTATGAAATAGAGATCTCTTCTCTGCCCCAGAACTCTCATTCAAGTTTGTAAAATGTCTTGACTGAAAGATATTCACATCTGGGTGAATTCCACTTGGTTCTGAGACCCACTGAGATCATTTCTCATGAGAAGCAGTGTAGTCTAGTGCATAGAGCAAAGGTCTGGGAGCCAGAGGACCTGGGTTCTAATCCCGACGCCGCCACTTGCCTGCTGTGTGACCTTGGGCAAGCCACTTCACTTCTCTATGCCTCAGTTACCTTCTCCTCCAGGAGACCTTCCCAGACTGAGACCCCCCTTTCCCTCTGCTCCTCCTCCCCCACCCTTTCCCCCCAACCCTCTGCTTTTCCCCCTTCCCCTCCCCTCAGCACTGTGCTTATTTGTATATATTACTTATTACCCTATTTATTTTGTTACCGAGTTTTATATCTCCATGATTCTATTTATCGTGATGATGTTGTCTTGTTTTGTTCTGTTTTGCTTTGCTGTCTGTCTCCCCCGTTTAGACTGTGAGCCTGTTGTTGGGCAGGGATTGTCTCCATCTGTTGCTGAATTATATATTCCAAGCGCTTAGTACAGTGCTATGCACATAGTAAGCGCTTAATAAATATGAATGAATGAATGAATGAATGAATGAATGAATCTGTACAATGGGGATTAAGACTGTGAGCTCCACGTGGGACAATGTGATGACCTTGTACCTACCCCAGCGCTTAGAACAGTGCTTGGCACATAGTGAGCGCGTAGCAAATGTCATTATTACCATTACTATTACTATTTCCCACTTCATTTCATGCCAGTTAAAAAAGATACCTAAGCGAGAAAGTTGGAATTGCTGCTGCAGAGTATGGTCCCCAAAGGGAGTGGATATCAAAGAAGGGACCCTGGCTCCATTTTCCATCCTTCTCCTTTTGAAATTCATTCACATTTATTGAGCAATCGGTACGTGCAGAGCATTGTACTAAGGGCTTGGGAGAGTACAACACAACAATAAGTCACATTCCCTGCCCACAACAAGCTTACAGTCTAGAGTGGGGGAGACAGACATCGGTGCAAATAAATATTCTTAATTATATTCATTCCTAAGCATTTGAGTTCCTGCCATGATTCAGCCAACCTCTTCAGTAGTTTGTGGAATGTGAAACCTATGTATAGGACTAAAGGGATTTTTTTTTTTCCTCCCGGAGTCGCTACCAGATGCAGACAGAGTGATATGTCTCTGCATGCTACCGTTTCTAAACTGTAACAAGGTGAAGGAAAAGACTGATTTAGATAATAAACCGAAGGTGCTTGTTGAGTGAAATGTCAAGTAGATTCATGTCTTGCAAAGAACTCTGGCTTGTCCATCATCGGCCAATCAATGTCACTTGAACCTGCGATGACCAGGTCATCCTGCCTCCGCTGCTCCAAGCAGGGAGGGGACATCCATAGGTCATCTTTTAGCATTACAATTAGTACATGGAGATATGGTAATAGCACTCGCCTTTAAAGTGTCATTGTCCTGCCTCCCAATAGCCTTCCTGTAAGCCTCTCAACAGTACCTGCTCCTCTCTCCTGAACAAAAGGCCCTTAGGAAACCTTCTCCCTGGTGGCTCTTGTCTGATCAGAAGGTTGGAGGGATTAGTATGAATTTCACAGCTTTCCTTTCTAAATGCAGGGAGGTTAGAAGGATGTGCTTAGATCAAGTTAGGGGAAGATTAAAGCAGATGCAGCACACCCCCACTCCGCCCCCCCCAGCTGTGGTCTTTTGCATTTAAATGAATACAGTCAATAGACTTTTCTCATTTTCCCCCCAAGTGACCTTTATTTTTAGGGAAACAGGTTAGAATGTCGTCATGAGAAATAAATCCATCATATTTCTATTTGGGATCAATAGTAGTATTTACTGTTCATTTGTCATTCTTGTACATATTTGTTGGTGCATGTAATCCTTAAATTTGCTCAAGAGATTTCATCAAATCCCCAAGAAGATCAAAAGCCTTAAAGCTTTTGTTTGCATTTGCATGTAAAGTTTACTATTTTCTCTCTGCAACAGGGTCTAGAGAGCATTCTTCAACCCTTGTTAACTACAAGGCCTGAGGGTGAAATCTTTGAGATCTGCTCCATCAGAAAAGGAATAGTCTGGAGTTCATTTTAAACCTGTCGAATAACTCAGAGATGATTGGACATTTGGTCTGTAGGAACCTCTCTCCCCATCCTCAGTTCATCAACAGTGGATGGGTCATGGAGAGTTGCAGTTAAAAAGATAAAAGGCTTGTTTCTGACTGCTGTGAGGGAATTTTGAAGAATCCCTCAAGAATCCTAACTGGGTCTTGGAAAGTGGGGAAGTTAGTATTCTGGGGCATTATTCTAAGTCACTCAAGTCCCTTTCAGAATCATTTCCTAGCAGCTATTACTTTGATATGAGTATTGTCGAAAAAATATTAAAATATTAATAATAATTCTGGTAATTTTTAAGCACTTACTATGTGCCAAACACTGTACTAAACTCTGGGGTGGATACAAGCAAATTGGGTTGGACACAGTCCCTCTTCCATGTGGGGCTCACAGCCTCAATCCCTATTTTACAGATGAGGTAATTGAGGCACAAGAGAAGTAAAGTGACATGCTCAAGGTCACACAGCAGACATGTCGCAGAGCCAGGATAGCATGTAAAAATCACACTGTAGTTATCCCTAAAATTAGCAGTAAACTGAAGAATTGCTAGAGATATAAATCACATTCTTAATTAGCCTGCCTCCTACTATAGAGGAACACAATTAACAAATGAAACTTACTGGAAACACACCACCAAATTTGCCCAATATAGAAATTCCTATTTCTCAACTGGCAATCAAAATTTTAGTTACAAAACAATACATAAATATTGTTCTTTGTTTATTTAAAATTGTTTAGCTTTTTACAATTAAAGTAAAAAACAATTGAGTACAAAAGTGAATTGAAACCTACTTCAGAATTAAATGAACTCTTCCCGCTTGCAAAAAACATTCCTGTTCAACTACTGTATTGAACAGTATTATTACATGATAATTATAAAGCTATTCTATGAACATTTGCATTTTTAATGGTATTTTTTTAAGTACTTGCTGTGCATCAAGAACTCTACTAAGTATCAGGGTAGATACAAGATAATCAGGTTGAACACAGTCCCTGTCCTACATAAGGCTCACAGTCTTAATCCCCATTTTACTGATAAAGTAACTGAGGCACAGAGGAGTCAAGTGACTTGCTCAAGGTCACACAGCAGACAAGTGGCGGAGCTGGGATTAGATCCTAGGTTATTCTGTGCTCTATCTACATGCTGCTTCTTATTCTTTGATAAAACCTCAAAGAAGTTTTCATGCAGATATAGCTATATAAATACATGCATATATTTTTAAAAATATATTTTAGTGATGCCTCTTTCAGATTTACTAGACCAGAATTAGTGCCCTGCAGGTAATCAATAAAGGTTTGATGCTGATGATGCAGAATAAGAGTTACTGAGGCCTTACCTCTATAATCAAGACATCCAAAAGATTTACATAAAGGACAAGATTTATTTTAAGTACTTGTAGAAACCAATCTGTGTTGCCTGCAATAAAAAGACACAGTAAACAAAAATGTGTCCATTCAAATAGTTTTTCAGTGAAACAAACAAATCCATCCTCATTCAATCAGTAATAAGAATGGCAGAAAAGAAAATCCTATTGAGATGTGTTACTTTCTAATATTGCTACAGAGTATGCATCACCAATTCTGACATTTACCTTTAAATACTGCCTGAAATGCAAATAGATTTAAAACTAGTTTGGGTCAATTTGGATTTTTCAGCACTCAGTAAATCCTAGTGATGAAGTGACTGATGACCCCAATCCAAAAAGTTCTAATGTATTCATTCGGTTTCAGGGTTTCAACTCTAGTTTGTTTAAATTTCTAACTTTTCCTATCAGCTAGTAGACTGACTTTTATCAATTCAATTTGATTTTTCCCAGTTGTGTGGGGCTCTAACTTTATTTTTAGACACATTATTAACAATGTGAAGATATTTTCTGAGAGTCACTCTAGTATTAATCGAAGATCAAATCTTATATTTCAAATTACGATGACCACAGGAAAGCCTATTTCTTTATTTCAATTATGGAGCTTTACTTGCCCTTAAAAAAAATCACACTGATATTGAAATGAAGCTCAATAAACACTCATCTGTGGAGAGAGAGGCATCACAAATTGCTTGATTTTAAGAAACAGAATCCAGAGATTTAAAAAAAAATCGTCTCCTATCTAAACCTTTTTTCTTGGGAGAAATTACTGTACTCTTTTCTGAGTAGTTCACCTTTCGTAGGAAATTCTGCAAAGAAAATATTCCTAAATTATCCCAAAGAGTGCCTTGATGCCAAACAATAACAATGGAAGTGAAAGAACCAGTTTCAAACTGACCTACTGGACTTGGTATTATTATTATTATAATGGTACTTGTTAAGCGCTTACTATGTGCCAAGCACTCTTCCAAGGGCTGGGGTAAATACAAGGTAATCAGGTCATCCCACTTGGGGCTCACAGTCTTAATCCCCATGTTACAGATGAGGTAACTGAGGGCACAGAGAAGTTCAGTGACTTGCCCAAAGCCACACAGCTGATAAGTGGCAGAGCTGGGATTAGAACCCACGTCCTCTCACTCCCAAACCCGTGCTCTTTCCACTAAGCCACGCTGCTTCTAACCCTGACTCTACCTCCTACCTGCTTTATGAATACCTGCAAGTCTCTTAACTTCTCTCTGCGTCAGTTACCTCATCTGTAAAATGGGGATTAGAGCTGCGAGCCACATGCAGGACATGGACTGTGTCCAACCTTAGTAGAGTGCCTGGCACATAGAAAGTGTTTAAATGCCATTTACAAAAAAAACACCTGGCTGTATCAGTACTACATATAATTATGGTATTTGTTAAGCGCTTACCATGTGCCAAGCACTGTTCTAAGCACTGGGGCAAATACCAGCACTGGGAAAATCGCATCTCCTCCAAGGGGCCTTCCCAGACCAAACCCTCAATTCCCCTACTACATTTCCATTCTGTTTCACCCATGCACTTATATTTGCATTCTTCACACACCCCCACCTTCAGCCATGGAGCACTCATGAATATATCCATAATTTATTTCAAATTATGTCTTCCTCCAGGCTGTAAGCTCTTATGGAGGAGGGAACACATCTACCAACTCTGTGGTACTGTACTCCCAAGTGCTTAGTAGCTCAATAAATGCTTAAGTGCTCAATAAATACGACTGATGATTGGAGGGAAACTATTATGAGTTAGATTGGGGGAGAAAAGACAGAAGGCAAAAGACTGCACCCAATCAGTCGTACTTATTGAGCACTTACCATGTGCAGAGAGCTAAGTGCCTGGGAGAGCACAATATAACAGAACTGGTAGACACGTTGGTGAACACGCATTTTGACTCTCTTTCAACCAACCTTATTTAGGGGGACTTGAAGAGAGGATGAAGGCTGGAGAGAGGAAGATTCCAACTCTCGTTTGACTCAAACAACTACGTGTCTAAAGGTTTGTGGGTTGCCTTCCCACACCAAAATCAATCTCGTCTAAAGAATTTTGAAAACTGAAGTTAGGTCTGTGTCCTTTCTAGTGCCTGAATCAGGGGTGGAAGTAAAACACTGACCACAATGAGGTTTACAAGGACACAGCAGAAGCTTTTTCCTCGGGACTGAAACCTGCTGTTGGTTCTGAGCTGCAGCATGTAAGAGCTGGGGCTATGGCTGGAAAGTCCCTAGAGAGTGCTGAGGCCCTAGAGAGACAGGGTGAGAGTGGGAGGAGGCTTGGAAAATGAAAGTAGATAAAGCCAGAGAAGAAGGAAAGAGGTTCTGCCGCTTTAAAAATTTCCAAGTCCTGAACCAGGGAATCACTTATTGTTCTCAAACTGTCCTGACTGGGCAACTGGGAAACACACAGCGGTAATGGAAAGATTTCTGGGGGGGGGGGGGGGGGGGGGTGTGTGTGTGTGTGTGTGTGTGTGTGTGTGTGTGTGTGTGTGTGTGTGTGTGTGTGTGTGTGTGTGTGTGTGTGTGTGTGTGTGTGTATGTGCAGGGGGGGAATGAGGTGTGGATGTGGTTTGAAAGGCTCTCAGATAAAGGCCCATCCCTTTCTAGGCTAAACTTTTCTCCAGCACTTTCCATGGCCAATAAACATTTACATTTCTATCCCAACTAGTCAGAGAGTGCTGACATCCGGAGCAGAAGTAAAAACTCAGTTGAGGAACCTCCCAGGCAGACCATCAACACGATCTGAAACGTGCAATTCTTTTTCCACACTGACCTTCTCTTCCGGGGTTAAAGTTGAAGAGCTGGGCTTCAGCTGCCGCTCAGAGATGTGCTGAGTGGCTGATATGTGCTGTCAGCGTTGGTCTGTGGACAACACAACTAAGCAGGCGGTGGCTCAGCATTTTGACTCCCTTTCAACGAACAGCTTATTTAGGGGGACTTGAAGGGAGGATGAGGGCTGGAGAGAGGAAGATTTGACCCAACTACGTGTCTAAAGGTTTGTGGTGTTGTCTACCCCCACCAAAATCTAAAGAATTTTGAAAACTGTAGATCCTTTCTAGTGTCTGAATCAGAGGTGGGAGTAAAAGCTCTCAGTAACTGGAATGGCCAGGTATCTAAAAGTACAGTGCTGTGTGTTCGATACGGAAGGGTGAATTAACTAGTTCGGTTCACCCGAAGCCCGGCTGGGCGTGAAAGAACCCACAGGACGGAGGCTAGGACAGAGGCTGTGACCTACCGACAGAAATTGCCGGAACTACAGGAGCACGGCCCAACTTTTTCCTCACCCCTCCCCCAGAGGGGCCCTCCCGTCCTCCATGTCCTTCCTAGAGTCACGCCAGGCTCTCTGAGTGAACAGATGGCACTGCCTGACACACTTGCAACCCAGCCTGAGGATCCAGCAACTCATCAGGGCCACGTCTGCACCTTCCGGAGGGAACGAAACACATCAGCTTTAAAAGAACTCAATCCAGAACGACCTCACCACAATTTAGAGGATAGAGCCTGGGAGTCAGAAGGTCATAGGTTCTAATCCCAGCTCTGCCACTTGTCTACTGTGTGACCTTAGGCAGCACTTAGTACAGTGATCTGCACAAAGTAAGCGCTCAATAAATACGATTGAATGAATGAAAGTCACTTCACTTCTTACCTCATCTGTAAAATGGGGATTGAGACTGTGAGCCTCACGTGGGAGAGGGACTGTGTCCAACTCAATTTGCTTGTAACCGCCCCAGTGTTTTTTATAGTGCCTGACATATAGTAAGTGCTTAACAAATACCACAGTTATTATTATTAAGGTTTCAGCTTACTTTACCTCTGGTCTGACTAAGGTGCAGATCATTCTCTCCAGGGTTTAGAGCAGTGCTTCACCATTGTGGTAATAATGGGGACTAAGTAACGATTCAGTAATAGTCACTATTACTTCTAGTAGTAGCGTTAACTAGGGCCTAAGGTGCAGGATTTTTCCTTGCCTCTTCCACCGATTAACTAGATATCTCTGGACAGACTCTGGGGATAATTCCCCATCTGTGAAATCAAAGTGGGAGCAACAGCAGCTGCAGTATAGATCAATAAAATGAATAAAATAAATATTTAGATTAGGTCTAATTAACAAATAGAATTACAATATAAAGAGTCAAATGTGGCGATGGTACTCTTAATGTTTCCCCAGTATATCATGTCCTTAACTCATTTTTACCAGACATGTTTTCCAACAGGCCCCTCGCAGAAACCTGAAACAGGAGTTCCTGCCATTCTTCCCTAGCTGTTTCTTTTCTTGAGGCAGTCAACCATTCGATGGTATTTATTGAGGGCTTACAGTGTGCAGAGCACTCTACAAAGCACTTGGGAGAGTATAATACAATACAGTTGGTAGGCATGCTTCCTGTCCTCAAGGAACTTACAGTCTAGAGGGGGAGACAGTCATTAAATTGCAGATAGGGGAAATGGAAGAGTATATGGATATGCACGTAAGGCTGTGGGGGTGGGGATGGGAGGATATCAAGTGTTTAAGGGGCACAGATCCAAGTGCATAGGTAACGCATAAGGAATCTTCACTGGTCTCCTACAGTGGATGTGCTTGGTGTTTCGGAGAGTGGGGGAAGGAGCAGGAAGGAAGAGAAGTTGATATTTTATGTGCATATGTGTGTGTGCACACGTGCACCCCCTACGTCTCCCTCTCTCTCTCTCTATCCCTCTCCCAATTAAGTTTTAACCCCAATCATCTTTCATTTAAGTAAAAAACAGGCACAATGAGGTAAAAACCTCACCGTGAAATGCCCCCAAATGTGTGATGAATGAGATTCAGCCATTTAAGCATGTTTTGTCCTTTAACTGGTATTTAGGAAAGTATCTAAGTCTCCGAATCTAAACTAGCATCAACTGGGGGATGTTAAGTGTCTAAGCCTTGTTCCACTTTAAAAAAAAACAAAAAACTGGACTCCCTGATATTTCTGGCAATTATTCATAATAGGAGTTCAGTATCTGACATAAAATATTCAGATGTCATGGGGAGAGGATGAAATGGGTTAGCTACTAATTTGGGGACAGGGAAATAATTAGGCCAGTTGTTACTCCTGAAAGAGTGAGAAATTAGGACAGAGGATACCACTGTTCCCTTTAGTTGACACTCTCTAAGAAGCCAGTATAAATAATGATAATAATGATATTTCTTATGTGCTTACTATGTGCCAAGCACCATATAAGCACTACAATAAAAGTAGATCAGACACAGTCCCTGACCCACATGGACCCAAAATCTAAAGAGGAGAAGGAATCAGTATTTATCCCCATTTTATAGAGTCACAGAGAAGTTAAGTTACAAGCCCATGGTCACATGTCAGCAAGTGGCAGAGCTGGGATTGGATCCACGGTCTCCTGACTCCCAAGACCTGATCTATCTACAAGGCCAGGATGCTTATCTTAAAACAGGTCCACTAAGGAGCAGGAGAAGAACAGGTCCACCCTGAATCCGCATCCTTTAAGGGATGATTGCCATATTAAATCACTCCCTACCCCTCTGCCCCACAAAGAGTAAGAACATTCAATACCATATTGAGATCATCACAAGGGAAGCAGCCACAGTACCATTAATGTGAAATTTTGAAATTGCAGAGTACAGGAGGTGAACTATTATAAAGGACCATAAATCAGGAGAAAGGAGAAAAGAGGACACATCTCCTACACCCGCTTAGTGACCACAATCTATTAATATTTCCTGCTTGCAGCTATTAGATTGTTTTCACTCTCCTCCAATCTTCCCACAATGAGATTACATGTACACATACAATCATCCGGCGAGGCAATTAAGCTACATATACCCTTCCTCCACTTCCTCAGGGCTTCATAGCATTGCTTGAAATCTAATAGGAGTGGAATTTATGAAGGGAAATAAGTCCACACCATCCACCTCTGACTTAATTTCCAGTGGTGTATTTAAAATGTGCCTAAAGTTAAGTTTTTTGATACAGTAGCTCACTGATTATAAAAAAAGTACAATGTATCTACCCTAGTGCTTAGTATATTAAATAAGTGCTTAATACAACAATTATTATTAGTATTCTGAGAACCTCATACCTCTTTGAACTCTTGGTAAGGGAGGAAATCTATTTCTAGGAAAAATAATGAATATTAGACCAAAAAAGTTTTATTTTAAGAGACTGACAGAGGTTAAATATAATAAAAATAGAGACCATTCCATCCTCAGGGGAAACAAAGGTGTATAGATGTTAGCTAAGAGCCATTGGCCCCCGCTTCCAGACTGTGAACACACTGTTGGGTAGGGATTGTCTTTATTAGTTGCTGAATTGTATTTTCTAAGTGCTTAGTACAGGGCTCTGCACAAAGTAAGTGCTCAATAAATACTATTGAATGAATGAATGAATGAATGAATGAATTGGCTAGCCCTAAATAGGTCCCAGAAATTATGTCTACAGTAGACCCCCCCTAAGAAAATAATTACCAAAGTCAATTTCTTTTTTATGATTTCTTTAAGTACTTATTACACGCTAGGCACTGAACCAGCCACTGGAGTAGAGACAAGTTCATCAGTTTGGACCCAGTCCAAGACCCACAAGGGGCTCACAATCTTAATCCCCATTTTACAGATGAAGTCACTGAGGCCCAGAGAAATCAAGTGACTTGCCCAAGGTCACGGCAGACAAGTGGCAAATCCAGGATTAGAACCCAGGTCCTTCTGACTCCCAGGCCCATGCTCTATTCACTAGGTAATGCTGCTTCTCCAAGATATAATCAATATTTCAAATATTGAAAGAATATCAATGGAGAGACCCCGAAGATTGAGATTTACAAAATATTTAAAGCCTCTGAAGGTTAACATCTGAAGGTAAAGCATGATTGCCTACTTACAGAAGCCATTCACCATGGGCTAGATTGCATGGATATCTCCTGCCTAAAGTGTTTGCTTGGGGAATGGGGTGGAAAAGTTTAAAATTCAACTGTTAAACTTTTAAATGCTAATTATGGTGGTGATAAATATATCAAATTTAAATTCCTAAAGGTGGGGATTTTCAGAAGAAGTAGACAAATGTTTCTCCTATTTTTGACTGAAAAAAATAAGTTTTAGTAGTTTTAAGGAGTTGTGTGCCATAGTGGAAAGGGCACGGGGCAGGGAGTCAGAGGACCCGGGTTCTAATCATAGTTCTGACCCATGCCTGCGTGGGACCTTAGGCGAGTCATTAAGGTTCTCTGTGCCTCACTTTCTCCATCTTTAAAATGGGGATTCAATAACTGTTCTCCCCAGTACTTAGACTTTGAGTCCCATGTGGGACAGGGGCTGTGTCTGACCTGATTATCTCAGATCTACCCAGGCTTTCAGCGGTAAATCACTTCTGTATTTTTACCAAGAAAACTCCGTGAATACACTACAAGAACAATTGCGGATGGAGGTGGGACATTCTGGGAGAAATGTGTTGATAGAGTCGCTATGGGTTGAAGGCAACTCTACTGCATAAGACAAGGCAAGACCCCAGTCTTTAGGGCCATATTTAGTACCGAGTAAATGCTTAACAAATACCGCAATTATCATTACTAAACTCAGCACTTTGGAAGTCCAAACCGACTTTCCCTCATCCTTTGTCTCAGGATGTAATGATAGCTCCGGCAACAGCCATTGGTAATTTGAGGTCAGCTCACAGGTTTATTGTTATCCCTTTGAACTGACAGGTAGCTAGGCCTCAAGAGTCATACAAGGTGCACAGAAGACAATGTTCTTTATCTTGAAGAATCAGTGGAAACATGTACAAATGCATGAGCTGTAACATCCTTTCAAGGTATGTAGTGACATGATCCCAAGATGAAACACTGGCCCATATAGCTCTAGGCTATGAAAAGGTTTCCCGCTGAATGCTAATTTTAATTAAATATTTTGCATTTATAGTGTGCTCCCGATAAAGCCCAAAGCATTTCACGAACCTGTCACAAATGAACACCTGGGAGAGCAACCAAAATGGGGGACTATAAATAGGGTTTGAAAAATGCTGTCAGACAAAGCAACATTTTATTGCACATCTCCTGGGTGAATCTACAAGAGGTGACCTATCCCACATTTGGAAAAGTGATGAAAACTGATTCCCACCCGTTTCCTTAGTGGCACAAAAGTTGGACAAAAGTTGTTCAATCTAAGGAAATAAGAGTTTGGAAATGGGTATTTTGGGGTTAACTAGAAAAGTGATCAATTAATCACATGAGCCAATCTAATGATATATTTGAGTGTCTGCTGTGTGCAGAGAGCTGTCCTAATAACTTGGGAGAGTACACCAGAAGCCAAAGATCTAGTGTCTGCCCTCAGGGGATTTAAAATCCAGTGGAAAATAAAGCAGTTCTAAAGGTTGCTTCCATGTGTGGGCGTCCCTTGTGTGGTTTAGGAATATTTCCGGTTCACAGGGGTTGTTGGAGGCCCTGGGCTTAGCCCCTCTCACCCTGCTCCTAGGCCGGCCACCTGGCCTCTGGAAACAGCTCAGGTGGCAGAAGGTGGAGAGACGGGACAGGGAGGGGTGAAAGTGCCTGAGCTTCTTTGCTGTCAGTCAGGGTCATATACAGGCCAACCCAGAGGCAGGATGAATACTGATGTGTGTCTCTGGCTCAGATCCCACTCATTTCAGTGCTTAGCATAGGGCTCACTGCCTGCAGAAACATGATCAAAACGACTTTTTCCACGTAAAATTTCTCATCCATCCTACAGGCGGATAGTTGAATGTGGTTTTCAAAGTGTTGCACTGGAAGGTAGAAGGAATTAGCAAGCCACAGATTCAGCTCTGACCTGTGGGGAGCTTCATATCTAATGAAAAAGTATAGCAAAAATTGTCTCCCCGTAAGGAAAAGGTCTACGCTTCGAAAAAGAAATTGAAAATTGACGAACTCAGTGAAAAATGAAGCAAAAGGTACTTCAGGAGAGGCCAGTTCTCCCAGCCACTGCAGCCAAGCAGAAGCTGCAACACTGGATGTATGTGAAATAATAATGATAATAATACTAATAATTGTAGTATTTAAGTGCTTCTTATGTGCTAAACACTATTCTAACAGTCATGACACCTGAGGCCATCTCAGAAGCACATGCTGACTCAGACTCATTAATTTAGTCATATTTATTGAGCGCTTACTATGTGCAGAGGACTATACTAAGCGCTTGGGAAAGTACAATACAACAATAAACTGTGACACTCCCTGCCCACAACGACTGTGGTCTAGAGGAGGGGAGACAGATATCAACAGAAGTATATATAATTATAGATATGTACATCCCTTTCCATTTTACGTATATAGACGTTAGCTCATTGTAGGCAGGGAATATGTCTGTTTATTCTTGTATTGTACTCTCCCAAGTTCTTAGTACAGTGCCCTGCACACAGTAAGCGCTCAATAAATATGATTGAATGAATAAAAAGATGAGTCACATGAAACCAATATTAGGCACATGAAATCATCAACTCCCCTTCTCTGCTCTTCTCCCTGTACCTCATATCCTCCTACTGTTCCTTGGCTTACTCTTTCTTTACTAGGCCTCTATTAGAAGAGCATGGTGTAGTAGATAGAGCACAGGACTGGGAGTCAGAAGGCCATGGATTCTAATCTCAGCTCCCTCACTTGTCTGCTATGTGACCTTGGGCAAGTCACTTTACTGCTCTGTGCCTTAGTTACCTCATCTATAAAATGGGGATTGAGACTGTGAGCCCCATGTGGGACAGGGCCTGTGTCCAACACAATTACCTTGTATCTACCCCTGTGCTCTATAATCATTACCTGCCCAGCACTGCTTCTCCTCCCTCGAGCTAACGTTTCTTAAATGGACTGGCTCCCTGGGAAATGCAAAGACCCCAGCTCCGAGAAACTTTTGAGAAACTAAGCAAACCAGGCTCTGGAGCCGAGAGACTCTGTAGAAGGTTAGGGTTAGGGGCAGGAGTAGAGCAGGTCCAAGGGCAAGTACCAACGTGTCTTATGGGAAAGTCTAACCCTGAGTGAAAAAAAGTTTGTCTCTTCTCCTTGGTGCAAGAGGGTAAATGCCAAACCTTTTTAAACTAAGCTGACCAGAAATCTGATTGCCTAAGGAGGGGAGGGGGAAGAGAGGAGGAATGGGAGAAAAGGAGGGAGGAGAGAGGGACAGAAGATAAAAAGAGGAAAGATGGCAAGGAAGAAGGTAAGAGTATCAACAGGCAAGCTGTCAACTGATTCATCCTCACCTGCCTCTACCATCACTTAGATCCAGTGGAGGCGTAGCCTGGGGCCAACTAGTCCAGATACAGCCAATGCCGCAACTTCTGCTTGGCTGCAGTGGTGGCCCTGGGGGAATTGACCTGTCCTGAGCTAAGCTTCTGCTGGGGCTACCAGGCCAGCTCCAGTGACTACAAGCTCAGAGCCTGACCTTGGGGACCCAGGATCGTCAAGGTGGCCAGGATCTTTTTCCTTCCTCCCTCCCCTAACTAGCAGGAGAGAAGAATGTGGATCGATGTAGAATGAACCTTCCTCTCTTTATGACCCCTCCCAATAGGTAGTCGACCTTTTCATTTTCTCTTTAGGTTTTTCAGGAGATGAAAGGACTCTAAATCAGGAGAAAAAAATCAATCGATCATATTTATTGAGCTTATTGTGAAGAGTACGGCACTATGCATGTGGGAGAATACAACAGATTAGTTAGACACGTTCCCTGTCCATAGTGAGCTTACATCCTAGAGATAAGGGCAGACCCTGTGACTACAAGGTTGTCCTGCCAAATCAGGATGTCTGAACACCTAATCCTGAATCACAAAAGAGAATTGATGCTCAATTGATGCCTACTTGTTTCGTTTCGTTGTCGGTCTCCCCAGTTTGGACTATGAGCCCGTTGTTGGGCAGGGATTGCCTCTATCTGTTGCCAAACTGTACATTCCAAGCGCTTAGTACAGTGCTCTGCACACAGTAAGCACTCAATAAATATGATTGAATGAATGAATTAACTCCTTGATTGAAAAGAATTAAACATTTGCTTGTGTAAAGAATTAGGGTAAAGGAATTTGGTCTAAAAGGCAAATGAGATTTTGCTTTCTTAGCATCACAAGTCTAAGAAGTAAATAATAATAAATATTCCATATCCAACACAGCTCTATTTCTAGCTCAGCTCAAAAGGAGGGCCCCCAATTTAACCACAAAATAATAAGCAGCAGCACTGCCTAATGGATAGAGCATGAGCCCAGGAGTCAGAATCTGGGTTCTAATCCCGGCTTCACCACTTGTCTACTGTGTAATCTTGGGCAAGTCACTTTACTTTTCTGTATCTCAGGTTACCTCATCTGAAAAATGGGAACTAAGACTGTGAACCCCATATAGGACATGGACTGCGTCCAACCTGACTGTTTCGTATCTACCTCAGAGCTTAGAACAGTGCCTGGCACACAGTAAGCACTAAACAAATACCATAGGGAAATAAATAACAATAACAGATGAAGGAATTCAAGGTCCAGAGAGAGTTCACCCAAGGGCTCCAAGAAGCTCAGTGACAGAGTCTTGATTTACAATCTGGTCCCCAGACTGTTGGACCACATTCCCTCCCTTCTTTAGAGTTGAACGCAGGGTCACCAGGAGTGCTGAAACTAGATCGAGGCCCCACTCCCACAAAATGCCTTGGCCAACTAAGCCACGCTCCTGCCAAAATTGCAGCCTTCCAACAGGAGGTCATTGTCTCTAAAAAGCCAGGGTTTGCTCTGAGGTAAGGCATGAGACCTCAGAGCCTAGCCAGAGGTCAGACCAAATAGGCAAACAAATGAGTCGATGTTTCATAGCTCCTTGGAGGTTCAGCCACCCTGGGGCAGACCGGGAGAAAGCCAGCAAAGGTACAACCCAACAGCCAGTCCGCCACATGCAACATACAACACACACAAAGAGGTAGATGTAAGAAAATGAGCATTTGGCCCTGGATTGTCAGGCTGTGCCTTGTGTTCCTTAGAGTGTCCTGGGATCCCGCCTATCCACAAGGACCCAAAGAAACCTTATGCAATGTTGAAGCGACTGCCAAAATAAACTGCCTGGGGTGGGGGGAAGGCTCTACTTGGGAAGAATCAAAAGACAGCCCCCAGGTGCAATTAGAAGTTAAAGCTGCTCAATTTTAAACATACTTGACAGATAATGAAAGTTTTAAACTGAGGAGAAAAAAGCGGGTGTTAGTTAACAAAGAAGTTCGAATTCACCTTCTGCTCCTCGAAGTATTTACTATTTCAGTCCTGGACTGCTGTCTTTAATGCAGATCCTAAAGGAATTCAGTGCAGAAATGAAAATAGCAGCCCTGCTGAGAGCAAGCATTCAAATCAAATTAAGTAATGGTAGACTGTTACTCAATCACAATATGTTCAGATGCAGAGTCACTTCATTTTGGTACGGTCCATCTAGCGAAGAGAAAATTAGGAACATTTCTTTTTTATAATAGACCATTCAATATCAAGTCTTCTCTTTGTAAAAACAATCTATTTCCTAAATTTCATTCAAGTCAGAAACAAAAGTTGCTTTTGACTTACAAATATAATTTATATATATATATAATATATTATATATATAATTATGTATTGAATCATATTAAAATATATTTGATTTACATATATATATATAGACACACAGATTTAGATCTGTTTTGGAAATTATATTTAATCATTTTATAGGAAAAATGCTTTCATGACCGATTCCCAGTTTTTTATCAACTAAGGTACTTTCATATTCATTATTCAAGAAAGGACTGCAGAGCTGTGGCCCAAACAAAGAGTAAAGTAGTGGAATTGTAGTATGCAAATCACTTAAAAATATTTTAAAACAGACATTACTTCAGCATTTAGATATTGGCTAAAAGAGATTTAATATGCAAGACGGAGCATAAGTCGCTTAGCTGATCCAAATGCCAGTCTATAGATTTGAAAGACTAAAGATCACATCACTGGGAGGTTGACAGAAGTGACACTTTGCAAAGTGCCAATGATTTATGCCAATGTCTTGCTTGATGATACTGTTATAGACAGCACTGTCATTAAAAAGTCCCTGCTGACTTCTGTCCACATCTATGGTGCACAAATTATAGGTGAGCCCAAAGATCGAAACCTCCCTGCCTTCTAGATTTCAATGACCACGTATTTCTCCCTGGGGTTAGTTATTGGCCGAACCCTGATTCTTTCTCGCTGATTCTCTCTGGCTCTGTTGGGCTTTGTCAGCGCAGCATACGAAGCAAGATAATGGAGTGGAATGCCTCCAATTCTGCTGAGAAGGTGAATGGTGGAGGACTCAAGCGCGTTTGCCCTCAGCCTCAAGCTCACACACTAGAAGGATACCTTTTGAGTTTCAAAAGGAGGCTGCTTCTATAGAGCAGACTTAGGAGGAAGACTATGGAGTAAATCAACAATGTTCTTACGGACTGACCTTCAGCAACAACGAATGGTAGTCCAACATTGTGCGGTTCGTCGGTCATTTCCAAAATGATTGCTGAAACTACCAAGGGGTGATTTTGCTATGAAAGAATTAGCTTCAAATAGTTTACGTTCGAATCCACTCTCAAAATAAGCAAATAGTAATGGCATTAAATAAGAATTTCCATTTTCAAAGTATGTTGGCAATCATTTAGAACCTATTTTTCTAAATACATAACATAAATCTCAGAGAACCAACTGCTTCATTATCGATTTAGAATGATAACACAGAATATTGGATGCTAGACATCAACTGGAGGGTATTCCCTAAAATGAACTGCACTGCACTTTGGTTTAACCACTGGGCTTTTGGAGATTAAAGAAATGAGTTGTTTTTTAAAGGATTACAACCATTTTACAACATGAGTGAAATTTCTCAGACAAGCCCAGAAACTTTTATAAGTGGATACTATGTATTAAATAACCATTAAATTTTCTTTACATCTAACAGGAAACCCTATGGTCTTAAAATACAGTATGCAAAGGCTCCAGCCAAAAGATTAAATTGCTACCCTGTTATTTGAGGTTTATGGCATAAGTATTATTATCCCTTCCTTGGTATGCTATTAAATGTCAACTTGTACTAACTAGAGCAGATACAATGCTTCAGATACCTAATTTGTCCAACAGGAAAAAAAAATCAAACCAGTAATTTATATGGAAAACTAAAATTTGTAAAACAAGAGCTATCTTGTACATTAATAGGAGATGACTCAAAACTTAAAAACCAGGCAATACAATTACCACATGATGGAATCAATCAAAAGGTGTGTTTCAGAAATACGACTGTGGGGGAAGTAATTTGAATAGAGGGATATGGGAGCCTGATGTACCAACCTACACAGAGCGCACTCCTTAATTTCACTAATGAAAATTGTTTTTTTGTTTGGGCACTGACTTAGAGCCAACTATCCAAACACCTCTACTCGAGTGGCCGGTTATAAGAAAAAAGCAGAGGATCTCTGGTGTAGTACATGAGGGGAAAAAAGAACAAAGAAAATTATAAAAGTTTCTGTGAAAACCAACATCCTTTTTATGGCATTTATTAAGCACTTTACTACTGTGTCAAGCACTGTACTAAGCACTGGGTAGGGATAATCAGGTCCCACGTGGGGCTCACAGTGTAGGTAGGCGGGAGAACAGGTATCGTATCCCCATTTTGCAGTTGAGGAAACTGAGGCACAGAGAAGTTAAGCGATTTGCCCAAGGTCACACAGAAAGCAAGTGGTGAAGCTGAGATTAGAACCCAGGTCCTCTGGCTCCCGAGCCCAGGCTTTATCCATTAGACAACACTGCTTTCATGATAAACATCCTCATGATAGAATTAAGTGATGTATTTGTGATTTGAAAGAGTTAACGTGTTGAGGTTGCTCTAAACAGGGCTTTTAAAAAGGAACAGAACTGTGAGAAACATGAAATGGGTGCTCAGTAAGCCTCTGTAATCATAGCAGGAGAGCAAACCCCTAGGCTAAGAGAAGTAGAAGGAGGCTTTGACAAATGATTCCTCCTGCCTCTGCCTCCACCAGCTGCCTGTATGCCTGTTTGGAGTTTCCCAGCTCCATTTCCAGGTTCAATGCTTTTGGGGAATCTTACCCTCTCCCTCACCCCCCGTTTTGAACCTGGAAGCTGACAGTTCTGGAATCTTTTATGTATGGAAAAAAGTCCTCTAGTCTTAAGGGAATTCCTTTTCATATTTACAACCCTCTTTTGGTCTCTCTGCTTTCAGGGCTTAATCTTTTTTTCATGGTACTTGTTAAGTGCTTATTATGTGCCAGACACTGTACTAAGCCCTGGGGTAGATAGAAGATAATCAGGTTGGACACAGTCCCTGTCCCCCATGGAGCTCACAATCTAAATCGGAGGAAGGAGAATTTAATCCTCAGATGAGGAAATTGAGGCACAGAGAAGTCAAGTGACTAACCCCAGGTCACCCAGCAGGCAAGAGGCAGAGCTGGGATTAGAACTTGGGTCCTCTGACTCCCAGGCCCATGCTCTACCCATTAGGCCATGCTGCTTCTCATGCTGCTTTCTTAGTATTTGGCAATTCATCTCTCACTGAGGCTTAATTCTGGTTCTCTAAGCGTTAACTCCACCAACAACCATGCCAAAAATCTGCCCAGCTGGCATGCAGCCAGAGGGAAGGAAAAGGATGTTGAAGAAAGAAGAATTTCTTTCTGGATCAAATAGAGTGACTAGCTTTCAGCACAAGCCTTTCGCTTAGGGAACTATTTCCCTCCAGCTCAAATCTCCAGATAAAGTATGAAGTCACGTCCCCAAATGGTCTCAAAGCAACACAACCTGTCAAGCATCCACATGTACATGAAAGCCAAACTTATTTATGCGACACCTGTTCAGCTCCCAAAACCTAGCTTGCTAGGTAATACGGTACTTTAATACAATCCTTTCACACTGAATATCAAACAGGAGCAAAGTGAAACTTGGGGCTCCGATGAAGCAAACAAATTCCCTCCTCTTCTTCTCCCCTCCTGCAGGCTGTAGTACGGCTTCGTGGAAAGAGCACGACCTTGGAAGTCAGAGGTAGTAGGTTCTAATCCTGTCTTTACCACTTGTCAGCTGTGTGACTTCGGGCAAGTCACTTAACTTCTCTGTGCCTTGGTTACTTCATCTGTAAAATGGGGATTAACTGTGAGCCTCACGTGGGACAACCTGATGACCTTGTATCTCCCCCAGCGCTTAGAACAGTGCTCTGTAAGCACTTAACAAATACCAACATTATTATTATTACTAGAATTAAGTGGCAGGGATGGGAAGAGATGCTCTGTCTCCTCTTTCCTTGGGTATTTCCCACCTCAATAATATTGTGCTTTCATTTAGAGGTAAAACATGACTTTCTTCCCAGCAATTATACCTCCAGCCATTATCAGTGTGTCCCCAGATTGTTCAGATTTATATTGAATTAATAATTAGCTATTTTGTGTATTGAAACAAGTATCAGATTCCTAACATCTATTTTGTTCTGGCTAGGATGAAAATGGAATCAAAGGTTACTAAATTAGTAAAATGTAAAAAGCAATAGTTAGAAGTTAGAAATTTCAGTAGAATTTTCCTTTAAAAAGAGGTGAACTTTTAGCCCAGTCTAGCATGAATTATGCATTTTGAGTCCTGTAGCGTGTTTTAGAAACTTCCAATCAAATCAATCATATTTACTGAGCACTTACTTTCAGTCTTTTCTCCCTGTTTTTAGAAAGTGTTCTAGTTACCTCAGTGATATTTTAGTTAAAGGACTCATCTGTTTCCAAATATCATTTGATAGTCATGAAAAACTATTTCATTTCTTATACCAGCCTATGTCAATTTGCATGCTACTCCCACTGACATCTCCAGCTACTCAAATCTTGCCGCAATTGGAAATGGGGAAGAAAGGCTTGTAATTCTTGATGATGGGTAATCTGAAAAATATGTAATAAAGTGACTAAGCCAAGTACACGGATTACATAAAAACCTAAATCTTTGGCCCCAGGAAGAATGAACACATGGTAAAACCTTTGAAAAATATCCCCCCTTCACTACATTTTGTCTACAAATCAAGTTTATCTTCGTGGTGTCTGGAACATTGGCTTATGCAGTTTCACACTGCATAAAGGATCACACACTTTTCTCCCCACTATGTTCTGTGAGGCATAAGTCATTCAGGGGTCAGTTGTCAAAGGGTGCTAGAATCCCCATGGAAAAAGGGTCTGAGCTAGAGATCCATGAAGGGTACTTATAGCCAGAGCTGCTTCTGCAGCTGTGGACAATATTTTTGAAAAAATAGTTATGGTCTTCAAATAAAAACACTTCTCTGAGCACAAAGAAGAAGATCAGAAGCTGGGCTGGATGAACAGCTCAAAGATGGCTTCATCCTAGCTTTGACATGGAGGGGGGAAATAAGCAATTGTGTCAGATAAAAAATATGTCTGATTTTTTCTGGATAAATTAGAGAAAACTGAGCCGGCAGGAACACTAGTACCCTGGGCCCTGAACCAGTCAGTTGGTGGCCGTAAGGATTTCCCCCATTTCCCGCAGAGGGCACTTGACCCTGCTGGCATATAGGCTGTGGGAAAAGCATCCCCTGACATCTTATGGGGTTATCTACTTAGCCTAAGCTGGCCAAGGAAAAGGACTGAGAAAGTCCCAAAAGAGCAACAGACTGGGAGAAAACAGCAGTTATTGACCAAGAACTTGGAACACTTTCACTAGGCTCACAAGAACAGAGTATCAGGTAGAAAGACCGAGAAAGAGACAAGATATAAATGTTGTAAAAAATTGTTGAGGCTAGGTTGAAATCAGGAAATCAAGTCTCTGGAACACGAGAAAAACTAGGGATAATTTGAAGACATGCTATCTTTTATGACCAAGGCTCATTTTCCAGGGATGTAGCAATAATTGGCAACTAATAAAAACTTATGAATCATCATTAATGATATTTATGGAGTACTTGAGTAAGCACAGTACTAAGGCTTGGGAGTGTTTGGCAGAAGATAGATGATCATATCTTCCAAAATCTTACAATCTACAGGGAAACAAAAATTATTTACAAATAGGAGGAGCAGGAGAAAGAAAAAGGATACAACAGGAATTAGTATAAGCTTGTCAGGTTGAAATTATGTCTCCAAAACATCAAGTCAAATGAGTTCAGGTAACAATACTGTAAAGGCAGATCATATACTCTAAATTAAGAACCACTGCAAATAATAATTGCTGCATATATGATGTAAGCATCATTTTGGGTATGAGATTATCCTGTAACTAATTCATTTTTGGAGTAAAATTCTGGAATGGCCAGGGAGAGAAACAATCTGATTCTTTGTTTCAGCTTAGAACAGCGAGACCTAGCCAGTCTTAAAGCATGCTTCTGTTGTGGTGAGATTTGAACTGTAGAATGTGTGTGATTTACTGTTCTCCTTTGAGGTAGAATATCTTGGATATTTGTGTTACAGGACTTTTGATTTTTCCTTACATTCATCTAAAAAAAAGGAACATTTTTTCTGTGACTCTTGAATCTGAGATTGCTTCCTTATTCCTCTTGTCCTGCTAGTCAATCATAACCCCATTTAGTTATTACAAGTTAATGCTGATGGCTGTTTATTCTAGATTCTGGAGTACTGTCCTCCTGGGCTAACAGGAACAGATTTGATTACCTATGTGGTGGATTGCATGAAGTTGCTCTCATACATACCATTGTCCTTGTCTTCTATAACATTTTGGTCTTTCCATAATTTCATTTTTCTTTACGAGGGCCCACCTGCTCTTCCACTTTACATTGTTAATCTGTGTCTAATTCTCTCCTATGTATATTTTCCCAGCCCTTAGTACAAGCCTCTGCAGACAGTAGGCACTCAATACATACTACTACTTCCACTACTAAGATCCAGTTGGACAACCAAGTTAGTTAACCAAGATCAGGTTAGACACTGTTCCTGTCCTAAATGGGACTGCCAAGTTGAAGGGAGAACTGGCATTAAATCTCCATTTTATGTATGAGAAAACTGAGGCACACTGGGACACCTTAACCAGCTCACAGCTTCCCCAACATCGGCCAGGGTAGCAACACGGCGGATGTTGCAGGGCCTCAGTGAGGCATCAGATAGCTCTGTAGTACTGCCTACTTACACTGAGGCCTTGGTCCTTCAGTCTGCCAGAGGAAAGCATTTCCAAGGAGCAACATATTCAATCATGCTGCTCCTTAGAGAACGTGCCCGCTGTATGACCTCGGGTAAGTCACTTAACTTCTCTATCCCTCAGTTACCTCATCTGTAAAATGGGGATTAAATCCTACTCCCTCCTACTTAGAGCGTGAACCCATGTGGGACAGGGGCTGTATTCAACCTGATTAACTTGTACATACCTCCACGCATGGCACACAGTAAGCACTTTAACAAATACAATCATTATCATCGTCATCATCGTATAAGGTAAACTGATTTTTTTTGCAGAGCCTGAGTGCATCATTTGGTGCCCTGGAAGGGAGGAAACTGAATGACTAAAGCCCTCAGGTTTACACTAAATTCAATTGTACAGTTCCTTTAAATGAGCTCTCATTTGACACTGTCACAACTAGCTGAAACTCTCCGTTCCCATACAGAACATTTACTTTTGTTATTTGGGGAATTTTTGAGTAATTCCAACACAAATAATTTAGAAATCCTATGGTTGGGTGGCTTCATGAAAATAAGTTCTAGGTAGTTAAGTTAATCTTTACAAGACTAAAGGCTTAAAAGAAGGCTGAAAAGACCATTGAAGGTCAGCATTTACATATTGATCTAACTGTATGTTTATACTCTTACCAACATGTAATTAACTTTGCTTTTATTGAATTTTGGTTCACAACTAATTTTATAAATCATAGTTTTGCCACTAATGTCCCTGAAGTATGAGAGACAGATGTTGATGAGACTATAACCCACATACTAATGTTTTGATAGCACATAGATAAGACATTTTAAATATATATTACTTTGTAGATATTGACTTTGATCGATTACACTGATCCTCTATGCAAAGAATGTAATTTAATGGGAAATCTCACAAATGAGTCATAAAATCTAGCTAGAAGAAGATCATATATGGCAGGAATACAAGTAATCTATTGGAATGATCAACTATCTCACCTGCAATATTGCTCACTGATCATTCATTGAGCAACATGGTCTAAGTAGAAAGAGCATGAGCTTGGGAGTCAGAGGGCCTGAGTCCTAATCCCGACGCCCCAGTTGCCTGCGGTGTGACCTTGGGCTCTGTGCCTCAGTTTTCTCTTACATAAAGTGGAGATTTAATGCCAGTTCCTCCTTTCAACTTGGCGGTCCCGTTTAGGACAGGAACAGTGTCTAACCTGATTAACTCCCATGTATCCCAGGGCGTAGTACGGTGCTTGACATATTTTTGGTTTTTTTTATGCTGTCGAGTCATCGCCAACCCATAACGACGCCATGGACGCATCTCTCCTAGAATGCCCCACCTCCATCTGCAATCGTTCCAGTAGTAAATCCAAAAAGTTTTCTTGGTCAGAATACAGAAGTGGTTTACCACTGCCTCCTTAGTGCAGTAAACCTGAGTCTCCACCCTCGACTCTCTGCCATGCCTAGAAGAGGTAAGCACTTAACAAATACCACAATAATAATCATAGAGAATTCCATTGAACTGGGAGGTTGTGGAGGAGTGGCAATTAATCAGTCATATTAATTGAGCACTAACTGTGTGCCGAGCATTGTACTAAGCATCTGGGAGACTACAATGTAAGAGAGTTAGTAGGTATGTTCCCTACCCAAAATGAGCTCACAGTCTAGGGAGGGATACAGATATTAACATAAATAAATTATGGATATTCATTCATTCATTCAGTAGTATTTATTGAGCGCTTACTATGTGCAGAGCGCTGTACTAAGCGCTTGGAATGAACAAGTCGGCAACAGATAGAGACAGTCCCTGCCGTTTGACGGGCTTACAGTCTAATCGGGGGAGACGGACAGACGAGAACAATGGCAATAAATAGAGTCAAGGGGAAGAACATCTCGTAAAAACAATGGCAACTAAATAGAATCAAGGCGATGTACAATTCATTAACAAAATAAGTAGGGTAAAGAAAATATATACAGTTGAGCAGATGAGTACAGTGCTGAGGGGATGGGAAGGGAGAGGGGGAGGAGCAGAGGGAAATGGGGGGAAAAGAGGGTTAAACTGCGGAGAGGTGAAGGGGGGGTGGTAGAGAGAGTAGAGAGAGAAGGGGAGCTCAGTCTGGGAAGGGCTCTTGGAGGAGGTGAGTTTTAAGTAGGGTTTTGAAGAGGGGAAGAGAATCACTGGAGGTTCTTGAGGAGTGGGCAAACATGGACTGGGCGTTTTTGTAGAAAAATGATCCTAGCAGCAGAGGGAAGTATGGACTGGAGTTGGGAAAGACAGGAGGTAGGGAGTTCAGCAAGAATGATGCAGTAATCAAGGTGGGATAGGACAAATGCTTGGATGAACAGGGTAGCAGTTTGGATGGAAAGAAAAGAGCAGATTTTAGTGATGTTGTGGAGGTTGAATGGGCAGGATTTGGTTAATATATGGTGAAAGACTTCTAATGACCTTAATTTATGCTGCCTTTAGAATTCCCTGGCCTGGGATTACTACATAGAAGTGCAGCCCATCGATCCCATACCCTGCACACCCTTGGAGAGGCAGGATTTGACCACTGTGATAACAGACTGAATTCCAAATTGAGAGACCAAAACTACAGGGAGGCTATGAGGGATTCCAATCCAAAAAAATCCTAACACTTCTGGTCCAAGCCTGGAAGAGCCCAGAATAGAGGAAATGGCACCACATCAGTTACAGGGCTTTCTAGGTGAAAACTAAAGTCTCGGGTTTCCCTTTTCCAGACTTGCTTCTACTGGGGCCAAATCAATTGCCCATAATTGCCCCATCAAAGGATGTTGAGTACCAGAATCATGCAACAGTCATCACCTTCCAGCCCAAAAGCTGTCATTCCAGCCACTTATCAAATAAACTTTACAACGTTCCCCAAAGGAACCACCCATACCCCTGGAATTCAATAAACGCCATATATTGATCTTGTTGCTCTAACTTCAACTTGGCTCCTGCAGCTCGTTCTTGGAATAAAACAATAAAAAAATCAAAAATCAAAGCTGGGAGCCCAAGAGACTTGACCTGTAAGCTCGTTAGGAGCAGGGAATGTATCTGTTATATTGTTCTGTCCCAAGCGCTTAGTACAGAGCTCTGCACAAAGTAAGCACTCAATAAATAGGATCAACTGACTGACCTGATCTTTCCGTGACCCAGCTTTCCTGATATCTACCTGCTTGGAGTAATGTTCTGTAGCTCCTTAAATGCCGATTACAAATGTGATCAAGTAAAAGGAAGTAGATAAACCAGTAAGTAAAAATTTAAATAGCAAATTCATAGTTTGCAAGACACTCTTCATAAAAGCATGACAGTGATCCAGAGATAATACTGGGGAATGCCACTGGATGCAGTCAGTGCCATTCTAAAATCACCTAAGGCTTTCCTTTCACTCCTACTCTTCTTGTCACTTTTGCCCCTTTAATTCTGTGTATGAAGTTATGTCAATTTCATCTTTCCACCTCTAGCATCAGTTTCCTAATCAAACCATTCTCTACCCTTCTGTTAGATCACAAATTCATTTGAAGCTGACACAAGCAGCAACTTAAATCTGCATCCTTATTACTTCAAGGATTTCCCAGAGGATGGTATGTGATTGAGGGACATAACTGAGTCAGCTTCCTCAAGGCTTAACTGCATATTTGGAGAGCTGAATTTAATAATACTTAAATAGAATTCTTGCCCTCAGATTGTTTCAATAATTATTAAGCTCTTTGCAAAATAAAGAGCAATCGGATTGCTAAATAGCCACTTGCAGTATGCCAGTTCCATCCCTCAGTTCTGAGCATAAACCCCTTTTTTCAACCCCACCTCTCCATGGGCTAATTCTCAAATGAATATTTAGCAAGTGCTTGTGATGGAATAGTTATTGAACAGGGCATACCAAAATCCTCTAAGACTGGTTAAAGGTTCTAAATCGAATATTTACATATGCCTGGCTCTTTCCAAATGGAAATTTTAAAACATGAAACCTTGCAATCTTGGAAGAAACTTCAATACCAGATCACTGAGATAGCAGAAAATTAAATCTATACACCCATTCAGCAAGCTCTTACATATCCAAAAGTCAAAATATCTGAATTCTTTGTGGTAATCCAGGTTTTTTTAATATAGCTTCGTAACATTTGCAGTGTGTATAGCAGGAGTCTCTTCACTTCCCTGCAGTCCTTATCCAAAGTGAAGAGATAGCCAAATTTTGCACTTGCACCATCCACCATACTTCTGTACCCATCAATTTGTATAACCTATGATTTAAACACTTACTTGTCTTCATATATCCATTTTTCCTTTCTTCTTCTATCTTCAAATTATTTTGTCTGCCCTCTCTGATAAGGTGTAAACTCCTTGAGGACAAGTAGCATGTGTTCTGATCCTACTGTCCTCTACCAGGTGCTTTTCATGGAGATAAGTGCCCATAAAGTACTTTGGATTGATTGGTTTATCTTCCTGACATTTCAGAATTCCACAGAGTTTACTGAAGTCCTCTGTGCCTTCAGTAAACTAGTTTTTTTAAAAAGAATATCAAAACTATTTGGGTTTTCTTTAGAATGTAGAGCACCCATTCTTAAAGTTGAGAGTGGCTGGTTCTAAGTATCATCATCACTGTTTGAATCATCATCACTGTTATTTGTTCATTCTTGAGGACCCACTTGGTACCTATCACTAAACTAGTTTCCATTTATAAATCAGGAGAGCATGGACTTTTTTTCCAACTCTTGGGAAGCATTTTGCTGGGGCCACAAGAAGACAGGTTTTTAAAGCATTTATGTATGTAGGAAATACATTTTGGAGATCACCCTGCTCAAATCCCACTAGATAAACTTTCCTGCTATATCAATCCAAATATTCCTAGTTCTACTGTCAAAAACTGTGAGGTAAAAGCCAGTGTTTAAGTCTGAAAGGCATTTCTAAACTGGCACTCACAATCATGCCTTTCTTTCATAGTCATGATGTAGCCTTTGCTTCACGTGACATTTCAATTTACCCTGACTACTTAGTAATACTTAAACATGCATCTAATCTAGTCTCCCAAGGATTTAACTACCTGTCAACTCCCATCTTTCCTCTAAGGTGTGCACAAGAGAAAAGAGGTGGAATTTTGAAAGGAAAAGAAACATTCCATGCTGCAACACAAACAATGACTGAAGTTCGACTCCAGAACTTTGTTTTAGGCAAACTGATCTGAACAGTATTCAAACATCATGTGAGTTCAGCCAATAAGACCTTGGACTGTTTGGGGCTTAACTAAAAGTGGCAAAAGGCTTGGTAAAAGATGCTGTTTCTTCTTGAGTGTGTTCACTTGTGCCTGAGTAGGTGATTTTTAAGAATGTTTCCAGAAATATCACTGACACTCCTCAATTAAAATATTTTCCAAGGTGTTACTGGGTTAAAAAATACTGCTCCTTTGTGTAGAAACCCATTACTGAAAAGTGCTGAAGGGTGAAACTTGGAGAACAATGTCCAGGCATCAATATAGCCTTTTGACCCAGAAGTGTACTTTTGAAACCAGGTTACCTACTGCCCAAGGGTTTCATTGCTTCTGAAGACACAATGAGAAATCAAGACCATCAGAACGGTATCAGTGATGCTTATCATCACCTCAGAGGACTGCCATAGCCTCAGTACACACTGCCCTCAGCCATCATCTCCAGATCAATATGGCCATCAATGACAGACTGCAAGAGAATCTCCGTCCACACAGGTCATCTTCAGTTCACGTGGTCCGACAAGCCCTAAAAAGCTTTAGGTCACTGCGTCTTCTTTTGAAAACAGCATCACCATTAAAGGCAGGAGCAGAGTAATGTTATATGTCAGGCAGCACATTGTTGACAGTTTAAATACACTCAGAAAGCTTAAAATGTGTTGATTTTCGGTGTGCTACAATTACATTTTTACTAGCAGAGAATGTACCATTAAAAAGTAAATGCATGTTGAAAGCAGGCTATAAAAAGACTTTCTGTCACAAACCATTTCTAAATGTACTGTAGCTAGAAAAAGAGGGTAACATTGTTAAGCACTCATCTGGTCAAATTTGTAATTGCTGTGGAAGGGAGAAGGGGCTTTTGGGCAAATTTTGATTCTAAATGTGGTTTGCACTTTGTGGAAATCAGATTTGAAATGCATTTGGTTCAGCTGCAGTCAGCCCATGAATAGGGTATGTATTTTGGTGGAGTATTTTCTGCACTGACACAAAGACACCAATGAGTTTCTAGTCGTTGCTTGTGTGTAACCTGCTTACTAAGTGATCCTGTATCTTCACCATTATTCACTCACCAAAGCATTAATGCTAAGTCACCATTACTCCAGCTCTCTAAAGGTAGAAACGCCCAGGTAAATAATGGAGCACTGGCATGACCTTACCTTTACAGCAGAAGCATTTCCTTTTCAATCTCCCCAAATGAAGGCTAAATGGAACCTGTGCAATGGAAACTGATTTAAATGGGCCACTTTTATATAGCCGTGACTTTAATTCAATGACTTTGTTTATATTACCATTTTTACTTAAGCTCCAAGTACTGGTGACTCTCTGTGCATTTAACTCCCTTCCAGTAAAAGCTTGGAGTACAGTACGCATTTATGTTTATGACATCAAAAAACAGATTTATTCCTATCATGGGCCAAATTCTTGTATGTGTGACTACCATTGGCTTCATTAGTAGTTGGCTGGATTTCACCCAAAGACTATTAACTCACAGTGTTTTTCTTCATGGCAGGGTTTCCATTAACACTTGCTTTAAGCTGGAAAACAGATCCATAGTTGTTGGAAAGGGGGGATTCAGAGCTAGTGGGGGATGTTGTCATTGAATACAATGTCACAGTTCTGGTCAAAAGGAAGTCACAAATATTTAACAAGTGCTCCATTTAGAAAGAAGGTTTAAATCTTTTTCTGAGAGAAATCATTTCTCTGAGTGTGGAAAAAATAAACCAAGGCTGCCAAATGCCTAAAAGCAAATGTCAACATTTAACAGCCATGATGCTGCTCTTCATAGACAATGAGAATACAAAAGATAGAGAATCTTGGCTCCTATAATCAAAAGGGAGAATGGCAAAGTCATATTTGGAATTCCTAATCGTAAGGTCTCAGTATCAAAATTTTTGATAATGGCTTTCATGGATGAATGAGACCCAAATGGTGATGTGCCCTGCCTAATTGGTGGAAAATACATTTCCTCAGTACGTTTTTGAAGAGCAATTTGGGATTGGAAAAAATAGTCCCAAGGTCCTCCACTCTTGATTAGTAGTGCTTGGCATATAGTAAGCGCTGAACAAATACTTCACTGATTATTATTGATTGCAGGCCGTCTGGGTTTTTTTAGTCTTCTTTTATAGGCATCATAGTACCAGGCATAATTATGACACTACCTCAAACTAACATTGCGCATTTCTGGAAGATCACACATAGCTCCAGTTGAGAAAGACAAAGAAGTGCAACTAAAATCCTCAGGGTTATAGAGAGATTCTGAAAAAGAAGAGGCTGAAAATATAAGGCTCTTGAATATGGAACAGAAAAAAGGCTGAGAAGAACAGGATTGTAGTTTACAATTCAGAAGGGTGTAGGCAGGATGAAATTGGAACTGTTGTTCTGCAAATCATCATCCACTGAAGCTTGAAGGTAGAAGTTTCTAAAGGAACAAAGGGAGACACCTCTTCACTCAACAGGTGGAATGTGTTACTATGGGAAGTTGTGTAGAGCAAATACATCAATTTATTCATTCGTTCAATAGTATTTTATTGAGTGCTTACTATGTGCAGAGCACTGTACGAAGCGCTTGGAATATACAATTTGGCAAGAGATAGAGACAATCCCTGCCCAATAACGGGCTCACAGTCTAAACCGGGGAGACAGACAGCAAAGGAAAACAAAACAAGTAGTCTGGGGCTATGGGTTCGAGACATTTTGGGGTATATTCAGATGAGACATCCATAATAAGGAGTTGCATCTAACTTTTCTAAGTAAAAGTGGTCCTTCAGTTAGAAGAAGAAATTGCAGATGGTGGATTGTATGCAAGAGTGTGACCGGACAGGATGGATGGCATGGAAGAGTCACCATAATGCTGCTTCCTGTTGCGCTGTTTGAGAATGATTACTGGGTGAAATGAAGCATTGGTCTGACTCAGTAATAGCCCTGCTTGTAGCAATGAGTAGCTACTCCCTAGAACTTCAGAAACTTGCACTCAAATATTAATTCCCAGCCCAGTTGATATCTTGGTTCCTCCACAGAAAAGAAATTTTAAGCTTACTAAAAATAAGTGAAAGAATCTAGAAATGAGGTTGGACTGGATCCATACAGGAAGAATGGACAGGTGCCAACAAGAGAAATATTAACTCATAATTTGGCAAGCATTCCTCTATTCATTGAATTTTGTACCAATACCACAAGAACAGAATCCAACTGGCAATAAAGACAAAATTAAGTTTCAGGAAGAAAACACGGCAAGAAATAGGATGGAGAGAGTGACTCAGTAGGAAGGGGAATAGGCGACAAGAGGCAGTGGGATGGAGGAAAAATAGCAAGGAGTAAAGCTGGGATCCAAGAAGATTCCGGCTAAATTGGGTCAGTCTGGGAAAAGAGGAGGCCCAGTCAAATTGGGGCTAGAGGAGCAGGCTCCCTTCTTCCCAAAGGCAGAGTCAAGTGACTGTCCTAGAGAAGCAGATGATTAGGTGAACTGTCTTCCTGCTATTTAAGCTGATCCAATTTGAACACAAGATGCCAGGTAGAGTTTAGAGAAGTTAGGTTTCCTCCTAATGCTCTTTCCCATCTAAGGATCCCCTACAGTTTGGGGGCTGCTCCCTTAATAATTTTTATCATCATCATAATCATTATCATTATTATTGTTTTTGTTACTGTACTAAGTACTGCCTTGACACGAGCATATCGGGTTGAACATAGTCCCTGTCCTATGTGGGACTCACATTCTCAATCCCCATTTTACAGATAAGGCAAATGAGGCACAGAGAAGTAAAGTGTCTTGCCCAAGGTCACAGAGCAGACAAGTGGCAGAGTCAGGATTAGAACCCATGACCTTCTGACTCCCAGGCCCATGCTCTCATCTGAACCATCCAAATGGTGACACAGTGTCATGAGACAGACAACTAAAGCTCAACAGACTTCTTTTCTCTTCACAAATTCTTTGCAGTTCTCTTCCACTCTCCCCCACCCGCTTCTGCAGTAAACTGGTTTTCCCCTGGCAGAAAGGAACAAGATAATAGCAGCCACCAGGAATCTTTTGCCAACCAGTTTAAGCCAAGTTTCTGTAGCCGCAGACCCTGCAGAAAAATGTTTGATGTATAACCAAAATGTATGCAAATAGGTGCCTTGATTGTAAATCAACTGCAACTATTGTTTCTTTCAAAATATTCTTTTAATTATTTGTGAGTAATAAATAACTTTTTAACAGCAGTACCCTCTAGTCATTTTCTGAATGACTGAGTTTTGACTGCATTGGCTACTGTACTGTTTATTGATGCAAACCACAAAATATTTCCAAACTGCCTCCATTAACATGTATAGCAAACCCATACTACTTTTTAAAATGACTAATATAAAAAGAAAAACAAAACACTAGCTTAAAGCCAAGGGAGTCTCTCACATAAACATTAAAGAACATTATTTCAGATGAACTCCCTCAAAATCAAATTCAGAACTTGAGATCTGATTAGTCGTTCTTTCCAAACAGAATCAAATTATTAAAGAAACAAGGATTAGATGACAGAAAGGCAGCCTCACTTCCATACCAACGTTCCAGTGATTTTACATTCATCCAGAACAGGGTTCATGAACTTCTCCTAACCATGTTAACAATCTCCCAGGATTCTAAAGAAGCAGCAGGGGTTGGAATTAGAAGGCTTCCCTATATACATCAATAACTGGCCGTTTGACACTCACGGGGGTTTTTCCACTGTGCTCTCTGCAGAGGGTGCAGCTTAAGCATTTAGCAACTTTCAGTGGTGAGATCTCACTGTTAAAAAACAGTTGTGGGGTTCGTTGTCCCAAATCAGAGAGAGTTTATGGGATTTCAATGTTTTCTGTTTGTTTGTTTTCAAAAAAATGGGGAAAGCATTTAGTCTAAATGCATTCTGTACCAGGAGAAGACAGAGCTTTAAACTTTTGTTTTGACTCACACATGATGCGATGTGAATGAAATCACAAATGTTCCCCTCAAAGACAGGAAAATGAGTTGGGCTCTAATTCACAAAGGAAGGCTGTTGGACAAATGATGACCTAAGCAGTGTGTGCAGGGCTTAGGGCAGGTGGCAAATCAATCGCCAGACACACACAGGAACAAAGAAATACATCTGACAGTGTGGCTGTACACTGGAAGATTACTTTACACCACCTAATGAAAGGGAATATAGTATTTCCCACATTTCCCAATCTACATCTTCTCAGGCAAGCACAGACCCATACAACTGTCAGAATTCTCATCCTACATTTGATTGGCACTTTCTCCAGGCGAACCCTGATTTTGCCAGAGAAAAGCCTGGAGAAACTGCAAATTCCTATTTTGCTGGAGAAAAATATGCTAGAAATAGAGCTCTTGGGGATGCAAGTACAGCTGCCCAGAGAAGAGCATCATCACAATTTTGAGGCTGTTAATGCAGAAGTTATGTGATATGCCTTTTTTTCCCATTGGAACCGAAAAGTACGGCAAAAGATTGGAGGTTCCCTGTGGCTTCCTTCAGCTACCCCAGTAAGGCAGTATATTCCAAGATCAAATTACATTAAGAAGGAAACATTCCTGGGGCCCCTAAGGTAGTGTTTGTGCAAGTAATTGCTGAAATTATCTGCAATTGTGCTTATTCATTCCAACATTCTAATGCCTAAATCTAAATTTCCTTTCAACCCATCACCATCTTGACAGCTACAGTACACCAAGTCTTGATTTTGGTGAGGTCTTCAAAAGTCCCTGGAAGTCACTCCAAATGCAGCAATATTATAAGCTTCATTTTGGCTCTTTTAGATAAAAGCTAATCTAATAAGGCCAATAATGACAATTCCATAGTAAAATCATTCTTAACTGCCTGCAACTAAAAGCAGCATAACCGTGGTAGTCATGGCAATCTCCACTAGGGAGTTGACTAAATTCTCTCTTTTCTAAATTACCATATACACAAATTCTGCCTCTAGGGAAAGCTGTTTGCTATTTGAGATTAGTGGACATGCTATTTAAGGGTGAAGAGATTCAAGAAGACAAAAAGGGTAGCAGGGAGGAGATAGGTTTTATGGGAGTAAATAGGAAAACAATTTCCTTCAACTCAGCAAATTTTTCCATTACCTTTTCTTACAATGCACTTCTCCATAGAAGGCGAACCGTGGTATGCTAAACTGAAAGTCTTAATCAGCTTTCTCCCATTGTCCTCCAGTCCCTAATAATTCCTCCTTCTTCCATTTCTTAAGGAAAAAGAACAATATGCTCTTCTGCTTTTTTTTCCCTAGCCTTCTGGATTTAAATATGGGGTAGTGAAAATCTTCTGTAGATAACCCTTGATATTTCATAAAATGTTGTATGAAGTACAATGTTTTGAAATAGGGTTTCTTTATTCTTCAGAGGCATTGCATTTTTAATCTTCAAATATGAACTATTCCCCTGTTTTTATTAGCTGCCTTGAAAATTGTTTTCAAAAATTATTGGGCAGAAAAATGATACTAGTTGACCTACAAGACAGCATTGGTAAATGTGAACAAAACCTATGGTATCTCCTCCACCTTGCTATTCACACCTCCCACTGCTCCTCAGCTCAGAAGGTTAAGATAGTGCAAGCTTCTGCCCAATGCAGATTCATTATACCTGGTTTCCCCAAACACCAATTTGCATGAAAACCAAGAGGGAGAGTATATTAAATTCTTTACAAGTTCCCTGCATGAGTTCTCTTATGCCTTGAGCATGTGAGCAAGTGTTTATGTTCATGGCCGTATAATTTACTCCATTTTTCAAGCAGAAAAAGCTGAAGTGAGCTTAAATGCTAGTTTCCATTGCCTTGCACTCTAGGAGAGTTTACCTGAATCTGGTGCTTCTTCTGGAGTCAAACTACAGAGAACAAGCCAGGAAAGTGGCCCTATTTAAATCTCCAAGGACAGTTGGAGTCGGAAGCAGCATGACCTAGTGGATAGAGCACCGGCCTGGGAATCAGAAGGACCTGGGTTCTTATCCCAGCTCTGCCACTATTCTGCTATGTGACCTTGGGCAAGTGACTTAACTTCTCTATACATCAGTTACCTCATCTGTAAAACGGGGATTAAGACTGTGAACCCTATGTGGGACCAGGTGCTGTGCCTAACCTGATTAGTTTGTATCTACCCCAGCACTTAGTACACAGTAAGCACTTAACAAATTAGAGTGAGAGAGAAAAGAGAAGAGAGAGAGAAGAATGAGAAGAGGGAGAGAGAGAGGAAAGAGGAAAAGAAGAAAGAGGGAGGAGAGAGAAAAAGAGGAGGGGGAGAGAGGGGAGGGGGAGGAAAAGGGAGAGAGGGAAGGGGAGGGACAGAGAAAGTAGTGAGAGAGAAGACCACCCCCTGACCTCTATGAAGAGCCAGCAATGTCTGTTGCAGGACTGAACTTTGGTCACAAGGGAAAGCAAAGAGAATCCAGGTGACCCCCCCCCCACCCCAACTTGACACTGGGCCCCCCTAGAAACTACTCAGCACAGACAGGAGTGCTGGCCAGAAAGCAGCTGGCTGGATGCCAGGCCAGAAAGCCTTCTTCCAGAGCAATCTCCAAACCTGGTAATAGGTCAATCAGTCAATTGTATTTATTGAGTGCTTACTGTGTGCAGAGCACTGTACTAAGCACTGGTCTCAGGAACCAGGATGCCCTGTATTATTACTGACTGCTCCAGCAGGCAGATTCTGCCTTGGCTGCATGACTCTCCTAGCCACAGGGCATCATTACCGTCTAGTAGAAACCCCTCAACCTGAGCAGGAACAATGGCAAAAGTAGAATTACAGCAGAGTGACCTAGTGGAACGTGCCCAGCTCTGGGAGTCAGGAGATGCAGTTCTTGATTCGAGCTCAGTCACTTTCTTGCTGTGCAACCTTGAGCAAGTCACTTAACTTCTCTGTGCCTCAGTTTCCTCATCTGTAAAGTAGCATTTAAATATCTGTTCTCCTTCTCTCTTACACAGTGAGCCTCATGTGAGTCCAACCTACTTATTTTGTATCCATCCCAGTACTTAGTATAGTGCTTGCCACATAGTATGCACTTAAATTCTACAATTATTATTATTATTAAGCATGAGAAGTTTTATTCTACAAGTATTTATCAACGATGCCACCAGTTCTTTATAAGTACTCAACTGTCAATGTAGGGCTCCCCCAATTTGTACCAATTAAACTACCAAAATTGATCCTTTGAAGACTCACATTTATTAAATAACAAATTAATTAAGTATATTCTTCCATAACCTCCCTCCAGCATTAGTTTAAAATCTATATCTCCAAGCCCATGTAAGGAAGGGGACACCACTGGCATTTTCACCCTCCACCCTGACTCCCAAGCCAGCCAGCTTCTTCATGCCCTCACATCCATGACTTTTTGAGAGTGGAGGGAAAGGGGTAGTGTTGACATTGTCTCCTTCCTCTTTCTCCCCACAGCCCTTCCTGGTTTAAGTACACAGACATTCAGTGAGGCAGCAGAATTCTAAAATTAATGGGGGCACAGGGAGAACCTACAGGAGGAGATGGACATTAAAGTGGATTAGGGATAATAATAATAATAATAATAGTGATATTTGGTAACTGTTTACTATGTTCCAGGCACTGCAATAATACTACTACTAATAATAATAATGGTATTTATTAAGTGCTTACTATGTGCCAGGCACTGTACTAAGTGTTCAGGTGGATACAAGCAAATTGGGTTGGACACAGTCCTTGTCCCATGTGGGGCTCACAATCTCAATCTCCCCATTTTACAGATGAGGTAACTGAGGTCCAGAGAAGTGACGTGACTTGTCCAAGGTCGCACATCAGACAAGTGGCGGAGCTGGGAGCATGGGAAGGTCCCATGACCTTCTGACTCCCAGGCCCATGCTCTATCCACTTCACCATTCGTAGGTGATGTACTACTCCTCTGTCCCAATTACTTGAGTCAGCTATATATTGCTACTACCTGGGCTAAATTCCTCAGCATCCACTGATGGATGAAGATAATTTTCTTTATGGGTAAACCAGACATCCTGTCTGCCAGCCTCCCGATTGTGGCCAGCACTAAGAACGCAACCAAATCTCAAGCTGATGAAGACCTGAGCGGTAGGCTGGGGAGGGATAAAAATCAAGCCTGAAACTAAGTGCTTCATAAGCATGAGCTCTCCAAGAAGGGGCAAAATGGAAGGTCTCAAGACAGTTCACTAAAGCTTAAATGCATCTGTTTCTAGAAACAATTTCCCAAGGAGATCACTTCACTTAAGTTGAAATCTGGGTTCCTGAAGCCCTCTGGCCTCATCTGGAGGAAATGAATTTTACCCACCTGTTTAGCTCATTCACCACTGATTAATACCCCCAGTTCTTTTGCTGGAAGCTGGACACATCAGGGGACCACTGCTTTAGACTGCCTTGGTGCAGACAGGAAAATGGAGAGCTGATGCAGGATGCAGCAATAAAGAACTGTGGGTAAAATGCTCCATTTTGCTATCACCTTTTAGTTGAGAGGGTTCCTCAGGAAGTACAAAGTAGGTGTCAAGCAATCTAGAATGCTCAAGGGAGACAAATTTGGGATTTTTCACTTCCTGGCAGTCTGGCCCAGACAAAAATGAACCAATTCCAAACATCCTGGGAGCTCTGGATGATTTGGGTGAAGAAAAAACGCACACACACCAAGAACAGGTACAGCATGATTCGGCCTTTGGATGCTATTCTGAGGGAATCTTACACTGAAGGTGGGACCAAGGCTTCAGAACTTCCTGATGAGAAGAAAAGTGAGGCATAGCAGCAAATCAGGCTTTTACAGCATTACAACTGTGCCTCAGGTGGGACTAACTGGAGCAATCATACAGCCTTCCCTCTTCTTGAACAAATATCAAAAGGTTCAGATTTATAACAAGACATCGCTTGCTAGAGCCAGAATCTGTTCTTTTGAGGAAGGAGCCAAATCTTCCTCCATCTCCCAGTCCCTACTGCTACACTGGGAAACTGTACTGAGCTGCTTTTGTTAAAGTATACACTTGGGGTTAGTGTTGACTAGTAACTACTAAGAATCTGATTTTGTGGTGAGCCAAAAAGAATTTTTAAAAAATCTGGCTGGGTTTCCACTACTAATGCAAACTAAGAATTGGAACAATTGCCTGAATTGTTCTAGCTTAAAAAAGTCAGAATCTCACCTGAATTGACTGGATATTTCCATTAAAAGTAGATTTCTTGCCCTCTGAGTGACTGCTTCACTTTGTCCTGTAGGAAATCCAGGCAACAGTATTTTTTGACTGAATGATCTTGTAATTGCCTTGGTTTTCCACTCTGCTTTGCTAGTGGAGACCTAGCTCAGAAAAGTGATCACCCATGTGAGGTAAATTAACTATTCAGGGCATGTGGCCAACATCTATTTCCCCAAAAGAATCGTCAAGAATTTCATTTATGTTCTGTCATTCTGCTGTGTGACCTTGATCAACTCACTTAACTTTTCTGTGCCTTGGTTTCCTCAACTGTAAAACTGGAATTAAATACCAATTCTCCCTTCCCCTTAGACAATGAACCCTTTGTAGCTGTTGGGCTGTTGTAGCAGCAATGGGCTGTTCTTGATCTAATTGTATCGTACCTACCACAGCACTTAGCCCAGTGCTCAACACACTGTAAGGGCTTAACAAAAACCATTATTATTTATCATTATTTTAGAACCAGATCTGCCTTACCTCTCTGCTCCTCACCCCCACTCCCCTTAAAGAGACAGCCCTTTCTGCTTGTTTTGAGAAATAGAACCGGGTATACTTTGGGAACAAAGTCTACATGTCTTCTTCCATGGAGTATCTTGAAAAATTTGGCTGGGAAAAAATAACCACATTTTTTTCCAAAAACTATCCTTTCATGGCAGACTATATAAAAACCTTTAAATTTAAGAGGGACAAAATCAAAATCCTTTGCTTGGCATTATAAAGGTTGCTTGTACTTAAAGATCAGGAAATTCACCCCAAAGTTTCATAGACATGGGTGACCCTTAGAAAATTGATATGGAAGTCACCTGAGTAAGCTACCTTAAACACGTCAAGAAATGCTAAATCCTTCATAGCAGTATTGTCATATATTTTGCAGCTAAATCAGAACTTAAAATATTGCATCTGAACACTGCAAAATGTCAGAACCTCAACTTTTTTTTCCACATTTTTATATTAAGAAACCTCTGTGATCTTCTCAGTACATCAGCATAATGGCTAGTCCAGCTCTAAAAGCAATATTAGGTTACACCAAGCCTAGTTATTTATAATATCTAAACTATCATCTGTAATCCTACAATGTCATTTCAGACTGCGAATTAAACCTTTTGTAGAGCATGATATTAAAACAGCTCTCCAGCCTGTCAAATCAAGCAATGAAGCAGATTGTTTCATAATTCATTAAATATAAACATTTAGTAAACTGCTAGATATTATGCATTTTAACTGGTATGTCACTTTTATTTTAAAGACTTTAATCTTTTACTAGAGTTTCTTATATGACATTCGTCCACAATACTAAGATGGATTTTCTCCTTTGCTCTTTGATAAGGTGTCAGAGCTCAACTTAAAGGTTTAGGCATAGAGCTGTTGAACTAATGGGTTTTTTTTGTAGAGCACAGTGTATGGGAGTTAGGAGCAGTATGTCGAAATAACTTTACCTTGTCTCGCTTCTATCTGTCACACTATCTAATTTCTCTATTAACAGGGTTTACCTTTGGGCAGCTCACCCAGTAGCTGTCAATCTGTCCTCATTCCTGAATATCTGCAGCAAGCCAAGCTCAGGTGTGTTGAAGGTGTACCAGAAAGAGACAATTGTCTCCCTTCTTTCTCCAACTAGGGGAAGGGTAGCTAAACCGCATCCCTCCGGCACTCCAGATGTGATGTGTCACAATGCAGTTATGACTTTTACACCTGTCTCCCCAGGCGTGACCTGGTAACTTCACAACTAGAGATTTTCTAGACATGGGCCCTTCCCTCTTCGTCCATCCACCTGCCTGGAAATCATGTCATTGGCAGCCTTTCCCATGAGAGAGCAACGGAAGGGAGAAGGAGTGAGATGTCTAGGGTGAAAATAGGTATCCAGCAGCAGCGTCTTGGCCAGAAAGTAAAGGCTAGGATAGGCAATGTAGCTGTTTGGGAGAGAAAAGGCATTTCTCCCAGCAGAGGTGTGGAAAAAAAATAGGTTGACTAGAAATTAGGTGTGGTCTTGCCTGAAAGCAGATGCAGTAGAGGAGATGACATGTCGAGGTCCTCTCCAGGACTTTTAAATCTGCCCACTGGGAAGGAGGAGCACAAAACATTTTGGAAGACTTTCTTCCTGAAGGCATTTAAATACCTGCTCATCTTCTCTTATTCTTTGTAAATCCTACTTCTTCCTTTTTTACATTTAGTACTCTCTTAAAAATAGGTCATTTGGATTAAAAAAATATAATCTGCCCTTAATTATCCATATATTTGTTTTAATCAATGGAATTTTCTTTAGACCTGACAGATTGTTAGTGTGAAGCTTATTGTGTAAGATATGCTTAGAGTCCACTCAACAATCTCGGAGGAATTATGAGACATTCATTTATTCAATCATATTTATTAAGTGCTTGGGAAAGTACAATATAACAACAAACAGTGACATTCCCTGAACACAATGACCTCACAGTCTAGAGGAGGGGGAGACAGACATAAATACAAATAAATAACATTACAGATATACACATAAGTGCTGTGGGGCTGGGAGGGAGGTAGAGCAAAGGGAGAAATTCAGGGTAATGCAGAAGAGAATGGGAAATGAGGAAAAGTGGGGTTTAGTCTAGGAAGGCCTCTTGAAGGAGAAGTGCCTTAAATAAGGCATTTAGATTTATCAGCTGAGATAAGTCAAATTGGAAAGGGATTTGAGATGCAGCATGACCTAATGGAATGAACATGGGCCTGGGAGTCAGAGGATCTGTGTTCTAATCCTGATTCTGCCACTTTTCTGCCGTGTGACCTTGAACAAGTCACTTAACCTCTCTGGGCTTCAGTTACCTCATCTGAAAAATGGGGATTAAGACTGTGAGCTCCTTGTGGGACATGGACTTTGTCCAATCTGATTATCTTGTATCTACCCCAGGGCTTAGTACAGTGTCTGCACATAGTAAGTGCTTAATAAATACCATTAAATAAAAAAAATTAAGAAAGGAAGGCTTAATCGTAAGATTTTCAGAGGAAATCCCTCAGAACCCTCACTCAAGAAGACCATCATGTGCCTCAGCAAGGGTCCTTAGTTATACAAAAACCTCCAAAATAAAGATTTTCTGCCTTTCAGTGCTTATTATGTACCAAACACTGTATGAAGTGATGGGATAGATACAAAACAATCAGGTCATACACAGTGCCTGTCCTATGTGGACTTCACAGTCTAAATGGAGGCAGAAGAGGTATTTAACCCTATTGTACAGATATGGAAAATGAGGCCCAGAAAAGTTCGATTATTTGTACATGATCACCCAGCAGGCAAATGGTAGAGGTAGGATTAGAACCCAGCCAGCGCACTTGGTTCCTCTAGTGCTAACCTTCTCACTATGCCTGGTTCTTACTTATAGGACCCCTAGCCCACATCCCGGCTCTGCCACTTGTCAACTGTGTGACTGTGGGCAAGTCACTTAACTTCTCTGGGCCTCAGTTACCTCATCTGTAAATTGGAGATTAAGACTGTGAGCCCCACGAGGGACATCCTGATTCCCCTGTGTCTACCCCAGCGCTTAGAACAGTGTTTGGCACATAGTAAGCGCTTAACAAATACCAACATTATTATTATTATCCTGCCACTGTCCTGGAATGCCCTCCCTCCTCAAACACAACAATTACTCTCCCTACTTCAAAGCCTTGTTGAAGGTACATCTCCTCCAAGAGGCCTTCCCAGATTAAGCCCCCTTTCCTCTTCTCCCATTTCCTTCTGCATCACCCTGACTTGTTCCCTTTATTTATCGCCAGTCCCAGCCCCAAGGCACTTATGTACATATCTATAATTTATTTATATTAATATCTGTCTCCCTCTCTAGACTATAAGCTCATTGTGGGCAGAGAATGTATCTGTTTAATGTTATGATGTATTCTCCCAAGGGCTAGTACAGTGCTCTGCACACAATAAGCGCTCAATAAATATGTTTGAATGAATCTCCCGATTCCCAGAAGCCACCTTCATTTGATTATTTTTCTTAACATTTTTCTCTCCAAGTTTCAGCTGACCTCCATACCAAGTCTGTATCTGTTGGGTGGGTGAGTGTGTATGTGCCTCTCTGTGACTTTCTTTTTCTGTTTCCCTTAGATCCCCACTGAGCCTACCTCAAAGAAGCTTTTCCTCCTGTCCATTTGAACTTTAGAAAAATCTCATCTCTGTTCTCAGTGAGGACCTACCTGTCAAGCTGCTTAGTGGAAAGCACTCAAACTGGGAGTCAGAGGTCATGGGTTCTAATCCCAGCTTCACTATTTGCCTACTGTGTGATCTTAGGCAAGTCACTTAACTTCCCCTGTGCCTCAATTTCCTCGGCTCTGAAATGGAGATTCAATATTTGTTCTCCCTCTTAGACTGTGAGCTCCATGTGGAACAAGGACTGAATCGGACCTGATTGATTGACTTACTTACCCCAGAAATTAGTACACTAATTGACTCATGGTAAGGGCTTAAATACAATAACTATTATAATTAATAATAAAGCTTTTTTACCTTGTTACCAAGCCCTACAATGGCAAGTGTTGTCTGTTTCATTTTCTCCTTTTGATGCTGCAAGGTGACGGGTTTAAACAGATAGCTGGCACAGCACAGAACAGAATGATCAGCATTTTGCCTCAAAAAAAGAGTGTGGGAAATAATGGGAGTGCTACCAAGAGGCAGGCAAGTGGCCTGAGGCAGCTCAGCTTGTTAGAGAGAGAGAGAGGCAGCTCCAAGTCAGACACACCCCACACACTCAATCTGTAATCACTGAGCTGCTCACCTCAAAAAAAAAGTTTGCCTTCCCTGAGGAGTATCTTGATCCTGTCAATTCTCATACATGAAAAAAAAAATAGAACATGCAAACATGTGGAGGCTTGATGGGGCCTCACTGTCATGTTCTCTGGGAATTAGATTCTTCCCGCTTTCTTATTTATAAAGCAGCATCTCAATGGTCAAGGAAACAGGAGTACCGGGAGCTGCGCAGAAGCTGCCGACCAGATGCTTAAGAAACAGAGTGGATCATTTCAGGAGAAACCCTAGCTCAACCTCAATTTGGTGAAAACCAGAGCATGGAGCACAAAAAATAGGAAAAAAATAAGTAATTTTCCTCAATTCGGCATCAGGGCCATGCACACTCCTGGGGGAGAGGAAATAGCAAGCGTTTCCATTTTTTATTTGCAAAATGAAATGAACCTGTTTCAAATAATCTCGATTTGAAAGCTCCAGCTTTACCATCACGTCGATTTTTGGCAGTCTGCAAACAAATCTAGCTCAGTTCTATGGAAAACTCCCAAGTATAAAGCATGACCTAGGGGGAGTCAATGCTTTCTCATCTGAAATCAAATACTCTACCACATTTAGGGTAATTCTATAGTCTCACCTAAAAGAAGTTATTAACTTCAAATGTCAGAGTACTTTATTCCCAAGGAGTTGTACATTTTGCTCACCATCGTGGATCAGACCTCTATCTAATTATAGCTCTAGCAACTCAAAATCCCCAGGTAAAACTATTTTATATAGTCTGGAAAAAAAAGACTGTAAAACCATGTTTGAATGTCTGTCAGCAATTTCAGGTTTCTCTCCCACCCTGAAATTTGGCAATTGAAATCTATCTTACATGAACTAATTCAACTATTGGCTGATGAAATTCTCATCAGAATTGCACTCATTCATTAAGTGGATTCAAAAAATTTCCATATCAGTGAAATTTAATAGAATATAGTCCCTAAATGAAAATGGATTAAGAAAACTTGAATGACTTGTAGCCAAATGTATATTCTCTGTTCTAGAAGTTTTTTCTTTCTGTTTCCTCTATCTTTTAATTAGATTTTCAGTACAGTGGATCAGGTTACTGTGAACTGTCTCTATCAGCTAGTTCTTCTAATCAAAATACAGCCACTTAAGAATTTGTACCGTTTTCCATTAACATTCCTGTTTGATTTTTTGTGCCTGGTCTGAAGAGTTAGCTATGGGGTATAAAATGAATGATCTGCCTACAGCAAAACGAACAGCTGAAATGCCTAGGATACTTGACAGCGCTTGTTAGACTATCATTAGCTGCAGTAAGCATTTACAGTACAAGTCATTGTCTGCCATTCAGTTCAATGGTCATTGAAATTATAAAGCAAGAGGAGGATTTTCGGCATAATGATGGTCGGCTTTCCTTAGAATGCCTTAAAAACATTAGCAAATCCCACTCATTTCTCTTTTTTAATAAATGCATTTATAAATAATAGAGAAACTACTTAAAATATACATTGCTTTTATGAAAATATTTTATGACAATAAACCAAAGCTAACATGAATTTTTTAACACCATATTTGGGCCCGTAGAAAAGCAGTGGAGCCAAGCAGAAAACACATTTCTGCCACTTTCCTCCTTGGGCAAGTCACTTCACTACTCTGAGCTTCAGTTTCTTCATCAGTAAAATGAAGATTCTCCCTTTTCTCCCTCCCCCTTACACTGAGAGCCCTTGTCGGACAGCCTTTGATTTGGTTTTCTTGTATATACCCCACTGTTCAAGCACAGTGCTTGGCATATAATAATTACTTAACAAATACCACAATTATTATTAATAGGGAAATAAATAGAAATAATAGAAATAGATTAAGTCAAGGTCTCTGATGGGGGGGGTTCCCCCATCTAAAGGGGGTGTATAGCCTACATGAAGAGTCAACAGGTAAGATCATTCAAAATCCTAAACTTTCAGATATCAAATCAAATTGAGAAGCAGCATGGCCTAGTGAAGAGACCAAGGGACTGGGAGTGAGAAGGACCTGGGTTCTAATTGCGGCTCTGCCAATTGATTGCTGTGTGGCCTTGAGCAAATCACTTAACTTCTCTGTGCCTCAATTTCCTCAATTGTAAAGTGGGGATACCTGCTCTCCCTCCTACTTTGACTATGAGCCCCATGTGGAACAGGGACTGTGTCTAACCAAATTAAATTATACCTACCCCAGTGCTTAAAAGAGTGTTTGACACCATAGAAAGAACTTAAATACCCTGAAAATAAAAATCCAGTGATTCAGTAGCTAAACTTAATATCTTATTCCAGTTTGACTGGACAAGAATGAAATAGCCCCAGGGCTTAGAACAGTGCTTGGCACACAGTAAGTGCTTAACAAATACCCAAAATGATTATGATAATCAATGATATTTATTGAGCACATATTGTAATAATGTTGGTATTTGTTAAGCGCTTACTATGTGCCGAGCACTGTTCTAAGCGCTGGGGTAGACACAGGGGAATCAGGTTGTCCCACGTGGGGCTCACAGTCTTAATCCCCATTTTACAGATGAGGTAACTGAGGCACAGAGAATAATAATAATGTTGGTATTTGTTAAGCGCTTACTATATGCCGAGAGAAGTTAAGTGACTTGCCCAAAGTCACACAGCTGACAAGTGGCCGAGCCGGGATTCGAACCCATGAACTCTGACTCCAAAGCCCGTGCTCTTTCCACTGAGCCACGCTGCTTCTCTGCAGAGCACTGTAATAGGGAGGAGTCCCACATCTCACGTTTTTCACCACCCCTGGTGACCCACCACATGGCTGTTTTCCGCTACCAGAAAGTTAAGCATGGCTGCTTCTGGCCAATTCTGGTGCATAATCCTCAGATGCAGAACAACCCAACTAAGGCTGATGGCCAGTGTACCAACAAAAGTGATTCTGAGCTTGTATTTGCTGATCTCTGGATCAAGTTCACTCTGCTTTGGTGACTCTCCTTCCAAACCTCACTGAATATTAGGATGGGACCCAACACAACTCTAACAGAACATCAGTGAACCTTCAGGCAACACAGGCCTGCATCATTTTACCATCCCCAATGGACAAAAATTATCTAAAAATCAAAAAAAGAGTCCACCACACCACTGGGGCTTCTGTGAAAACCATCAGTTACAGCTCCCTTTTAGTTTACCACAGGAGAAAAGTTTCTTATAATTTTTCCTCTGTTTGCTTTCAGTTGCTTGTGTTGTATAGTGGTTGTTTGACAAACAATGCAACAATAAGCCATTGCTCAATCCCTCCTTCCCTGACCTTGCCAGGTCTCACGGGCTTGATGGTCACCTTCAGATTGCTCTTTTTCAGGTTTGTTGCCTCCAAGTGAGTAGAAGTGGCTCGACTTTCATTAGGTGAGTCACTCACCCAGTGTTAGTTTTAGGATGATTTCAAAAGTGGAATGACAAAGGTAGTAAATACCATAATTGCTCTAATGATTAACAAATTCTGGTAAGCCTCATATTAAGAGATCTTCTAAATGCAATAGAGGGTTACATTTTTCAGTGCTAAAACATAATAGGATCGCTAATGATCTCATACATTTCACTTAAAGTGAGAAGCAGCATAGCCTAGTGGAAAGAACATGGGCCAGGGTTCAGAGGACCTGGGTTTTAATCCAAGATTTATCAGTTGCTTGCTGTGTGACCTTGGGCAAATTTGTTTAACTTCTCTGTGCCTCCATTTATTCATCTGCAAAAATGAGGATCCAATACCTGTTCTCCCTCCTACTTAGATTGTGAGACATGTGGAACCTGTATATCTTGCATCTCCTTCAGTGCTTAGTACGGTGCTTGACACATAGTAAGCACTTAAATACCACAATTATTATTACTTCAAAGCATTTAGTGTAAACCTTTCATTGGCTAGAAGTCAAATTCTATGAATTCACAGTAAAATCATGCAGTGTTGTTTCTGTAAAAAAAAAAAGGGCCCCTTATTTTCCTATTCTTTTTAGTATACCTTTTTCATATATAGATTTCAATTCTTCCTTCTGGTGATACTCTAATACACACATTTCTTGGTTTTCCTAGGATAAATAATGGATAGTTGCAGAGTAAATGCTGAAGTAAGGTTTTCCTCCCCTGAATTCACACCCAAACCAAATCAAGAAATAAAAGTGTTTGGATTTAATTCAGGTAACACTACCTTATTTATCTAATCAGAGGCTTAGTCAAAATCTGAGGTACAAGTGTTCATGGGGTTTGGAGGGGTAGCTTCTTGCAGTCTCTCCTGAGAACAGGTTACACCTCTGCCAAGAGTATAGCAATAATCATGATAATAATAATGTTTTTTAAATGCTTACTATGTGCCAACCACTGGAGTATTTATAAAATAATCAGATTGAACACAGTTCCTGTCCTCATGGGGTTCACAATCTAAGTAGGAGGGAGTAGGATTTAATCCTCATTTTGCTGATGAGGTAAATGAGGCACAGAGAAGTTAAATGACTTGCTCAAGGTCACAACGCTGACAAATGGCAGAACCAAGTTTAGAACCCAAGTCCTCTGGCTCTCAGGCCCATGTTCTTTCCACTAAATCATGCCACTTCTTCTCTGGGAAGCCAGCAGCAGTGACAGAAGTGCCAGTTTCTCTTTTCACCTTCATTAGTTGCAACTGCAACTCCCTTTTCTCAATTCTGATGTAGGGGAGGGAGTGAAAAACCTGGAAATGGGGAGGGGCTACAGATTGGGAGAGGAAGAAAGGGCACTTTAGGTGAAACGGAGCGATCCCAAGGGAATTATTTTTTTTAAAGTTGTAATTGATAAAATCTCTACTATTTTCCAATTTAGCAAGGCAGTGACTCTAGATTAAATGACAGGAGGCTGCCGTATTATTCATTCACTCAGTGATATTTGTTGAGCACTCACTGTGTGCAAAGCACAGTACTGAGCACTTGGGAGAGTACAATATAGCAGACACAGTCCCGCCCACAGCGAGCTCACAGTCTAGAGTGGGGAGACAGACATTAATATAAATAAATAAATTACAGATGTATACATATATGCTGTGGGGTTGGGAGGGAGGATGAATGAACAAGTAAGAACAGCACAGAAGGGAGTGGGAGAAGAGAGGAGGGCTTAGTCAGAGAAGGTTTTTTGGAGGAGATGTACCTTCAGTAAGGCTTTGAAGTGGGAGAGAGCAATTATTCAATAGTATTTATTGAGCGTTTACTATGTGCAGAGCACTGTACTAAGCGCTTGGAATGAACAAGTCGACAACAGATAGAGACAGTCCCTGCCGTTTGACGGGCTTTATGAGGAGGGAGGCATTCAAGGCCAGAGGTGGGATGTGGGCAAGAGGTCGCAGGGTGAGATAGATGAGATCAAACTACAGTGAGAAGGTTAGCATTAGAGGTGGAAGTGTGGGGGATAGGTTGTAGTGAGAAAGTAGCCAGGTGAGGTAGGAGGGCCAAAGTGATTAAGTGCTCTAAAGCCAGTTTTGAGGATTAGAAGGATAAAAGGGAGTTGCTGCATCTGGGGTACTGGAAGAGGCCCCCCAGAGCCAGAATACACCTACCTATGAGTAGGCGTTCCCCCAATTTTCGGGTGGCTCACTCTCAACCCTCCTGTGGCTACATATTAATCGTCTAGGATCTCATGACACATGAGTAAGAGATTCTGATCACCAACCAGCATCTTCATGATGATGTAGAGCTTGTCCACTCATACCTAAATGACCCAAATAACTTATCAAGCACTCGAATCAGGTCAAGGATACTAAAAGGCTATTCTAAGAGGAAGTCAAAAGGCATAGAAACCCTGCAGGCTCCTGTTCCAGCAAATTCACTACTCCTTCATAGCATAAGTTAAAGTTCATCATTTAGGGAAATAATGACAGGCTGACAAGGAAGCTCATTACTAGAGAATGGTTTGGCTATTTGGGCTATTGAAATGCTTTGAGACCCATTTAAATTAAAAGCTGATTAAGACATGAATCCTTGAGTTGAGTCACACCAGATAATTACCTCTAAGTAACAAGTGATTTCCAGCTTCCTGCAGGTAATTACCCATTCCTGTCATTTTATTTTTAAAACCAATCTGGTGGCCCAATAAAAATGAACACATACATCATCTCTGTCCAGCATGGGTCCTATCTTGCTAATGTAGGTGAATAGGCCCACAGGCTAAATAGAAAGGCAACAGAAGATAGTGACCCAGTGATGTTTGGACTACAGTCCCTACTCCACCATTCCTATTGAGAAGCAACATGGCTCAGTGGAAACAGCGTGGGCTTTGGAGTCAAAGGTCATGGGTTCAAATCCCGGCTCTACCACTTGTCAGCTGTGTGACTGTGGGCAAGTCACTTAACTTCTCGGTGCCTCAGTTACCTCATCTGTAAAATGGGGATTAAGACTGTGAGCCCCACGTGGGACAACCTGATTCCCCTGTGTCTACCCCAGCGCTTAGAACAGTGCTCTGCACATAGTAAGCGCTTAACAAATACCAACATTATTATTATTATTACTGACTGGCTTCAAAGACTTGGGGCAAATTGGAGAGCCATTCCAAGGTGCAGTTTCTGCAAATTTATGGGCTTTAGATAAAGTCACAGGAAAAGAGAAATTAAACAAGGAGAAAACCCTAGGTTCTAATCCCGGCTCTGGCACTTGTCAGCAGTGTGATCTTGGGGAAGTCACTTCACTTCTCTGTGCCTCAGTTACCTCATCTGTAAAATGGGAATTAAGACTGTAAGCCCTATGGGGGACATAAACTGTGTCCAACCTGATTATCTTGTATCTACCCCAGTGCTTAGCACCGTGCATGCCACATAGTAAGCACTTTACAAATACCATAAAAAAAATTGAGCTAAGAGAGCAAGATCATTTCACGTAGATAGAAACAGTATCTACTCCAGCACTTAGTATAGTGCCTGGCACCTAGTAAGCTCTTAAATGTCATTCAAGAAGGAGAGAGAAGTGAGAGAGGGGCTGCTAGTAGAAGGAGGAAGAGGAAAAGGGAAGCAATGTAAGAGAAAAAGAGTGAGACCAAACTGCAGGAGAAAGGGCAGAAAAGGGTAAAAAAAAACTGAAAAGGAGATGAGAAGTAGGAGAAAATGCCTGGGAAAGATAGAAAGAAAAACAAGGAGTCAGACACACTAAAAAGATAAAAGAAAAGACCTGGGAATTTTCTACAGGTATCAGCTAGTATTTTAGTGTTATAAGAATAGATTAAAAAGAACTTTGCTGATATCAAATTTTATTTACTTATAAAAATGTTCATCAATAAACAGAGACCACATTCCTCTGTAAATATTCATGACTAGACACTAAATGTTTATTTTTTTGCCTACCTTTGAGCATCTGAGTGCAAGTTAAGCCTTTTCCATTCTAATCCCAGGCCATGCACTCTCTAGCTCTGAGATCTTGGTAAAGTTATTTAACTTCTGTATTTATAGGTTCTCAGCATGACGGTAGGGATATTTTCCTTTTCGGGAAGAGTGATTTGGGAATCAATTAGTTAATGAGCTACCTAAATGCTGTTATCATTAGTGTAAATTGTATATACCCTTGCAATTATGTGCTACCTTAAAATGCAGTTGTTTTTTGGTGAGGCTTGTGACTGGAAAATTTAAAGAGATTACAGACAAGTCAAAGAGAAAAGAAGAGTTTGAGGAGGAGGATTTAGAAGCCTCCCACATTCTGCTAAGACATATGAAGTTGTTGATCACTGTGTTTTTCTTTAAATTCCTCCAGAAAAATTATGCTCATAATATAATTTCCCATTTTGTTTTTGCCAATACACTTAATAGTTGAGATGGCTAATTTATGGAATAATTAGATTCTGTATTACCATGGCATCCAACTGAATTGGGTAGTCAGTGATGGTATTTATGAAAAGCCTAGGAAGTGTCAAGAACTGTGCTAATCAGACCGGACACAGCCCCTGTCTTACATGAGGCTGACATTCTAAAAGGGAGGGAGAGCAGGTATTGTTCTACATTTGAGTTGGCATAAACTGACCTACCATAAGCTCTCCAGCTGACTGTAAACTACTTGAGAACAGGGATCATTTCTATTTACTGTATTGCAATGAAAGTGCTTACTTAGTACAGTAAGCTCTCAATAAATACCTTTGATTCATTGATTTAAAAAGTCTCTTCTGGGTTGCTATTGTAAATGTTTCAGATAATTTGGTGAAAGAATTTTCACAAAGGAAGAAGTGAATGCCTATGTTTTAAATGCCTGTGTCACCTCAAAGTTTCTCTATTTTTTTTTTATTTTGACCTGGTGAAAAAAAATCCTTCAGATTTAAAATGACTTATAGGCCTATTCTTATTACTACATCTGCCGGAAAGTGATTTTCATTTAAAGAAAGAACTAGGAGCGTGTCAAACTAGCAGTCTTCTTAGGACTGCCTCACCACCATCCATTCTATTATTACAGAATCCCAAGTCAAGCAGATACCAGGAATTACAGTACACCTCCAGGATCTGCATAGTGATTTGAGTGAAGATCTGCGTTCAGGCTGTGCTGTTCTCAGGCTAGAAGAATATGGACAGTTCCAGAAACCCCTGGAGGTCCTGATTGGAGGGATTGGGGAAAAGAGGGAGATGGAAGGAGGGGATCCTAAAACCATTTCACCCTTCCGAAGTCCTCAAACTGGGAGGGACCACCCCCCGCCCAATGTGGTCCAGATGCCTACAGATGTCTAAGGACCAGAGTGGACATCCTCTCCAAGACTCATCTAGGTGCTGGGTTAGGTGAAGAGCTCCTAAAAAGCCTTGAAGTTTGACGTTTTCTTTCACGTATAGCTGCTGGGCTAGGATGTGGTGTAGTGGATAGAGTACAGACCTGGGAGTCAGGTCATGGGTTCTAATCCTGTCTCTGCCATTTGTCTGCTGTTTGACCTTGGGCAAGTCACTTACTTCTCTGTGCCTCAGTTACCTCGTCTGAAAAATGTGGATTGAGACTGGGAGCCCCCACGTGGGACAGGGACTATGCCCAATCCAATTTGCTTGTATCCACCCTAGGGCTTAGTATAGTGCTTGACACATAGTAAGCACTAAACAAATACCACAATTAACATTCTTTATCTGTCATCAAATAGATGCTAGGCTTCTGAATCAATTATTGTATGTATCTGATCAGGGAGGCGGAGAGAGGCTCCGCACTTTGTAAAGACAGAATGCCTGAACAGCTACCATTCATTACACACCATCACTTTGGTCTAATGGATAGCACTGAAGTAGGAATCAGCAGTCTGGATTTCCCTCCTAATTCTGTCTCCATAACATCCTGGACCAGTCACTTAACATCTCGTGTTTCAGTTGCCCTCTCAGAGATTACACTGTAACAGTGAGGAAAGAAAATATGCCTGAGTACATTCAGAGACCTTGATGAAAGGTTATAAAAGTGAAAAAACATTCACTAACTAGTCCCCAACTCAGTATAACAGATCATGTTTGTGTTTTATTCTGCTCATTTAATGTGGAAAAGTGGGCTTATTATTTGCTTGAGACAATGTGTTCTTAAAATGTAATTACGATTATTGACCACAACTTCTAAATTATAGTATTAGTGTAAACATACTTTAGTAGACACAGCAATAACATTGTGAGAGGAGTAATCAGTAAAATTGGCAGCATGACATTTAAATATAATCTTCTTTAGGTGAAGTTAAAATCCTCAACTTAGCCACCCTAGAAGAAAAGCTGGATAAATGACTTTCCAGATTTGTTAAGGGGAGTCTCCTTTTTAAAAGTAAAAAGTTCAACTGAAACTTGGGGTATAGTTCTCACCCATCCATTAATATCAATGATAAATTCTGACATGGATTTTGCTTTTCTTGAGTCATGGCAGAAATATCACAATGAAGATTAATTACCATTATACTGTCTAAAAAAGTGTAGCTTCAAGCTGTGAAATGAATAAATAGAGATCTATTATGACAATAATAAGAGTGTTACTCTCCAAAGGGATTATAGTTGTTAGCAATAGGAAATGTATCATTTTAAGACATAAAAACTGAATGGAAATGTGTTTCACTTATTTATAAATAAACTAGACTTTCTATGCTTCATGGAATTCCTTCATGTTTCCTTATAGCGCATATGTATATAAACTGTATACTTAATATTTTATATTCCTGTTGCTTCTCTAGAAAATCAATGACAAAAAGCTAATAAGTAGCAGAAAATTAAACGATGATCTGAAAAAAAAACCCAAGAGCCTTCAGTGCTGATACTGTTCTTTCTTTAGTTTCTGGTCAGTTTCTAGTTCCCCACCCTTTCAAGTGAGGTCAAAGTGTCAGACTAGGGCTAGTCTACCCAGCAAGTAGGGTCAAAACAGACCACAGAATGGAAGAGGCTGAGCTGAGGATCTCTCATACACCCTCATTTTAAGCCTCTTCAGACACATGTAAAGAAGCATAGAAATATATGCTGTTGGGCATAAGTGGGTGCCCATTGACTTTCTTTTGGGTGCTGGTCAATGACTTGTGACCACAAAGGATTCTGGTTGTGGTAAGGTGAGCTTCTCTCCCATGGGTATTTGGAGACCTCTACAACTTGGTCAAGTAGAAAACAAATGAGTTATCCAGGAAAAAAAAAAATTTTGAAATATTTGAAAACTCAAAGTTGTTACAAATGAAGTTTAGGTAATAAAACATGGAGTCTTGAACAATTTCCTGAAAATGGGACCAGCTTTAGACATTCAAGCATCATGAGGTGAGGCCCAATGCCCCCTCCCCGCCACTAACATTCCACACAAAACCATCACACCACATTGAAAACACACTCAACATAACGCTGTGAAGTTAAACATAACTTTTCATTAAGATAATTTTTCCCTGCTACTATCTCAGCAACTGACCTTCAACCAAACACACTAAGCAGCTCAACTCTGAGACGCCAACTTATGCCCTGCTTAGTGGATCACTTCCATTCTATTTTCATCTTTGGGAAGGGCATCACTATGACCACTTTTAAGAGAAGTTTTGAAAAGGGCTTTGATGTCATCATCTTTGAGAAGGGCAATGACACAGCAGTCTTAGAGAAGTTATGCAGTGGCCATCATTGAAGAGGGCTTAAAAGGATGTGATCTTTGAAAGGTCTAGGGTGGCTGCCATTTTTGTAAGTTTCCAAAACACTCCAATGCCCAGCTCCCTTGTATAGTGTCTGAAGCTGGCTTAACTAAAATGTAATTAATTGCAACCATTAAAACATCCTGTGCAGGTGTGATACCATTTCTAGTATCCAGTCATAATAATAATTAATAATAATAAAGTTGGTATTTGTTAAGCACTTACTATGTGCAGAGCACTGTTCTAAGCGCTGGGGTAGACACAGGGGAATCAGGTTGTCCCACGTGGGGCTCCCAGTCTTCATCCCCATTTTCCAGATGAGGTAACTGAGGCCCAGAGAAGTGAAGTGACTTGCCCACAGTCACACAGCTGACAAGTGGCAGAGCCAGGATTCAAACCCATGACCCCTGACTCCAAAGCCCGTGCTCTTTCCACTGAGCCACGCGGCGATAGGAGAGGACCATGCAGATCAAAAGAAAGAACCAAACCACATTCCTTTCGCATGTAAAAGGAAAAAAAATTACACTGAGGGGAAGACTGGGATGTGGAGCGAATAGTTGAAATATGTAGGAACTATATTTGCTAAATTTTCCATTTCAAAATCACAGCTGGTCACTACCTTTTCTCAGAGCTTGCCCACAAAATAATCCTGACATCCCAAAACTTGTTCAGTCTTTCAAAATAATATCCATCAGCCAAGGATCTGCCTTCGGAGCTGATTTTACAGAAGAAGAAGAAACTAAGATAACCCTTAAATAGGTAATTTGCCTAGGATTATTTTTCTCGAACCTCTGCCACTCACTTTCTCAGAGTAGAGGACTTCAATTAATTATAGGCCAAAATCTGGCAGTGGGGAGCCCATCCTTTCATTCATTCATTCATTCATTCAGTTCATTCATTCAATAGTATTTATTGAGCGCTTACTATGTGCAGAGCACTGTACTAAGCACTTGGAATGAACAATTAGGCAACAGATAGAGACGATCCCTGCCCATTGACGGGCTTATAGTCTATTCAGGGGAGACAGACAGACAAAAACAATAGCAATAAATACAATCCCATTTATTGAGCACTTACTGTGTGTACAACACTGTACTGAGCTATCCTTTCACATGTCAAGATTGGATTTCTGGAGACAGAACTAGAGGAACCTAATGGAGAGGAAATGATGGGAGAAATGGTCCAAGGGGGAGAAGCAATGAGAGGGTGGTCTTTGGAAAATGGGGTTTGAGAGGAGGACAGTGACATGCCCCAATTCTGACTTCAGGCACTTAATACCATGTGCTGTCTCTCTTTAGCATGTTTGGCAAAAGAGAAGCAAGGAAAAATGAAAGTGAACCCTTATGAAAGAATAAGCTTTGCTATGTAAGCCTATTAAGTTGGGCCTTTAACAAAACAGATGAAAAAATTATGCACGAGATTATGCTCAAACAGTTTTAATAGTCAAAAATCAGGGAACTCCAGCTGGACCTAAATTCAAGAGATTGAAAGTATTAGAAATAGTGATAGTTGAATCAACAACACGCCCATTAGGTCTGACTTGCTCCACTCTTTTGTTTCTACTGTGTTTCTAGAAGTGTTCCTTGTTTTAATTTTTCCAGGTCATTAAAACAGAGTGTTAATTGGTTAATGGGAGAGTAAATGGAAATAGCAGTGGGCCACTTTCAACTGTGAAGCTTGACAGCAAATAAAACCCAAGCTGCTATTGCTGTGGCTTTTTCCATGGTATGTTAAAGAAAAGGTAATGACTGATTAACCTGTAATTTATTTTGTGTTAATGTTCTAAGAACAGCTTTGCAATGCCTGGGTTTGAAGCATTGGAATGAAGAACAGAGCAGCTGGGAATCTGCCATATAAAACTAACATTTTATAAGGCTCCCTTTGTTCCTCCCATGCTGTAGGGCAGATCTCACCTATTCGGTACATCAAAGTTCTTTAACCAGCAGGATTCAATAATTTGACTGACAAATTGATAGCCTTGGTTGAATCATGTTTCTAAACACCTTTGAGTTATCTCTTATTTTCCTCTTGAATTGTTAAAGAGTTTCTTTCTGTGATGTATATTTTTTCTTATAATGGCAATGATCAAATCAGCTGCTTTAGACACTGCCGACCTCTATTTATTGTCAGAACAAACTTCAACATTTCAACGAGTGTGTAAACTACAGTTGGTATTCCACCCAGGCATCCATTTGACTCGAACCCTGGCCTGGAGACTACTTTGCTTGTCTCATCTTTAGATGATGCAACCTTAATACACCCTTGGCTTTTGTCACAATTACGCTACCCCATTTGGAACTGGAGCTTTTGATAATAATGTTAAGTGCTTACTATGCCAAGCACTGTTCTAAGCGCTGGGTAGCAGAGTTGCTTGGCACTATTGGCCTGGATCCCTAAAGAGAGTCCTACTAATTTCTATGAACCAATTTCTCCCATTCTAGGAAACTCAAGAGTAGAGTTAGTTATATTCCTCCTGCCCCTGAGCCCTGGAACATAAGCTTCTGTCCCTGACAGCTCAGCATTCAGTCCATCGAGGCCACAAATTAACGAAGGTGCATAAGACAAGAGTGAAAGACTCAAAGGAAAATGTTTTGGATAGTGATAGAGGTTGTGGGGAAGGAGGGGGAAGGCAGAATCCCTCCTCAGGATTGCATCTGGAGAGTTTCCAGTACTCTACCAGTCTCTACTATGGGAGGGAGGGTCAAGCAGTAGCAGCATGGCATAGTGGTTAGAGCATGGGCCTGGGAGTCAGAAGGTCATGGGTTCTTATCTTGGCTCTGCCACTTGTCTGCTGTGTGGCCTTGGCCAAGTCACTTCACTTCTCTGGACCTCAGTTACCTCATGTGTAAAATGGGGATTGAGACTGTGAACTCCACGTGGGACAGGAAATGTGCAACGTGGTTCAGTGGAAAGAGCCTGGGCTTGGGAGTCAGTGGTCATGGGTTCGAATTCCGGCTCCGCCACTTAGCTGTGTGACTGTGGGCAAGTCACTTAACTTAGAGAAGCAGCGTGGCTCAGTGGAAAGAGCACGGGCTTTGGAGTCAGAGGTCATGGGTTCGAATCCCGGCTCGGCCACTTGTCAGCTGTGTGACTCTGGGCAAGTCACTTAACTTCTCGGTGCCTCAGTTACCTCATCTGTAAAATGGGGATTAAGACTGTGAGCCCCACGTGGGACAACCTGATTCCCCTGTGTCTACCCCAGCGCTTAGAACAGTGCTCGGCACATAGTAAGCGCTTAACAAATACCAACATTATTATTATTATTATTAACTTCTCTGTGCCTCAGTTACCTCATCTGCAAAATGGAGATGAAGACTGTGAGCCTCACGTCGGACAACCTGATTACCCTGTATCTACCCCGGCGCTTAGAACAGTGCTCTGCACATAGTAAGTGCTTAACAAATACCAATATTATTATTGTTTAACCTGATCTGCTTGTATCCACCCCAGCATTTAGTACAGTGCCTGGCACATAGTAAGTGCTTAACAAATGCAATCATCATTATTATTATTATTTTTTCTATTCCTAGCTTAGGCAGTGGCTAGCGAGTAGAAGGCAATCTACCACAAGTCAAAACTCATCTATGCTGGGCAGCAGCTGCATGGGAGAGAGTCAAGGGTGGAAACTTGAGTTTACTGTGCAGAAGTAGGCAGTGGTAAACCACTTTCATATTTTTACCAAGAAAACATTATAAATCCACTACCAGAATGATTGCAGGTGGAGAGCAGGGGATTCTGAGAGAGATGTGTCCATGGAGTAGCTATGGGTCAGAGATGACTCGACAACATAAGACAAGACAACCTCCCTCCCAGTTTCTCTAGTTCTTCACAACCACTCAGAAGTAGAACTACCCTTGGAGCAGCTAGGGTGGCCACCTAGAATACCAGAGATATGACGGAGAGAAAAACCAACTGAATTCCTTGGAGCTCCTCTGCCCTGCTACTTTGAAGAATAAGTCCAGCCTGGCTCCAAAGAGCCTGACTGGTCTCGAAGCATACATTAAGTATGTAGTTCCCTGTGTATGATCCCTATTCCTCTTCCTGCCCCTTTCCATAAATCACCAGGGTGACTGACCAACAGAGATTTTAAGTCCTGTTACATGCTCAAGTCTTCCAGGAAATATAAAACTGAGGAGATGTGGTGAAAAGCGAAATTATGAGGAGGACAAAAGAGTGGATCAAGTAGGAAGATATATTGAAGAAGAGGCAGAGGGAGGAAGAAGAGTTTATTCTTCTATTATTTTTACCTATTTTGTTCTGCTGCTATAGAAAGGAAAGTACTATAGTGACCATAGGCAAAGAAGTAGTGATTTGGGCTGGGAGTTAGACATCCTATATTCTAGCCCTGGTCCTGATTTTGTGAAATATTACCCTAACCAACCCAGCCTCAGAATATCCAATTTCTCTCCCAGTTTTTCTAGCTCCTCACAACTACTAGAGACAGAACTACTCTTGGGGCAGGTAAGATAGCCACCCAGGACCCTGGAGATATGAGGGAGAGGAGAACCAACTACAATTCCTTTGTCCCACTTTTTTGAAGAAGAAGTTCAGCCTGGTTCATCTTGAAACATACACGTCAAGTGCTTATGTTATTCAGTGCATGGTTTCTAGCTCTCTTCCTCTCCCTTGTCCTCAATTTCAACCAGTGATGAAAGTTTACTTCTGGGAGGTAAATGTAGGGGGAGAGGGTGGAAAGAAAGGGAGACAAAAGAAAGGGAGAAAGTGAGGTGGAGTCAAGGCAAAGTTTGTTCCAATGCTCAAGCCACCCCCACAAGCCCTAGGCAACTGAGAGCTATAGGTTTGGCATTAAGAGGTTGGGAGCAAGGAATGCTAAAGGTAAGAGAGGTTGGGAGTGGGAGAGAGAGAAAGACTGAGTGGATAGTCTCCCTTCCCCCAGCTCAATCTGAAATCGCAAAAATTGGGAAGCTTTGCTCAGGGAAAATAGTCCCAATTGTGCTTCTCTAGTCAAACTACTTGCAAGTTGATAACACCTGTCCAGTAGACACTGAACTCACGTCTACCCTAGAGAGAAAGCACTCCCCAACCTATTACCAACTTCTTTTGAACCATCCTCTCCACTATGATTATTATAACTAAGGCCCGTAAATGTCAAATGCACAAGGTAGAGTGCATCTGCTACTCTAAAACTTCCCAGTGATCGACTAGAGCTGAATTATATCTCAAACAGGATGCAATCACAGGATCTACAGAAGTCTCATGATTTTTATTATTACACAGGCAACCCCAACTTTTGTCAACTGAATGTCTGTGTGGTTAAATGTATTTGATCACATCATGGAACCCACTTGGAGTAGTTTTCCCACAAATGTTTCTCTTTTCAGAGAGGTCATGGCATATGTGTTGAATTAATCATCTAGAAAAAAAACTTTAAAAGGATCATAGAAAAATATATGGATGCCAGTTCTCCTCAGTATCATATTCCTTCATTCTTTATCCAAGAAACTTTGCCATGTTTGTGTGCTTAGCAAATGTCAGCTCCCCAGGATGCTGGCAAGATTGAGCCTCTCCAAGCAAACTGCCACCTGACATGGGCCACTTTAACAACTGGGTGGATGAGGTAGCTGCCTCAGTTCCACCACCCTCAGCGGCTCCTTCAGCCATTCTGACCATAATTCTCCACTGTCCCCCAATCTTAACTCTGCTGGCATTGTTGAGGGACTGAAAATAGTTGTGCAGCAGGGTTAGAGTGGGCGGGTGGCAGAGGGTCTCAAGATAGAAGTGATGTGACCCAAAGAAAAGAGAAGGGAGAGGGTCACTGGGATTCCTCTATTTCAGGCCAACCTTAATCTGCTCTTCAACTGACTCCTTCTACAAGGCACACACAGTCTCTATGACTGTCAAGAGTTGTTAGTATTTGTAAATATTTTCATGTCTGTCTCCCCCCAGAGTGTAAGTTCCTTGTGGGCAGAGATTGTGTTCACAATGCTTGAGCTATACTTTCCTAAGAATTTAGTCCAGTGCATCTGATATATACCTTGACTAATTAATAGTAATTGTGGTATTTGTTAAGCACTTGCTATGTGCCAAGCGCTGTACTAAATAGTGGGGTAGATGCAAGCAAATTGGTTTGGACACAGTCTCTGTCCCACATGGGGCTCACAGTCTTAATCCTCCTTTTGCTGATGAGGTAACTGAGGCACAGAGAAGTGAAGTGACTTGCCCAAGGTCACACAGCAGGCAGGTGACAAAGCCGAGATTAAACCCCAGATCCTCTGACTCCCTGGCCCGTGTTCTTTCCCCTAGGCCACACTGACTCCTAACTAATATCACAGTATGTAGTCGATTGAATCTCCCATTCACTAATGAACAAATATTCATCCAATTACAAAGACTGTGGGACAGAGAAACTGTACAATGCAATTGATAATGCTAGTGATTTGCATAGCACCACTCACACATTCACTCAACCCTGCCAGATTGTTCCTGCTGGGCACCTCGATCTCATTTATAATAATAACGACGACAATAATGATGGTATTTGTTAAGCACTTACTATGTGCCAAGCCCTGTTCTAAGTGCTGGGGCGATACAAGGTAATCAAGTTGCCCCACGTGGGGCTCACAGTCTTAATCCCCATTTTATAGATGAGGTAACTGAGACACAGAGAAGTTAAATGGCTTGCCCAAAATTAAAAAGCTGATAAGTGGAGGAGCCAGGGTTAGAACCCATGACCTCTGACTCCCAAGGCTCTTCCCCAATTCAAAGCCTTATTGAAGGCACATCTCCTCCAAGTGGCCTTCCCTGATTAAGCCCTCCTTTCCTCTTCTCCCATTTCCTTCTGCATCACCCCAACTTGTTCCCAATCTTCAACCCCCCTCCCAGCTTCACGGCACTTATGTACATATCTGTAATTTATATTAATATCTGTCTCCCCCTCTAGATTGTAAACTCATTGTGGTCAGGGAATATGTCTGTATATTGTTACACTGTACTCTCAAGAGCTTAGTACAGTGCTCTGCATATAGTAAGTGCTGAATAAATATGATTGAATGAATTAATGAAATTTGACAGGCAAGGGTAAAGCACACATGGTTAGCTTTGAGTGGCTAGCATTGACAGAGTCTACAGAGAAAGGCACATGAAAGTACTGTCATTTGGGAATGTGGCAAATGATAATATAGTTTATAAGCCATTTAAGCCATTGCCAGCTGGACCAAAAAAAAAAATTACACACCACCTACTGCTTTGATTCAATATCAGTGGGAGCTCTGCCTCAGATCAAGGGCCATATGCAGCCTTATGAATTACTGGTTTTTGATGGAACATAGTCTGTTGGCAACTGAGCAGAAACCATACAGCATGTTTCATTTTAGAGACACTGCAAAGATTAGCAAATCTAAACTTTAACATACAGTATCTTTGACAACTCTCCCATGTTGAAGTTCTGAGCTTGAGAATTCCAGTCATGTGTTTCTTTCTGAATCCAGTCGTTGCTGCATCTCAAAATGTGCATAAAAAATGTGACTTCATGTACAGGCTCACACTAACCAGATCTGGGTGTCTGTGTTGTAAGACAAGATAGCATCTGGATTTCTGTAGTAGTGCAAGCCTTTAAAAAAAAAATAGTTCTTTGGGAAGATCATTTTCAAAACAGAGAAAGAACATACTGAACTCAGAGAAGAGGAACTTATATCACTAATGAGCAGACCCAACTGTTAAGTCAGAGTCCTGTCCTGGCACCCTACACATTTTCTGTCCAAATAACATATATTTTATCAGGCCGGGAGTTACGGGTGAGCCAGGATTCTGTATTTAGAGCAAACCTACTTCCTTAATTCCTTATTTATTGTTTCTAGAGCTGGAACCCTGAAATATTTCCAGTGCCTGACACCAAATTAGAGGTGTGTTTGGCTTCTGGGACTGTATAGAAAAATAGCTGAGCCGTAACTCTCATTGCCTCTATGTCTTGGAGTCACCACTGAAATTTTTCTAAGTGGAAACATCAAGTCAATTAAAACTATTTGAATAATGCCATAAAGATGAAAAACCAAGTCAAAAATGGGCAAAAGAAAAATTGTAGAAGGCAGGAAGATGACTTTTTTCCTTAGGCAAAATTCCTCAAAAATAATAATCACAGCGGTGTTTTTAAGCACTTGCTATGTGCTAAGCAATGTGTTAAAGACAATATAATTATATCAGACACAGTTCCTGTCCCATATGAAGATTGCAATCTAAGAGGGAGAAAAACCATGTATTTGATTTCTATTTTACATATGAGGGCACAGAGGCACAGAGAAATTAAGTGACTTGCCCAAGGTGACATCAGCAAGTAGCAGAGCTGGGATTTGAACCCAGATCTCCCGACTCTCAGCCTGTGCTCTTTCCACTAGGCACCCTTTTAAAGGAAGAGCAGAAATATCATTAAGATTTTTTTAAAAAAAGGAGAAGACAAACATTTTCCATTCCCCCACAATACTGTTTTTGCATCTAGTGGGTTATAGCTTGGATTAACTTTAAAAAGATTTATTTTAAAACATAAACTTAACTGCTCTACAGAGATACATATCAAGTGAAGCAAGAGATGATTCTTTCTTGTACAGAACGGTTGTTTTGGCCAGAGAAGTCGCTAGCTGTTAAGATAGAATATTATTGAAGTATGCAAGTTAGGAGAGCTCATAAATCTTTCCTGTGGTTGATGGCAAGATTGGGATATTATCCCCAAGTAATGTGATAGAAGGATTGCCACAGCGGAACCTTTCTTAATGCCAGGCGATCAGTTTAACAGGGGAAGCCAAGTTAATGAGGTCACTCTGATTCACTTGTTGTCATTTCCCCATCCCGGGCACTTAGGCCCAATATAAAACATTAATAAATTAGAGAGGTCACCAGATACAGTAGCTTGGTCAAGAAGGAGCTGTTTGTAAAAGGCTGTGAATCAGATTAAAGCCCTGATCTGTCACAGGGATAGAGAGGCAACATGCTTACAGGGGCATAACTCCCACCAACTCTGAGCCTGCTGAGCTGAACTCCATGATGACATTACTGTATTAGCAGTAGAAGTGGAAGGGCATCTAATGGGAGCATTTAATACACTCCAGTTTCTTCCATTAAAATCGACAGGCCTACTCCTTAGTTCTTGCTCAGGAAGGCTCAATAATCCTGAAATATATCACTGAGGAGCAGAAGACACTCACCACTGCCCACAACCATTGTTCCTCAGAAGACTTAGATTCACCCAACACTTTTTCCCTTTCTGCCACCAATTCAACCTCTTCCCAAGATGCCACACCTCCTTATAGCCTGGACCCTGGATGGTACACAGACACACACATTCATTATACCCTCACCTGGTCCCAGGGTGGTAGGCCTGTGAGAAAAGAGGAAGTAGCAACCCCAAAACTCACTTTTGCATCATCCAAGAGTGAGATGAGTAGCTACAGAGCAGTTTAGCCCCTTTTTCCAATTATCTATAGTCATTTTGCCTTCTAACATCAGGTATTTATGGCTAACTGTGACTATAGACTCGTTGAATTAGCTAGCATGATCTTTGGTTCTTTCCCATCTGGGCCTCAAATAAAGCTACAGCTGAGGGTCAGGAATCCCACAGTGGCACCAAGCCAATCAGCCTGAGCTGCAGAAAGGGTTAAACATTGAGCAGGACAAACAGCTGTAACTTGTTATCAGCCCAGGAGCAAGATACACAGCCCAGCCCTTAGGTGAAGGCATGAAAGCTTCTTTGGCTGTGAATGCCTGTGGTTCTGAGCAGCTGACAATAGAAAACGTAGTCATGATCCTTTGTTTGGTTCCAGTGAGGGCTGTCTTCCTTTGCCTTGATTAAATTCCCCAGGCAGATGGCGTTTTATCTTAAATCTTTCTAAATAAAAAGTAGCTCACTCTGCTAAAATAAAATGCACATATATGTTTTCTTTATTGTCTCCTTTTTATTGGAAAAGGCTTCTGCCTACTGTTGGCTTTTTTTTTCCTTTTGGAGCCATAAACACTTGTGCCTATGATATCAAAAAACAATGCTGTAATACTCTGTAAAGCATAAGCCTGACTACTAACACAATTCTAGGGAACACTACCTTAGATTTATTTAGTAACTTTCCTCTTTAAGGCTTACTGCCTTTGTCTTCCCAGATTTTTTACAGTATGAGTTTGTAAGGATGTTGTAGTTTTAGTGTTCACATCCTTCTGAATCAGACGGAAAGAACCAGTGTGATCTTGTGAGCATGGAGGATCTGGGTTCAAATTTTACCTCTGCCACTTGCCTACCATATAATTATAATAATAATAATTCTGGTATTTGTTAAGCACTTGCTATGTGCCAAGCACTGTTTTAAGCGTTAGGGTGGATACAAGGTAATCAGGTGGTCCCACATGGGGCTCACAGTCTTAACCCCCATTTTCCAGATGAAGTAACTGAGGCATAGAGAATAATGATAATAATAATGATGGTATTAGTTAAGTGCTTACTTTGTGCCAAGGACTGTTCTTCATGCTGGAGCTCTGTTCTAAGCGCTGGGCACTGTTCTAAGCGCTCGAAAAGTGAAGCATCTTGCCCAAGGTCACACTGCAGGCAAGTGGCGGAGCTGGGATTAGAACCCACGATCTCTGACTCCCAAGCCCATGCTCTTGCCAGTAGGCCATCTGCTTCTGTATCATCACCTTGGTTAAGTCACTTAACTTCATAGTGACTCAGTTTCCTCTTCTTTAAAATAGGGCTTAAATACCTGTCCCCACTCCTAGTTAGATGGTGGAGCAGGATGATTTTATATCCCAGCACTTAGTGCAATATTTGGCAGATAATAAATGCATAGCAAATACTGCAGTTATCATTGTTATTACTGTGAAGGGTAGAGCATTTTTTCCCTATTTTGTACATGGAGAAAACCCATAGTGAAGCTGGGGCTGAAAACTTGTCTCCTGTAATCTTTGGGCTGTCAAGAAACCACAACATAACCCCTTGTTTTTGAACCCTGAATTTTCCTGAATTTCTTCCAAATTTCTCCTCTTCCTACCCAATTCTATTTTGTTTTTTAAAAATCAAACAAAAAAATAAACTTTTTTCAAATAATATTTTTGCTTGTAATGCAACATGGGTCTGGCATCAAGTCAAAATCCTTATTCTTGGGAATTTTTTTTCTTGAGTGATTATTGTTGACCTTTTTACAAGAATTAAAGCAAAAGCACCGAAAATTTAAGAATTCCTAAATGGAAGTGCTGGCAAAGTCCTGACCAAAGTGTCAACTGCTATGAAAATACAGAGGGTTAGATTCTTAAACAAACTATAACATTGGCCTTAAATTCACTCAGCTTGCGAGCCCCAAGAGGGACAGGGACTGTGTCTGACGTAATTAACTTGTACCTACTCCAGCACTTAGAACAGTGTTTGACTCATATTGAGCATTTTACAAATACCCTAAAAAAAAATCATTTGTTCTGTAATAGCATTTGAAGGCGTATTCAAATTAGAATATGTTTTAAAATTTGAAGAAAAAAGACCCTTAAAGGTAAAAAGTGGTTTGAAAGGGAGCAGGATTAGTTGGTGCTGTTTGTCACCTATGTGTGTGTTGGCCTTGGAAAGTAACTCAGCTGTAGTTTTGCAGTAAGCTCCATGAGTCCTGCTAGATATTTGATCCCTGCTTTGATAATAGATCGACTCACTCCCAACCTGCTGAGCTCAGGGTCATTCTTGGGTCATGGTGGTTTAAGATGGCTGGCAGTTCACCATTTGATTCACCAATAGGATGTATTTCTCATCCACTTTTATCTCCATTACTTCATGGTTTCGAACTCTAGGTTTGGAAACCAGCCCCCCCATTATCGCCATAACAACTTGCCGGAATCCTGAAGAGCATTGATGTTGTTGATAATAAGGATGATTCCAGTGCAAAACCTAAAATATTTAGGATTATTTTCCCTTTCAAAGACAAGAACTAAATGAATAATATTTTCCGGGAATAAGCTCTCATGGCTTTTGGAGGTTTGGGGATGTATTTCAAATAAAACAAGAAGTTGTAATGAAAACAGATTATAACTGGCCAATCCTGTCTTTTCAGAGTGCAAAGGTAATTACTATTCAGTCAAAATATGCAGGGAAAAAGAGTAATTGCTTGAGAAGGCATTATAATCTTGAGAGTGTATCACCTGGTATTTTTATTTTGATAAATACCCCGTTGAGTCCCCATGCCTTTGCAACTTAATGTTTGTCACAATTCTCTCTGGCAGAGGAGAAAGACAAGCCTTAATTGTAAATTTGCACATGCTTTATTGCCCGAGCAATGACATGGACACATTTAACAGGATTGTCATTCCATTTAATTACTCTGATTCTGACATGGACCTATCACGGAGAAAATGGATGGAATCAGTTAGTAGCATTACAAAATATTGCTGCTTTCTCTCCAAGGATAAGGATATTAAGGAGCATTTCCTTATTCTCGACACATCTCTCTGTATTCGGTTGAAAAATAAAAGCGTGTCAACAAAGTAGGTAGGCTTCCTCAAATTATACAGAGCCATGCGCTCTTCCTTCCAAATTGGGCCGCTGTGTTTCTCAGTGACAGTGACAGTGATGGCATTGCAATCCCTAGTTTATCTGGGTAATCCAGAGGTTTTCAAAGGGTAAGATACATATTCAAAAGGTGGGAGAACAAAAAACAAATGGAAATCTTTCCAAAATAAATGTAATCTTTCTTTCTTTGGCTCCCAGCACTTTTCCTATTCTAGACAGAGGAAGGTATATTCCTTCCACTCTTGTGGAGAGTTAATGAGTAGTGGTCCCTGCAGCGGAGAAGGCAGGAAACAGATACTCTCTGAACCCACCATATGCATAAACTGAGGAGAAAACAGGAAATTAGGAGCAGTGAAGAATTCAGAAGCCAGAAATTGGAAGTCGGCATAATTAGAAAACCCTCAGATGGGTTTGGGAAGAGTGGTGGTGGTGATGTGGTTTGAGTTGAGTGGTATTTGGGAGGCCACCAGCTAAGCAAATGCAGCCTTCCCCACCCCCCCGCCCCCTCCCCCCCCATTTCCTCCAACCACCTCCTGTCTGACTGGCAGAACATAGAATATTGGTTTCCCACCCACCCAACCCCGGACAGGTAGAGAAGAAAATTTCACAGAAATTGAGCAAATAAACAGCCTTTCCTCTGAGTTACTTTTCTTCTGTCCTAGATTATGACTTAAAAAGAAGAATCCAGTTCTTTCTTAAATGGCCTCATAGTTGTTGGGTAGTTTTTTCCTAAAATGGGGACAGGTGACAAAATATAGCTACTAACCAATTTTCCAAATGACTAATGAACCTAAAGCATTTTACTTTTTCCTTAAAGAGTGACATTTAAAATAATTTAAACATATTTTATTTTACTATTGATCAAGTGGAAATCTCTATTTCACCAACAAATATTCAGCCAAGTGGTTTTATCACAAGACTCCTTTGTCTTTCAATTAGGAAACATTTTTATTCCACAGCAATGAGGTTAGATATTCAGAGCCTTAAATCAATAAAACTATAAATTATATGCAAAAGAAAACACTGAGCAGCCAGCTTGACACAACAGATTTATTATCAAAGTAGGTAACTCCAAAGCAATCCAGTACATTAGTTTTTATAAAGTAAGAGACAGAAAGAGATCAATGATAACTTTAGCTTACTGTTGCTTTTAATGGTTCATTTATAATACCTACTTATCTCCTATTATTTTAACTTGTTATAACAGTGTCAGGCCATGAAAGAAAAAGATAGTCACCATTATAAGAATATATTAACTCAAGTCTGACTGATTATGCTTTTTTTCCAATTCATGCATATGAAGAGTGGCCAGAAAATTCACTTGGAAATCTGCACTGCGGGTTTTTGATCCTTATATTTAGCAGAGGGTCTTAAGAGTCATTTTACTATTTAGAAAACATTCATTTATGCTGCACTTAATTTTAGGGAGTATTTTCCTTGCATGTTAGCTGATGGAGAACCAACCACATTGCCAAATGGAAGAAAATGTTTCTGTCTTCCCCTGTAGAGTATAAGCTCTTTCTGGTAAGGATCGCGTCTACCACTATAATTGTACTGTACTTTCCCAGACAGTACAGTGATCTGCACACAACAAGTTCTCAATAAAGATCATTAATCAATTTGTGATTCAAGCCCCCTTACGGATGGAAATTTGGTGCCCACACCCAGAAGGCATCTTAAATGATTATAGACATACCAACCTATGCCTGTTCTTGGCCTGTCAGTACAAAACATGCAAAAATGCAAGAGTTGCTCAAAGAGAAGCCCAGTTTAGTGGTGGTTAGGACACTTGCTTGAAAGTTGGAATTCTCCTCCCAGTTTGATTGGGATTTTCTGAGTGAACTATATCGTTATCAAAAAATGTAGTGAGCAAAGAATGACTTGGTTAACTAATCTGTAACTACATCTGTTACATCTTTTCCACATCTGTAAAAGCGAATTTGTCAGCACAGTTATCTACTTCCCAGTGTGGGTCAGAGGGAAGGAATGGACTATTGAAAACCTCTCTGTCACAGATAGCACAGGGTTACACAGAGGAGATAATGTCTTCCCCAACCACCACATGCATATCCAAAGCTCACCCACCTGCTGCTTGTGTATGTGTTGGGGATGAAGGAAGGATGAAGGAATTCTGGATCTCTCATAGAAATAACCCAGGCAAAGGAGAGAGTGTTGGAGGTGGGCTTCCCGAGAAGAATTCCCCTGAAAGTGAGGAAAGAATCAAAGTGACTGAGCTGTTTGAACAACCCTTAAGACATCCTACAGCATTACCTAAATAAGGAAACTTAGATGGTTAGAGTGTTTTGATATTATGGTGATAGTTGCTATGGAAGCAAGAACAGAAAGACAAAACACTGAGCGGTTTGAAAAAAAACTTACAACATTTAAACCCTGGTTAATTCTTATCTGGTTGCTGGCAAAAATATTAAGGTGTAATATAAGCAAAATCTACAAGCATCCATCAGAATTATTGGTTTGCACCAAATAGTTTTGCAAGTCCTTGGGAGCAGATCTCATTGTCCTGAAGAGGTATTGCTTGTGACAAATTGGCAAGAATGCACTCAGGGCATTCGGTAAATGCTTTTTGCTGAGGTACTCTGTAATACAAAATAATTCTTGATGATGATGATGTTGGTATTTGTTAAGCACTTACTATGTGTCAAGCACTGTTCTAAATGCTGGGGTAGATACAAGGTCATCAGGTTGCCCCAAGTAGGGCTCACAGTCTTCATCCCCATTTTACAGATGAGGTAACTGAAGCATAGAGAAGTTAAGTGACTTGTCCATGGTCACACAGCTGACAAGTGGCGGAGCGGGGATTAAAATCCATGACCCCTGACTCCCAAGCCCAGGCTCTTTCCACTAAGCCACACTGCTTCTCTAGCCACACTGCTTCTCTGATAGGTAAACTAACAAAAAGGCAAAGTTCTAAAACTAAACAGAAAATAAGTCTTTTGAATAGGTGATTTAAAACAAAAAGATTTAATGGCTGGAGAAAAAAATTCACTACCCGATTCCCCTTCTCTGTCCTACACTCTCAAACCAAATGTCAACTAAGGCACATTTCTCAGGTCCTCCTCCCCAAATCTGGCAAAAACAACAAGGAGAGTTGCAGAAAAAAAACCAACAAAAACCACCTCTCTGAAACTGGGATCCTGCTAAATATGAACAATGACTACACCATGGTATTTATGATCTAAAATATTTTCAATGAGAAGCAATAATTTTTAATTAAGCTACTTTCTATACTTAAGAGTTGTTCATCTTATAGCACCTATTCTCCCTGTAGCTCACATTTCCTATCTATATGTTACTCTAGATTGTAAATTCCTTGAGGACAGAGATAGTGTCTACTGCCTCTACTGTACTCTCCAAAGTGCTTAGGACAGTGCTCTGCACACAGTTAGCACTCAATAAATATTAATTGGCTGAGGATGAAAGCTTTCTGGTTATGCTACTCTAGGGCCCTTCTAACCTACTCCTATCCAAACTTGCTTATCTGAAAGCAGTTGTAAGATCTCTGGCAGAAAATGGCCAACATATTTTTAGTATGTGCTAGCATGTTTGTGCCCATCTAGGTATAACTACAGGACTTTAAATTAGCACTTTTATTTACTACTATTACTGCTAAGTCCAATTCTCCTAGTGTCTATACTACTAAGCTGCACCCATATCAATATATATCTTCATTTCCCCCCTTAGATTTTAAATTCCTAAAGGAGGATTAATATTTTTCTTTGTATATTTATTGCCCAGATACCTAATACATAGTAAATGCTTGATAAATACTGTTGAAACAGATACCGTTTGTATGTTAGACCCCTCAAAAGCACATTTACTCTTTCAGATGACATATTACTTACTGAAACATAATTTATTATATAGAATCATTTTGGTGTGAAAGAGTTAACTGCCAAAAATCCTCACTGACACCTCGAATTAGTTCAGGATTGGGGGAGAAACTGATTTAATAATAAATAACAATACCAAGACATATCACTCTCTCCTTCTGAGAAACTCGAAATGCTTTGCTATTTCATTGCTTTTTCACAATATCTCTTTCAGAAAGGTAGGGAAACCATAAAACTGCAGTATCCCCATTATACAGAAAGGAGACCTGAGGGACCAAACCTACGGTAATGAGAAACAAGACTCAGTCATTCTCTCCAACTAAGAACATTCTGCTTTAACAAAGGCATACAAGTTATTGGAAAACTGCAGAAACACCCAGAGCAATTGAGTCTCGGTGAAAAGGATTCATTCTTTAGTCTTAACAGACTAAGATCTAAGAGAGCAGGAACATGCTGCAGGGTCCAAAAGTGAAATATTTAAAATGCTTTATCCAGCAGGCAGTGTCTTTTGTAATGTACCAAGGCTTATACATTATTCAGTCTCTGCCTGGAGAGGGCAGAGCAAAGGCAGATAACAAAAGGAAAAGAGAGTGGAAAATGCTGAAATAGAAGTTAGCAGGGAAGCAAATAGAAGTACAAGTTCAGGGAAAGACTATTTATTAACTAAAAATCGGGTATGATAGAAAAGCACCATGGCCTAGAGGCTAGAGCACAGGCTTAGGAGTCAGAAGGACCAGCATTCTGACTCTTATCACTTGTCTGCTGTGTGACCCTGGTCAAGTCACTTAACTTCTCTGTGCCTCAGTAACCTCATCTGTAAAATGGGGATTAAGACTGCAAGCCCTGTGTGGAACAGGAACTATGTCCAACCTGATTAACTTATATCTACCGAAGAACTTAGTATAGTACTTGGCACACAGTAAGCATATAACAAGAACCATAAAAAAGAAAATGAGGAAATGGGAGTAGGTCAACCAAAACCTAACTCATCCCTCCAAATTTCCCCCACCCACTCGAGCCTCCATCCACTCTACATTTCTTTCTCCACCTTCCTCTGCCCCTCCATCCCGGAACTAACTGCATCTCACTTCAATTGCTGACCCTATCTAGAACCACGTGTTGCCTTTCCTCACCTAGGCCTCTGAAATTGAAATGTTGCTGTGGAGTCTTCATTCTTATTCCCCAGAAAGTTTTATTGTAATATAGTGCCAGCCAAAGCCACTCCCAGGATTAGAATCCCATTGATTCCAAGAAGACATGAAGATCTAGGCAGAGTTCACCTTCCTGCTTTCGCTGGAGGTAATGCCCACTGGATTATGAGACCCTGAGAGACATCAACTGTAGCAAAGAAATAGGCCCTTTAAAATGTGAGGATTTTCCAGTGGGAAAAGGAAGACTTAGATTTATTCATTCATTTGTTTTTTAATATAAACTAAAAAGAGTTCCTTGCCCTCCTACCTAAAGCAATTCCCTTAGCCAATTAGTTTCATTTATAAGAAGACACTACTACTTGAGCTCTAGAGAGCCCATTTAAAAGTAGAGTTTTCCTTTGGTTCGAAGACAATGCTGCCAGTGGTGATGTTGAATACAAGAGTGTTACCCTGAGAATTGCTTGCACACTTGCTTCCTCTGACAATGAAAACGCTACAGTGCATTTTTTCTAGTCCCTTGAGGTGGGCACTGTTCACACACTAATAATTAAGAAGATAAAGGTGTGTCCCTCCACCAGGAGGATTTATGCTTGTGTTGTTTTTCTAGGGGTGGTCCTCTGATCCTCATATACAGCAGAAAGCACAGTAAACTTTGCAAGCCAACTTGTAAGGGGAATGAGTTTAGCCTGTGGTCATAGAACTAGGAGAGCCATGAATGGCACTCAGGAAAACCAGAAATTGAGGCACACGTGATGTCACTTGCAATACACCAGGCACCCTGAGTAATATGATAACACATATTGACCATTTTGCAGAAGTACCCTGAGGTTATGAAACCTAAAACCATTCTCAGAGAGAATCATTCCCCACTTGTTCCAGACCCATTCCTTTTTATTTCCAAGTCCATGTGAACATGGGCTCTGTGCCCGAGTTGTGGAATTCAGTGGTAAGAGCCAAGGCAGAAGAAGAATGAATAATGGAAATAAAACTACTAAAAATTAAAAAAGGTAACTGGTACGACCATCTGAAAACAGTCCTGGGGACTCTGCACAAAACAGATTATCTCTGAAAGTTTAACAGCAACAGATACCGCACATTAAGTATACCATTGTTGAAAACAGTATTCAGAGTGGTTGAGTAAAAGTTGAAAGAGTCTTTTCCACTTTCTTATGAAAGACAAGGGAAAACCAAAAACAAAACAAGGAACAGCAACAGCGTCATAGAACATAGGGTTGTCCACCATACGAAACAGATAAAAACTGGAAAATGGCAGGAGCACTGGAGCACAGCATAAGAAGACAAGGGAAGTTGTTTCAAGAAGGAGTGTTATCTGGGCAGATTTGGAAAAGGTGTTTCCAGAAATTGTTTGAGAAAAGAGCCTTTAACATTCTCTGCTGTAATGAGGAAAGTCCTCTCCAAAATAAGGTGTTTCCAACACCCTCCTCTAAGAGCCACTCCTCATTCAACAGTCTGCGTACTGTTTCACCTAGTGCTGTGTTACAACTCTTCATTTGGCCAGCCCGTGTGCTGCTACAAATAAGGCCATTCCATCTGAGTGATGACTATTCTCCTCATCACCCAGCACCTCGTTCCGAAAGAGTACATTATTGAAGAAGCAAATGTAGATAGTGAAGAACAGGGATACAGAAGTTAAAAACCTAAAGAAGATGAAAGATATTATTTTACCATGTTTCCCCAGCTAGATTATGAGATACTTTTGGCAGGGATTGTGGTACTCTCCCAAGTGCTTAGTACATTGCTCTGCATACAGTGAAATGTTCAATTAATACTGTTTATTGGAAAATCTGGACTCTTCATCACCCCAGCCTAGAAGCCCAAAGCAGGGGAACCACACTTCTCCACAAGTCTGCTTTTAAGTGGCAGGCCACTTAAAAAACAAAACTGGTTTATCCTGTATACTGCTGCACTGTTGACTAAATCCATTTTATACCCTATTAATTATAATAATAATTATGGTATTTGTTAAGCACTTACTATGTGCAGAGCACTGTTCTAAGCGTTGGGGTAGATACAGGGTAATCAGATTACTAATTGAAACACAACCTGATGTAAAGTGAATTGGCAATTAGAAGGATTTCAGTTATGGCACATAGAGCAGGTAGTGAGAGTGGTAAAGATGAATAAAATAATGTGATACTCTACTTCCAATTCTGGATAAGTCAGTGGAAAGTTAAAGAAGATAAGGTTGAAGAAAAAAATTGAGAGAGATGGTTTATGACATTTGCTCCTTCCTCCTGCCTGGTCCTGGGTTCCACCAACGTGGCTTAGTGGAAAGAGCATGGGGTTGGTAGTCAGAAGTCGTGGGTTCTAATCCCACCTCTGCCACTTGTCAGCTGTATGACTTTGGGCAAGTCCTCTAAGTCCTCTGCGCCTCAGTTACCTCATCTGTAAAATGTGGATTAAGACTTTGAGTCCCACGTGGGACAAACTGATTACCTTGTATCTACCCCAGTGCATAGGACAATGCTTGGCACATAGTAAGCGCTTAAATAATAGCATCATTATTATTATTTAAAAACAGTTTCAAATAAAATCATGGCATAATAAAAATGAGTTGCTATTAAATGTGTTTTCCTGTACTTATACATCTGTGTTAGAGCAGTGTTTCACAAGTGGATCTATCAGAGGATTTCCAAATGGTGAATAATAATCATTATCATTATAGTGTTTGCTAAGTGCTTACTATGTGCCAGGCACTGTGCTAAACGCTGGAGTGGATACAATCAAATCGGGTTGGTTACAGTCCCTGTTCCACCTGGGGCTCACAGAGTCAATCCTCATTTTAGAGATAACAGGTAACTGAGGCCCAGAGGGGTGAAGTGACTTGCCCAAGATCACATAGCAGACAAGAGGCGGAACTGGGATTAGAACCCATGACCTTGTGATTCTAAGTCCCATGATCTATCCACTAGGCCACACTGTTTTCCAGCGGCACAGACGGAAACGCAGACGGTTAACAGACAGACAGAGGCAGATGTAGCGGCAGTCAACCAGTCAGAGGCAGAAACAGAGACTGAGGTACAGGAGAGGACCTGGGAGGCGCTGACCCCAAGTGTATTTTGAAACCACGTCTATTTAAATGGGGTTCGGGGCTCTGCTCATTTTTAAAGGACGTGACGGCAGGACGATGGTCTTTTCGCTTCACCGGATCCACGCTATGGGTTCAGCAGTGGTTTGCAAGTGCTTTGCATCTTTCCTGCCTTCGAAAAAGCCTCTTCAGGGAGGTCGGAGTCGGGGTTATTTTGACCCTTGAGTCTATATCATTTACTGGTGACAGAAAAGATCTTTGTCAACACCGGCAGAATCCCATCCTGAATGCCCCGAGCCCCTCTCCTACTCCCCTCTACTCTGCACCCACCCCTTTGCCTAGAGTGTTGACTGCCCTGCTAGGATGGGGTGTGGGGTGTTGGGGTCCCGGGAGGACGGGGACTCCCGGAGCCCCGAGACCTTTCCCAGCTGAAAGGAGAGAATTAGATGCGGCCGAGGAGCGAGGAGATGATTGAAAGATGTGGCTGGAAAGTTGTCTTTTCCCAGTCAAAAATCCTGCCTTTCCCGGAGAACCTTTGCCCCCTGCTTCTGTTTATCTGACCTACGTGGCTCGGAAAAAAAAATAAGAGAATATAGCAAAACTGCATTTTGCAAGCAGCGTGGCTTAGTGGAGAGAGCGCGGGTTAGGAGTCGGAAAAGGTGGGTTCTAATCCCGACTCCACCGCTAGTCAGCTGTGTGACTTTGGGCAAGTTCCTTAACGTCTCTGTGCCTCAGTTACCTCATCTGAAAAATGGGGATTAAAACTGTGAGCACCAAGTGGGACGACCTGATTTCCTTGTATCTACCCCAGCGCTTAGAACAGTGCTTGGCACATAATATACGCTTAACAAATATCGGAATTGTTATTATTATTAATTCACTGTCGGGACCCCGGGTATTCCCTTCTCCTTCCTCTCCCTGAACCCTATCCCGAGTGCGGGGTCTTCCGAGCCGTAAAGCCGAGTTTCCCCAGAGCGGGAGTACGGAAAGACAGATGGCCAGGGAATAATAATAAATGATGGCATTTGTTAAGCGCTTACAACGTGCCAAGCACTGTTCTAGGCGCTGGGGTAGATTCAAGTTGTCCCTCGTGGGGCTCACAGGCTTCATTCCCATTTTACAGATGAGTTAACCGAGGCACAGAGACGTTGTGACAAGCCAAGTGGCAGGGGTGGGATTAGAACCCACGTCCTCTTTCTCCCAAGCCTGTGTTCTTTCCACTAAGCCACGCTGCTTCTCAGAGAATGACCGGGGCGGGGGGGGTCGACGAGGGGCTACTTCCCCTCTTCCTTTGGCCTCCAACTCCACGAAGGGTCTTCTCCCGGGAGTCGCCGGACACCCCCTCTCACCCTCCCTCAGCTCGCTCCCCTGCCCTGGCCTTGCCCTGGTTTCCCGACGGGCGGAAAAGGAGACGGGAAAAGCAGCCCAGCTCAGCCCGGACCCCAAATTTGACTTTAACCCCAAATGCAACCAAGAAGAAGGTTTTGATGGGTAGGTTGTCTATAAATCTGAGGGCTAAGAGAGACAATTATTGTTAAACTAACCTGAAAATGTGGCAAGTGTTGCAAATAGATATGTTGTTTTTTAAAGAACAAAGAGGAGCATGTCCGGGGTATGTTTTGGCCCAAAGTTTTGGGTTGGTTTGTTTTTTGAAATAAGGTCAAGAGAAAAATTAATTTTAGCATAGGCGGACCAACTTTCCACACCAGGGTTGGGGAGTGGGGGGAGGCGGTCCTGGGATGGTCCCGGTCATTAAGGAACAACAAAGTAGGAGGGCCCGGGGAGCAGGGAGACCCTCCCCGAGGCAGCAAATTGGAAACCAGAACGAACCACTCCCCCCGTGGGGAAAATCTCCCCTCTGCCGCCGGGGGTGGGGACGAGTGGAGGAAGAGTGGGGGGATTAAAGCTCACTCTGAGGAGGTGGGTGCGGGGCCGAAGGGTCACCGAGGGAGGGGGGCGGGTGGGTGTGTGCGCATCCCGAAGCAATGCGAGCTCAGCCCCACCCGGGCCTGGAAGTGTCGGCCCCCACGGGCGGCCGTCCCTTGATCTCTGCCGCAGGTCTGCCTGATTCCTCCTTAGCCCCAGGAGGGTCCGCCCAACCTCTGCCTTCCACCTGGCCCAGTGACAGTCCAAGTGCAGCGACGGTCTGGGATGGGACAGGAGGGGAATAGACTAATCATAATAGTTATGGACTATCTTAAGCGCTTACTAGGTGTCAGGCACTGTACTAAGCGTTGGGGTGGATGTGAGTGCCTAGCCTCCTCTCCCACAACCTCCTGTTTCCTGCAAGGATAGTGCCCCGTAACTGTCATCCGCCCACCCTGTGCAAACCGGTGCATTTCAGTATTTCCATCGACCTTTAGTCTATGTTTGTTTTTTTAAAAGAGATCTTTAGACCGCAAGCTCCTCGAGAGTACCGATCTTATTCCTCTTCGGCATATCCCCTAGGCATCCAGGACAGTGCTGGACCCAGAGAAAATGATGATGATGATGACGACGACTACTATAAACTCATCTCTAGACTTAAGCTTGTTATGGCCAGGGAATGTGTCTACTAGTTCTGCTGTATTGTACTGTCCCAAGCGCTTAGTACAGTGCTCTGCACACAGTGCTCAGTCAATACCATTAATTGATTAATTGATTCATGACGATGATGATGATGGACAGAAGCCCAAAAGCAAAATCATTAATAAACTCCGCAAAATCAAGACGATGTTATCCTTTCGCTCATCTTTTTTTTTTTTATCTTGCAAGAGATTCTCTCTATGACACTCACACCCATGGGTACAGTCTCTCTAGCAGCAGCATCTTCTTCGAACCCAAGGGCAACTCTACAGTTCAGTTCAAAGTGGTTCTTGTCAAACCCATTAACCTCTCCTTCTCAGGGTGAAACACCCACAAGGATTGATCGTTTTCTAGAGCTTTGCTTTGTGCCAATTAGTCTGGAAAACACATTTCAATATGAAGACCATTTGCAGACTGGAAGGTCTTTTAAAAAAAAAAATTAAAAAAACACGTTTTCCCTTGAATTGAGATTTTCGAACTAAAACTTCATTCCTTCATCCATTCATTTCTACATATGTCAAAGCTTTCCGGCTACATGACCAGGACTTTGTGGAGAACTACTGCTGCATTCAGTTGCCCGCCTGCTATCTGATTTACAAATCTATAATCGAAGTTCACTTAAGTTTTTGATGTCTTGGTTTGATATAAAACAAGACTCTGGGGATTTTCCCCAAGTTCTTCCAACGTAAATAACTGGGGAACATTCGAGTTGGTTAGGAGGGAAAGTTGTATCGCAGATAAACTTTTAAATTTTTCAAGTACAGTAGGAAGAATGAATGAGTGAGGAGATGAAGGAACTCGTACAGAGATGGGCAAGGGAACCTGCTAGAGCACAGGTCCCAGAGAGAAATAAAATCCAGCTTCCAACAGGGAATCTCTCTGCGCAGGCCCAATGGTCAGACTCCCTGACAGTTTCGGAAGGGTAAACTTTTAGCTTCGAGTCGCGTTGCCCTTTCGAGTCCCGGGTTTCTTTTCCAGGTTTAAATTGCTATTTATACGTCTGCCCCAAATGACTCTCCTGGAACCGATTTACCCTGGTCTACCCTGGATTGTCGGCACATTTTAGAAAAAACTCACTTTGAGCTGAGGAAATGATAAACTCACGTATCCAGATTGTAGTATTCGGATGTGAGTATGGGCACATTAACGGGGTTGGATGCTTGTCAGTATCAGTTACCCTGGCAACCAAGAAGAGGGTTTTGTTGGGTAGTTTGTCTATAAATCTGCCTAAAAACAGAAATAATTATTGTCAAACAGTAAACCTGAAAATGTGGCATGTGTTGCAGATAGATGTCATTTTTTTTAAAAAAAAAAAAGAACAAGGTTAAGAAACATGTCTAGGGTATGTTTTAGCGCAGTTTTGGTTTTTTTCGAAATAAAGTTGAGAAAAATAAATTTATGTTGCAATAAGAACCATAGCCAAGAAAAACTTTGTGTAGTCTCAAAAATGTTCAGCTGAAAATAGTCTTTTTATATATGCCAACGTTCAGAATTCCTGGCCATTCTACAGTTTACCTTCCAGCTAAAAGATAACTTGAAATGAGTGGAAGATATGAAATACGATTACAGTAAATTTTTTTAAAAAGTAACTTGCTTTTTAGCCTGTACAAAGAAATTAAATGCCTCAACGTGGGCTTATTTTAAATATTTAAAACTAATAGAGCTGCATTTATTAAAAAAAATTATTATTCGTGGGAAATACATCGGAGTGGAAGTTTCTGCCGGACGGGAACCTAAACGTGAGCTGCCATTAGGAAAGACCTTAATAAAGTCCTATTGAATATGCATTTCTGTAGTGATTATGTGAACTTTGACCTCTGAAGAGCTTTGGCAATTAGCCGCAATGTCCAGCATCTCCCATCCCCCGGAGTCCACTCCCTCCCCTTTCCCATCTTCCCGTTCTCGTTGTCCATTGCTTATTGCAACTGATGACACCACAGTGGTATCAAACATTCAAGGTTGGCCTCCATATACCGACTAATACGATTCCGTTATACTCGCCATCTCACCGCATCACTCTCTGGCTGTAGCTGCAGATGGATGTTAGGATTCTGACTTTATTACTGAACCATAAATGGACTTCAATTCAATCGTGGACGGTACTTTTCCTATAAGATATACTCTAATGGTACAAAGAGCCTCATTTCATAGCTTGTGGCATCTTAAATAAATAGGATTCGTTCCGTCAGTCTAATGTAGTGTTTTTTAAAAAATATTCAGTGTAATTTAGTTTAAGCCGAATGAAAGCTAATGGATTGGTAAAGGGAAAGAAAGCAGGAGGACGGGGCAGGAAAAGGACAGCATGGAGGCTACCAAAAAGGGGGGGGGAGGAAAGTGTTTTAAGTTTTTAGTAAACACTGTTTAGCAAAAGAATAATAGGAAAGTTACCCCTCTCCCAGAGAGGGGTAGGGCTGTAATTGTTGCCTTTAGCAGAGAGCTCAGATAAACCGCTGGGACTCATTCTAAAGTGACCCATCACTGAATTCATTTCTGCTTGAACTTTCGGTGAACCTGAGATTAAACAGGGGTGAGCAGCTAAGCAGTTTGTTGTTAGCTGCCTTTTCAACAACCCTTTCAGACTGAGTAAATATTGATCGGTTTGAATCTGATTGCCCCAGAGGAAAACACCAAAGCATCTCAATAGCCTCCAAAAGTAAACTTTAAAAGGTGAACATCAGTACAGACTTGAGAGTTGAAGGGAGATCCTAAACTCAGCCTGCTCTTGGAAGTCTCTGCTATCTGGGGCACTCTCTTTATGAAGCCGGAGTGAGGAAAAGGCATTTTGTAAACAAACACTTTTCATTATAACGACTCCAAGCCCCTGACCAAGATCGGTTAGTTTTATTATCAATAAAAATGTTATTTTTTATGTTTTAGCTCTTTATGTGGTTTCAGTTACAGCCACTGTAATTTTTCATTGTGCCCTCCGCTTTCCTCGGAGACCGAAGGGAAGAAGAGAGACCTTGAAATAGGATGTGTTAAGCCCCTTTGATTTAATCGATTGGGACAGCTAAAAAGATACAAATGTTTTCGTTGTTGAAAGGTATATTAATGTTTTCTAAATGCATTTCTCGTTAGCTGATTTATACGGCCACCGAAAAGACTTAGGATATTTAGTTGTAATTTATCGTTCCCTTCTCTCTGCTACATTAAAACCAGCACCTTGAAGCCAGATTGGAAAAGCCGGATTCCAGCGGGTTGGAGCCCGCTTTTAGATATTGAAATCACGTCGGTGGCATGCAAATGCCACTTTAGCACATTAAAGTATTTGGAAGGAAGCCATCTGTTTTGCTTTGTGCCCTTACACTAATAAACAAAAGATACAGTATAAGCCAGGGCGGGGAGGGGAAAGAAAGAAATATCTGACTGGGCTTTGAAGTTCTGCTCCATCCACTGGCCTTTTTAGAGACAGCCCAGTGCTATTGCGAGGAGACGGCGTGCTCTTGATATGGCCGACGCGCCTGCAAATCAAGACTTGTCTCCTTTGACAGGGAAGTGAAGAAAATCTCGTGGGTGCTCCAGAGAGCCAACAAACTGCAACTTTCCGGCCATCCCATCCTTTGTAACACTCGTTTGTAGAGGAAGGAAACCAGTAAACGAATTTCAGATTATTTATTTACTCCAGTTGTCCTTCAAATGATACTCTGCGTTTTGGCCCTAACACTTGAGTTTGTAATGGACTTCTAAACCGTGTGAAAAAGGAGAGAGAAAAGGAATGGGCGGGGGGGGGATTGCGAGGGTGGCGGGCGGGGGGGGGGGGGGGGGGACTTTGTGTGTCGAGCTTCTTTGAACTGTTGCTTTTGGTGGCTCCTTTTGGGCTCGGGTTTTTCTTTCAACTTGCAGCAGCAGGGGCGTGGAAGGCTTTGGAAGAACTCTTACAAGTTTACCTGCGAGAACTTGTTTGGTACAGAGGGATGAGCTAAACAACCTTCCGCTGGGCCGTTCTAGCTTGTGACAAGAATGTCTAGAAAATAAATGTTGGGTCTGAAAGATGTTGGGTTAAGTAAAGCGAAGCTCGAAATTAGGGGGGAGGCCGGGAAGGGGAGCTCTACTGAAAACAGCCTGCGCGGCCTTCAGGTAGAAGAAATGTCGAAGCTATCATTGGCAATCGAGTCAGTGGAGGAAGGGTTGAGGGCGGATAGGGGAGGTGGGGGATTCCCATTACTTGGACAGCTTTATACTCGGGGTAATTAAATGAGAATCTCTTCGTTATTGGGTCGGTGATGTGAAGAAAGACTGACTGAAGACAGTTTCTGCTTTTGAAGAGGACTCTGTTTATATACATGTCAACATTCAGTTGGAGGTGAAAAGGTTAGCACTTGACCCAGGAAGTTTCCGTATTCGTGTTTCAAAAATAGATCTGCTTCATAAATTTCCCTCCCATTTCAATGTGCTTCTTCTTCTACTTTAATAAAGAAGTCATTGTTGCAAGACACGCTAAAGGATCTTGGGTGGGGTCAGGACGTGGAACTCTCGAAATGGCACACGAAGGGAGAGCCTCAACGAAATGATGGGGAGAAATTTAGCTTTATTTATGTAAAGGCCAACCACTTGAACATGGAAAGACCCACCTCCCTGCTCCTCCCTCCAATAGGTAATCAAACAGTGTAGGATTAACCAACAATGACTGCAAAATACACGGTAAATCGAGCATACCTGAAATTTGAATATATTTATTACAGATATTTTAGGACCCGTAAATTCTGCTCTGGATTCCATCACTCAGAATCTCAGAACCTTTAATGATTGTACAGAGACTCGGATATATCATTGGATCACAAAGGACAACTGATAGAACTCAGTGAAGTACATTTGAGACATCAAAACATTGTGCATCATGCAAAAGTCTATTCACAAATCACATAAAATATACATTCATTTCGCCATTCATCACATTTACGATTGGGTTGGAAATACATCAAATCTAAGGGAAGATCACGGTGGAAATAAGAACTTGTTTTGGATAATATACCCTTAGGATCAGAACAATCCAACACAGGTTTCAGGTGGGAGGATGAGGGGAGAAAGGCTAAAAGGGGGGAGGAGTTGAGGAGAGAGACACAGCACACCAAGCAAGGTTTACAAAACCCAGTGCAATGTAGGCCTTCTTATCCCAGTGAAACAAATAGTGCTACTCTTTGAGGCACCTGCTTGGGTTTAACCAGTTGTTGGATGGTTTATTATTGTCACTGTTAATCATACAAAATTGTACCCAGCCTTGAGAGTTTGTCCACCCTGTTTTAATCACTTAATCTAAACATCATTTCTAGAAAATCTGTATAAAGATAAATCTCTCAGACAAAGTATTTACAACCAGCAAACTCACACACACGAAAATGAATCATTAAATTAAAGGATGAAAGCTACTGAACTTGTGTAAACACTTTCATAGTGCATCTCTTCATGAGGTCCTGGACACACCCTATTCTCTCTCCCTCTCTCTCTCTCTCTCCCTTGCCTGCCTTCTGTATCAGGTAAGAGGTAAAATGTATGAGGTGAGTGTAGCAGATATGACCAGTTGCATCTTTCTGGGGTTAAGTGGAGCTATTTCAAATGGTGTCTGCAGCCAAAAGTTGCTCCTGATAGATTATCAGAGAAGAAAATGAAATCAAGAAAGAAAGAAAAAAGCTGCCCAGGTCATCGCAAAATCGATTCTGCCACCCAAGTTTGGCCAAGAGAGCTCACCCATCCTCCCCGGCTGCTGGGCCCGAATTCTCTAGAACGCAGGGACTGACCTAGCCTGAAAATGACCCGAAGATAACATCAGAAGGAAAGAGAGAGCCACTGTAAATGAGGAGGAAGATAAGCTAAGAATGTGCTTTGGGGTTGGAATCCTGCACTGGGGGCAGTGTGGGGGGCCCGGGACCATCTCAGTTGGAGGTAGTCAGAGTGTCTGAGGTAGAGGAAGCGGGGGAAGGGGCGCAAGGAGACGAAGTGGACTTCTCCGACGATTCCTCTGTCTTCTCCTCGCTTCCAGAAGGGGTGGCGGGGGAGATGGGGAGCAAGCCCTCCTTCTCGCGCTTCTTCTGCTTCATGCGACGGTTCTGGAACCAGATCTTCACCTGGGTCTCATTGAGTTGCAGGGAGGCAGCTATTTCCACCCTCCTGGCCCGTGTCAGGTACTTGTTGAAATGAAACTCCTTCTCCAACTCGGTGAGCTGCTTCGTGGTGAAATTGGTGCGCACCGTATTGGGTTGACCTACGTATCCGTATTCACCGGCTTTCCCTGGAAAGGGGGAAGGGGGAGGAAGGGGAGAAAAGTGATGGGAGGGGGGGGAAAAAGCCCAAACTTATTAAAAATGAAGTGAGAGTGAGTGATTTATCCATGCCACGCTTCAGAGAAACATTCAGGTAAGGAGAGAACGAGAACTCCTCAACACAAACAAAGATCGGAGGAGGGTGAATGATGAGGTGCAAAGTGTTAACCTGAAGTCTACCATCAGTGTGAGTCGGGGCCGTGATTAATGGGAGCCTAGAGATAGCCGCAGAAAAACTCCTCTTCCTCAGAGCGAACGAAAGCCTGCCTCCCGTCCCCTGGTCCTAAGAGGAGCCTTACCTGGGCAAACTTAGGTGGTCCCTTTCGCCCTCCCCCCGCCCCCTCCCCAACCCCAAAAGTATACAAGAAGAATGAAAAGGATTTTATTCCGCGTAAACGAAACAAAACTGGACTTTCCGGACGCGGAAAGTAGTTAGGAGCAGGCTGTTATGCAAGTTAAGACTAACCTGTTTTCGGAGGATTTCTTTTTACTTTCATCCAGTCAAAGGTTTGTGCTGGAGGAGATGTCTCCGCCGAAGGGGAGCGACAGGCTTCTTGGTGGCTGGCATGGAGAGGGGACAAGGAATTATTATAAGTTGCCAGAGTCAGGTTCTGCTGCTCTTGTCCGTATGAGTGGTGAATGTACTGAGGCGAACCCACCGTGCCCCCGGCATAACCCTGGTGGTGATGATGCTGGACCATGGGAGATGAAATATTTCCAGAGTAAACAGCGGGAGCGCACTGGGGATACCCACCATTTACATCTGCTTCCTGATTTAATGAGTAGGGGCCGTAACCTGCGGAGAAGTTCTGCGTGCCATAGCCCGGGCCACAGGTCGGGTGGGAGTAGGACATACCCAGGTTGTTGTGGTGCTGGTAGGCGGCTGTCTGGGGGTGGTGATGGTGGTGATGGTGGTGGTGGGGGCTGATCTGGACCCCCCTGCCCACCACGAAGCGATCGTCGCCGCTGCAGCTGTTGGCAGTGACCGCGCAGGACTGGAAAGTTGTAATCCCATGGTCCGGGTGGAAGGCTCGGGCGGAGCAAGTCCCCGCGTCTCCCCCGTTCAGGATGGGGTACTCCAAGAAAGAGCTCATTCTTGCATTGTCCATCTGTCACAGAGTGGACGGGTCCTTCGGAGCCCCGGGTGACCGTGCCAACTTTCCCACTTCCTCCATGGGGCCAAAGAAGAAAAATGATATGAATGTACAGTGAGGGGGGGAGGGGGGAGCGGGTTGGGTTGGGGGGTGGTTGAGGGGGCGGGGGAGGGGCATGTGACGGAGGCAACCAATGACTGAGCCCCCTGCGAAAATTTGCCCGCTCCCGGTAGTGATGGATCACCGTTTCAGTGGCATTTAAATCCCCAGCGCTCCTCCATCAAGGTGACGCGCAGTCCCCCCACCCACGCCCACCCCGGCTCCGGCAGCTGCATTTCAGGCTCCGCGGCCGAGCCGGGGAGACGCTCCGGCAGCCTCGCCTCCGGTTCGTCCCCCTTACCGAGGCAGCCTTGGGGGAGAACTTGAAGGGCTGGGGAGATCGGATGGGGTGGGGGGAGGAGGAGGAGGGAGGGAGGGAGGGAGAGACGGAGGGAAGGGAGCGCAGGGAGCGCGGGGCTCCCGCACCGGATTACAGGGCTGGGAGGACCTGTCCGCGGGGGAGGGCCCCGGCCAGAAAAAAAGCAGGTAAGAGGAAGGAATAGGGTGACCGCCCGCCGCCTCCCGGTTCCGAAAGGAGCCACGGCGGAGGAGGGAAGAGAAAGGGGGAAAGAGGAAGAAGAAGAGGAGCAGGAGGAAGAGGAGGAGGTGCGGCTCGCCTCGACACCAAACCCTCGCGGTGAGTGTGCGCTCTGTTCCGGGCTCCCGCGGGTCCCCGTCCCCTCCGGGAAGGGACAGCAAGGCGGAGGAAAAGGTGGAAAGGCGAGGGCAGGGGGGAGGAGACCCTCTAGGCCGAGGTGAAGGAGGTGGGAGAGAAGGTAGAACGGTGCTTGGCACATAGTAAGCGCTTAATTATTAAGGAAGGGAGAAGGGGGAGGAACTTCCCTCCAACGTGGGTCCCGGGGCAGAAGAGCTAGTTAAGGAGGCCTGTCCGCCCTCCACACACACCCCCCCCCCCCATGATTTGCATGGCAATGTGTCGCTTTTGTCATTCACCGCCGCGGGACGGACGGGCTGGGGAAGCTGGGCCTGCCTGGAGAGGAAGCCCCACCGCCTTCGATGGCTTGGGACGGGCGAGCGGGCCACGTCGAGGGGAGAGGGGGAGGGACGAGCAGGGCCTGACCATAGCTAACGCGGTCGGGCCGGGGGCGGGGGGCGGGGGGGCCGGTCCTGCCGCTGTCCATCTGGTGGGGGAGGCCAGGGCCGGGGAGCGCGCGTCCGCAAGCGCGCACACACCACGCGCGCACTCGGGGCCCGGGCGCGCGTGCACGCACAGCCCCCGGGGTCGGGAAGGACTGGCTCATTCATCCATTCATTCAGTAGTATTTATTGAGCGCTTGCTAAGTGCAGGGCACTGTACTAAGCGCTTGGAGTGGACAAATCGGCAACAGAGAGAGCCAATCCCTGCCCAATGACGGGCTCCCCACCGCAAACGTCCTCGGGCTGCGGATGACGTGCCCAGGGTGAGGGTGGAGGGGGTGGGAGCCGGAGAGGATAAGGATGGGCTTCGGGTAACTCCCTCCGTCACAGGGAGCTGGGCTTCCCCCCCACCCCCCGCCTCCTGTTTCCTCGGGTCCCATACTGCAGGCTGGGAGGGGCGGTGGGAGGGGCGGGAAACAGATGGCGGATGGTGGGGAGGGGGTGGGGGGGCGTGGGCGGAGACTCTTCCCCTCCCCCCGCCCCCTTCCATCCTTTTCGGGGACCCGGTCCGGTCTGCACCGGCCGACCGACTCTCCCCTACCAGCTCCAAGGGTGCGCAGGGTGTCTGTTAGGTGCCCGGGAAGGCACGTGCGACCAGGACTCTTCTCGGAAAGGGTTGGGGGCCAGGGGGAGGGGAAGAGAGAGGAGGATGGCCCCAGTCTCCCCACCCCCCTCATCCGCCTGCCCTTCCTACCGTAATTTCCTATTAGATTTCACGTCTACTCCGGCCGGGCAGAGAGAAAAGGCCCAGGAAAGAAAGGCGAGCTGGGATGGGGAGAAACGGAGGCCGAGACAGAACGAAGAGAAGGAAAGAGCCTGGCTCCCCAATAAAAAAGCGAGATCAAGTTTCTAGTAGCGACTCCGCCATTCGAGTTTTATTGGGACTTTTATCCTCTTGGAGAAGTTTTATTCAAGCAGGTGCATTTCAGATCCGTGGTAGTCCACACCGTTCCCACCTCCTTTTTCTGATTTATTGTGGGGGGGGGAGGATAACAAGTGTAAAGGGGGAGGTCCTTTTTTTCGATTTCACCCCCCTTCCCATCCCCCAGCCCCACAAGAGCCGCCCCGGACAAGATGAACGAGGGGCGAAAAGCAGCCCCTCGTAGACCCGGCTTCTCTACCCGCTCCCGTCCTCCCCCCACAGCCTCTCTCCAAGAGCCGTTTTTCATTCGCTTTTGATTTTTCTTTGGTCTTCGACCCATCCACAGGAAGCGGCAAGCGGGTTGGGAATAGATTTCGTCCTCCAAGCCTAGCACGTCGCAAGAGGCAGATTTCAGGCCCGCGGGCGACCCGGCTCCCCGGAGAAGTCCGTGGCTGGGGGTTCCCCCGAATCAGGGACAAGCGGGGATCCCTCCATCCTCAGAGGGCTCAAGGGGGGGCAGTTTATCTCGCTCCTCAACGGCCGGGCTTCCAGCGGGGCAGCTACGCCTCGGAGACGTAGGCAGGAGGAGAGATAGCAGTGATAATCCCGAATGCTTTCCTCTACGTTACAGGCCCCTCTCTTGGTCATTTCTGTGCCTCAGTGGCGAAGGAGCCGATCTCTTTGTTAGCCTTCCCCGCCCAGGACTGTGTGGCCAGCCACAGCTTCAGGTCACAATGCAGCATAATGGGGACAGCGGGGACGATCACTCTCATATTCTGTGTGTGTGTGTATGTGTGTCTCCCTCCTTCCTCTGTCTCTCTCGATTTCCCTTTCTCCCTGCGGGATTCAGAGCAGCTTGGGATAGACACTCTCTCACTCCTACCCTCCCCCCTACCCCTCCCCGAAACCGAAATACTGTACCAGTTAACGCTTCGTCCGTCCTGGCGGGCCTGGCGGCTGCCCTTTCCCGACTCCCCTCCCCGGGGATCATCCGGGATCATCCTGGACAACGCCGCAGCCTCCCGGTGGCTTCCTGGCTCTCTCTCCCCGGGCCGACTCTCCAGGGCCGAGCCCGAGCCTCGGGAGGGTCCGATGGAGCGATCGGTCGCTCTCCCTTGGAAGAAATCATATCGCGACTGGCGATTCGGCTTCCGTCGTCGAAGCTGTGATCCTCCCAGGGTCTCTCACTCGCCTGCTTTAGAGTCAGGATTCTGCCCCCCTTTTAAAAAAAAAAAACCGGGAAAAGAGGGCTAGTCCGTGGAAGCGGAGAGCGGTCATCATTAAAATAATCGACTGAGAGAGGATCGCGAGGTTTAAAGCGCGCTCCCTCCGCCCAAAGGCCCTTCCCTCAGAAAGGAAAGGGGGGAGGGGAGGACAGAAGAGCTCAGGCCTCCGAGCTCCTTATGGCATCCGCAGCTCAGCCAAGCTGTTATTTTAAAAGAGCAATAAAAATGAATTATGACTAAACGCCTCCTAACTTAATGCTTTCGGACGGGGTTCCCCAGCCCAGGCAAATACGTAAGAGGATTTTTATTTGTGCATGTGTTCCTGCAATTGATCTCTTTGATGACATTCTCATTCATAGAAAGAGTTTGATTTATGAGTGTAGGAAGAATCGCATCTAGCCCTTTCCAGCTAGGGCCCACGCAGCTCAGCTCAGCACAATTTAGCCCAGCCCAGCTCCACAACGTGTTGCAAGGCAGAGGGAATCAGACGCCGGAGATATCAGCGGAGCAGTTGTTCTTTGGGGAGGAGAGGAAGAGGGTAGGGGACAGAGGGGAAGGGGGGGACACAGAGAGCCAGACTGTACTGTAATTGCTAGAGTAGTCCAGTTAAAGATGAGGCTTGGGTTTGGAAAATCACACATGTTGCATGCTTCCTGGGTTTTCTCACGGTAAGTAGCGCTCTGTCCTGAATGGGTGTTCAAAGAGGAAAAAAAAAGCAAGGGGGGGGGGGAGAAGAGGGGGTGAAGCGGAGCAACAACACAGGCCTAGATCATGATTTCACTGAAGCTTCATTTAAAGTGCATTTCTTTCTATTTTTTTCTTTTTGCTCTGTCTAGGAAACTGGAGTTATTTTACAATCTGGGGTGACGACCCACACTATTTAAAATTTTAACTGGCAATCTTGACTTTTAGAGTCTTAATGATGCATTATTTGCCAAGTAAACATATTTAAGAATGAAATATTGATTTTTCTGGCTTAGAAAAAAAATCCTAGAAGGGCTGAACTGATCTAGTGAGACCAGCCCTTTCTCAAATGCGTTTTACAGCTAGTAACTATTGTTTTGTTTTGTTTTTGTTTTTCTCTATTTTTCTTTCAGGTCCGTTTTCCTGGAACAAACTATCTACAGCTGGGAGACTAATCAAACACATTGAAATTTTGCTGGGGGTGGTGGTTGTTGTTGTTGTTATTGTTGGAATCTAGACCTTTTAAACAAATCTGTATAAATAAACGAATTGTTAGTAACTTGGCTATTGATCTGGAGACAAATGGACTCTTAAAGGAGTCCTACACTCATGTAATGGGTAACTTCCCACAGGCACTTTATTTTCCTATTTCAAAAGCTTAAACCTCGACTGGCACAGATAAACTGTGCGTTCTGTTTATGTTACTGTTTATACATCTATGGCTTGTATATATATTCTGATAAACTATTCAATAGAAGAGAGGAAAAGGCTTCACGGAAGCCCAGTCCCTACCTTAGCTTTCTTTTTATTGGTGAATCACCTTTATAATAAAGGCTCTCAATGTTTCCCCTCTGATAAATGTATTAAAATTGAAAAAAAGAAGAGAGGTTGTGACCAGAATTTTATTTACCAAGTTAGACTAAAAGGAGGAAGAGAAACTGTTATGAGAGAGAGAGAGAAAGAGAGGGAAAAAAAGAAAGCTACTTATAGCAAAGGAGAATTTATTCTACCAAAAATACTTATGACAACGCATCCTAATGCAATACAAAAATAAAAAGAAAGTGATGATACAATTATATGATCACTTTCTTACAGGCCTCATATATTGCTTTCCAAGAATCACCTAGAGGGTGGTTGGGTTAAATTGAAAACAACTATAACTTCAAAATAACCTGTAAAGATGGCTCTGGAACACTGTCAGAAGACTTAGTAAACAAAAAAAAATACTGACCAGTTTTAGAAGGGGGCTTGGGGGCGGGGGGGGAGAGTGAGGTAAGAGAGAAGAGGAAAAGACGGAGAGGGGAATAAAATAAAAATAAACTCCCGGAAAAGGCAAAAAAAAAAAAACCTGGGCAAAGGGAATTTTTTTTAATGTTTTCAGTAATTCAGATGCTGCAAGTCAATTGTAGTGAGTGTGTCTGTAAAAAAGTCAAAACTGTCAGCTGAAATATCTACGGGACTGTCGAGGGAGCCTGGTAAACTGGGCGAAACTGCATCTGAAAGCTGCAGGCAGGAATCTGTAGAGAAAACGTTAAAGTCCTGTAAAGAGGGGACATCCAGGGCCTCTGGACTGTCATTGTTCAGGCCAGCGGCACAGTTCTGGCCCATTGTTGACAGGCAGTTTTGAACAGTGGGTGACTGATGCTGAAAATGTTTCAGATTTTTCTCATTGCTGGTTAAAGGCGAAACTGGGAAACTTTGGGATTCTCCATTGTGTACATTCGGAGCCTGCTGTTGGGATAGTGCATTTTGCTGAAAAGTGTACCCTTCCCTTTCCAAAAGAGCGCCTGAGACGGTGTTGAGGGCTTGCTCAAATAAGGATTTCTCCTCCTCCTCCTCCCCGGCTTTTTCGGGGTCCTCCAGGTTCTTAAATTTCCCTTCACTGTTTTGGTTTTCTTTGCATTGGGTCTGTCTCTTGTGTTTCATCCTCCGATTCTGAAACCAGACTTTCACTTGTCTCTCAGTCAAATCCAGCAGGGCTGCAATCTCCACCCTCCGAGGTCTGCAGAGATACTTGTTGAAATGAAATTCTTTCTCTAGCTCCAAAAGCTGGGTGTTGGTGTAAGCCGTTCTCAGGCGCCTTGAGCCACCACCGCTGTTATCTGGAATTTCCAGGGTCTCTGTAGAAAGGGAAACCAACAAGAGACACGCGCACAGTTGGAGTTGAAGGGTCCAAGCGGGTTATTCCACTAGAGAATAAATATAGCATAAAATCTCAACTGCAACAAAATGGCCGCCCTGGGTTGCAGTAAATCCATTGTGTTGCCCTCCTGAGCGGCCAGCCCCGTGCAACCCCTTCTCTTCCACCTCAATAAAATTATTGCCTTTCACTCCCCAACCTCTCCATCCCAGAGCAAACTTTATATTAGGCATACTACAATTTATAATTAATGCATCAGCTGCTTAGCTGAGCAAGAGCGATCTATCACTCTTCATTACTGTCAAATATCCAAACTCTAGGACAGCAAGACAAGAGGAGGTCAGCTCCAACTCAAATAAATCATCCCACATTAAACAAGTTAGGGAAAGTTTTTTTTTTTAAATAGCATTGTGGAACTCACCAAGTCCTCTCTCCTCCAGCTCCAGTCCAGAGCCCACAGTACTGGAGAGATAGCAGGCTCTGCACCCCTTCTCCTGTACCAGCCCCCCCACAGCCTTCTCCCGCCCCCCAAAAAGTCTCAAGCCAAAAAGGGATGATGCCTGCACCCAGGAGTTGGGGGTGTCTGAGGGGTGGGAGGTGGTGGGGGGCGGGGGGGGGAAGAGTCTTTGAACTGACCTTTGTGGTTCAAGCAGGCAGGTCCAGTGGAGGAGGCTGAGGCCGAAGCGGGAGGCAGGGCGGTTTTCTTGGAGGCTTTTTTCTCCTTCATCCAGGGGTATTCCGGAGGCGGCAGGGCGCCGGCTGGCACTGGGCTGCTGCTGCCGCCATTGGGGCTCTGCTTGGGACGACCGCTGCTGCTGTGGCGAGGGTGGCTGCCTGGGTTCAGGCTGGGGATGGTCTGCTCAAAAGGAGGAGGAATCAGTGTCGAGTGTGAAAGCGTCGAGTTCTTGATTGATGAACTTTGAAATGTATCACCGACAGGGGGAAAAGATGTCAGGCACTCAGCAAGCGACGGCTGACTATTGATAAAACCAATCTCTCGCTCAAATTCGTAATTCATGGCCTTCTCCTCGGAGCCCCCTCGGAGAAAAAGTTCCCTCTTCTGGAGGGGCTTTGGGGGGGGAAGGCCCAGGAAAAAGGAGAGAGAGAAGAAAAAAATCTATCATAGAAGATCGCTGCTGGGGTGTTTTTTTTCTAATTCACTGATTACAGCCGTATGGGGACCGCGCTACTATTAAACTATTGAATTCATGGAGACAAGGTTGAAATTGGACCGAATTGGCTGTCACATGATTGCTTCTGCCCAATGACAATTTGGGCTTTAATCAAAAGAAGCCACTGTCTGTTTGATTGATCCAAAAAAGTCGGGAAGGAACGCCTCATTGGGGGCCAGCGAGGCTTTATTTACACTTTTTTAAAGGCAAAAATACATATACGTGGGGGTGGGGGGGGTCTGTGTGTGAGAGAGAGAGAGAAAAAGAGTGGGAGAGAAAGTGAGAGAGTCAGGGTGTCTGCTCGCCTACTATTCGTGAAGGATTAGGGTGTGTGACTGTATGTATGTGTGTGTGTGAATGAGAGAGAGAGAGAGAGAAGAGTGAGAGTGAGAGAGAGGGAGGGAGGGACAGGGAGAGAGAGGGAGAGAGAAAGAGGGGGAAAGAGGGGAAGGGAGAAAGGGAGAGGGAGGGATGGCTGCTGGTTCTGCCGGCTGCTGCCCTGCCGTCTCCTCCTGCACACTCCTCGCATTGTTTGGGACTGTCAGGAAGACGCTTTGCACCTCACAAATCATTTAAGCACCTCACTCTGACGCCTTGAGTCATTAACAAAGTAATCCATTAATCTTCAAAGTTTTGACACCCGAGGCCCCCGCATCTCTGCCACATAAGTTCTGCTCAGGCTGGAGGCAGCGGCAGAAGGAGAGAGAGAGAGGGTCCTGCTGGTTTGTTTTCCCTTTTCCTCCCCTTTTCCTTAACCGAGTTCCCTGCTTCAGAGCTCGCATCTCCGGCGCTCTTGCACTTCCCCGCGCCTCTCTGATTTTTTTTTTTCCTTGGGTGTATAGTACGGTGCACGATTGGCCTGCGGGCACTCAGCCCATTGTTAGCAGGATTTCCCGCAGCAGCCTTGCATCTGGCTCCTATAGGGAGCGGAAAAGAGAAGGCAGCTTTGTGTGCTCCACGACTTTCCATTGCCGTCAACTTCCCAGGAGTGGAGGGCGAAAGATAGATGCATATGCCAATAGAGACAGAGACAGATCCATGGGAACAAATCCTAGGTAGATACGGACGCATATACCCAGAGACATATAATAAAGCAGAATACAGCATGCTCGCCGCTGCTGACATATTGCTTTTAATACCCGTAATACGTGGGGTCCGGTGAGTATTTCCGATTTCCAGGAAATCTATTGGAAGTCGGCGTCAGCGACGGCGAAGTCGTTTTTTCTTTGTTTTTGTTTTGGATGGGCTTTGGGGGGGTTTTTTGGCCGTTATTGTTGTTTTCCATTTTTCTTTTTTTTTTCTTTTTGAGGGATGATGCTTTAGGTTTGAGTTCCTTGAAATCAATCTGGCTGTACCTGAAAGGGTGATGTCCCCAGCATCTTCCGCCTGCATTTCTTTCTCTCGTGGCCGCCTCGCATCAGAACCTCTCCAGGAGGTGGGAGAGGTTCGAACCCACGTTCCGTTCGGACCCATGTTCTTTTCGGTGAAATCGAAATCGGCGTTTAACCGAGCACTGTCTTGGGGCGGAGAGGGGGACCTCAAAGAAGGGGGGCAAGGGGCTTTTCCGGAGGCAGGATCTGAGGCTGGGGCGTCCTGGACCGACTCAGGTTCCTTCGGAAAGAGAGGCACTTTGAAGCTATTAATAAATAAATAAATAAATAAATAACCCAGTCAAAGAGAGGAAAAAAATAGAAGCGAACGCTGCCTGCCAGGTTAACATTTCCACCCCCAAAATACTATTATTAGTAGGAGTATTAGCTTGGGCGTCTTTGGAAATGGACCAAGTGAACATTATTCAGACCGGTCGGCATCAATGGCTCTCTCGTCTGGGTGAAGCTGGCAAAATATCTTTGGGGGTAAACAAGAAACCCCCACCAACTCAAGAAGCAAAATGGGGGAACAGGTCTGAGGGTGGGTATTTAGAGTGGTTTGGGTGAAAAATTAAATATAGGCTGGAACTGGTCATTAATAGCGCAAAACGTGCCTTGCAAATGGAGATCCTATTGGAAAATGGAAGGTTTTTTAATTTTCTTGCTTTTATTCCAAACAAAGCTCTAAAGGAAGTCTGGGCGCGATCAATCTTGTTCGCCAAAAGGTTTGACAGCCCCTGGCCCTTAAGAACACATTTAAAGCTTCTTGCTCTTTCCAAGATCAAATGTAGCCGAGAAAAGAGGGAGAAGCAAGGAAAACGCAAGTAAACAGGGAAAACCCTTCTTTTCCAATATTTTCCTAACAGAAAGGGTTAGTGGGATTACTTTAGGAATAGTGCATTTAGATTGGGCGCAGCGACGTGCCCTGCTTTAGGTCGGATTCGAAAATATTGGGGAGGAACCGGGTGTTACAGAGTAGGAAACAGATCCGCGCGCAGCTCCTAGAAGGCTTTGTGAGCTGTAGCTTGTGTGGGTGCAGTATTCTGCTTGTTCTTTTTAGTGGCTCTGATTCAAATACCATCTGGTACAAAACCTTTTTCTCCGATCAGTCAACACCCAAAATTTAGGAAATCTATTCGTTTAACTCGGAACGCATTTGAATAAGGATTTTTTTATTTTTTTTTTTAGAATCTAGGAAGCTGGGGTAAGACAGAAAGATTTATTGTTTTCCTTGAAAGCCAAAATGAATATCTTTGCTGGCAAGATATGAAAAATCCCATTACGATCTCATTTTTTAAAAACTCTTGACCCAGAGGGAAGGAAACAGCTACCAACCCAATCAGTAATCTTTTAAAATTTGCGTTTTGAAGCCTGAATACTATATGTCCAGGCTAAAAGAGTAGCCCGTGAGGAATTCCCCCTAGGTGGAGTTCTGCCCATAGGGATGCCTTGTCCCTTTTTCTACATTAATTTTATTTACTTCTCTAAAATGGTGACTTTGAAGAAGAACCTATTTTTTAAGTATCTCCAGCCAAAAGACTTGGGGGCTCTCTTCTTAACGACGCCTAATTTTCTAGCCCATGTATTTTGCAATCCGCGCCATGTTGTGGGGGAGGGAGAGGGGAGGGAGATGGAGGGGGAGGAAATGAACTCAAACCAATCTCGTTTTAAGCCAAAGCTCTCTCCAAATGCATGTTTGTCAATGGATCCGGACCGGCGGTGAGGGGGATATGGCTAAGCATGTATGCGACATGCAAATGTCCTCTATGTCTATATAAAACCCACATGGCTGCGGGTATCAGATATTCTTTTTTTTTTCACCAAATTGCGAGTTCTTTACCTAGCTAAAGCAGATTATACATCTCCCTGCGAGTATATATGTCTAGCCTTGTCTATACTAGTGTATTTCTAAAGGTCAATCGTGGGAGGTTCTCATAGGAAAATAAAGACCCAGATTAAGAATAATTTAGAGTGAGCAAAATGGCGACATTTTCTATGCTCTGAAAGGCAGAGAGAGGGGAGAGAGTGGTGATTCCTAACAAGCTGTAGGTGCACATACAAATAAAGATGTCTTTTCTCTTGGCACATTAGGTTCAGAGCTGAACTGATGTTCAAAATTGAATGTAAAATCCATAGACTTTTTGGCTTTAAGATTTCCTTTTAATATTTGTGGCTCTGCTTCTCTGTAACCTAATCGGTAAATTTAGCTATAGATCCACAAATTGGGCGTAGAATACTTGGGTCCTGTGGTGTCAAAAGACAGTATTTGGTAAGGCTGTATTTTATTTTATTTTTTATTAGAAAGATACCGATCTCATATCTCTGCTTCTGCCTCTCTCGCTCCCCCGCTCCCGTCAGGAGAAGGAGAGAGATATAATGAGGGGCGCACGGGGATGAGAGTGGAGGGGTAGATTCCAAAAAGGCAAAATTGCCAAATTCAGGGAGGGAGATTCATGCTTGAAGCTGTAGCTGAATCGCACTCATGCCAGGGAGAGCCTCCTGGTCTGGTTCCAGCTCCCTCCTTCCCCTCCATGTTCAGCCCCTTTGTGAGTCCGACCTACCCTGGTCGCTTAAAAATGGACTCCAAGCTACAGCCGATTTATTACCGAATCTTTCCTTCTGGGGTGATTAATGGTGTTTTGAGCCATAAACATATGTATTTCGAATTTGCCCCATGGAAACGGTATTCCACAGCATCTGCTTTGTATTCCTAGCTCTGTTTGCCTTTACTTAAGGCCCCCTCACAGCCAGTACAATGTAACAGTCGTTGACTTGTCTATTTTGACCCCGAGAGGAAAAGTGTGGGAGTAGAAAGCTCCCCGGGTCCCCGATGCGGAGGCGAGAAGAGCTTTCTCCATCTGGACGGCGCAGTGGGGGGAGAGAGAGAGAGAGAGGAAGGGAAAGAGGCAGAGAAAGAGAGGGAGGGAGAGACAGGGAGACAGAGAGAGGCCGAGAGACAGAGGCGAAAACAGAGACAGAGGCCGACACAGAGACCCCAGGAGAAGTGCGGCTCAACATGGCGAATGTTTCCCCATTCTAGGGGGGCCTGAGAGCGGGGGTCCCACTCCCGCACGACTCCCCGAGTTGATCCTGGCGAGCCGAAGCACCTGTGTCCCCTCTGCTGTCTACACTGTCGATCAAGGAGGGAGCCTGGCTTTGTTTCTCCCAGAAACCCAGCCCCGCGGGCTCCAGGGCGGCTCTGCGCCCGGGAAGAGCCTGCCAGCCCTGCTTTGCAGAAGAAGCAAGCAGCCACAGCAACCGCAGCATCTTTCGCACCCTCTGGCTCCTCGGCGCTGGGGCTATCCCCGACTACTCGCCCGGGGCTTGGATCTACGGAAAGACCTCACAAAGGGCTCTGGCTTCGGTGGAAGGACGCACCGTTCCGGACGGGGTTGGGATCTATGGGGAAGGGGCGATGAGAAGGAGAGGGGGACGAGAGCGGGTCCCGAGGACCAGCTCAATTCGGCTCTTTCCTTACTTTGGGCCAAAGAACACGTTCTTAACACTGAATTATTCAGAATAAAAACTTTATTTTTTTTCCAGAACGTGAGCAGCAAGGAATGTAGAACTTTCAAAACAAATCTAGGATTTTCACGTTTACAGATTTTCGGTTTTAGCCGGATGTTACAAGCATAAATTACTGTTTCAAATGGTGGTTTCTCTCTGGTTTTATTGCATCATTACCATTTTTATAAAGGAATTATATTTGCCTTTCAAATAAAAATTTCCTATGTACGCCAATATGCCATTGAACAAAAGGCCGGATAATAATACCTCCTGAATAATCAGGGTACAGTTTTTTAATATAAATATGAACGTATGGGGATAAATAATATTTAAACACTTAGATTATTCAATGTTTGCAAAAAAAATATAAATAAATCTGAATGTTCACCAGCATACACACATTGAAAGACGTACACGTATTCATTATCGTCCAGGGAGTCCCTGTTTCAAAGCGCCTTTGATTTCTTTTCTCGCTCTTTAAAAGAAGTGCAATAAAAAACAAAATTAAAAACCAACACAACTTAATTGCGTCCCCGAGGGAGCCATAAATGTACGAACAAATTCACACTGAAGAACTCGGAGAGAAAATTTGTTCATATACCCTGTTTTTGATAAAAGAGAAGAGAAGGTAAAGGGAGAAGCCCACCGCCCCAGCCAGCGCGAGCCGCGGGCTCGAGTTCGAGAAGACAAATATCACTATGGAGACTCTAGAGCCATTCAAGCAACAAATATTGCTACGTCACATAAACTATAAAAACGCGTTACCAAAGAAAACAAAAGAGGAGACGGGGGTGGAGGGGGTGGGGAGGGGAGAAGGATAGGAAGGGGGAGGAGAAGGGCGGGAGAAGAGAGACCTTTAAAAAAAAACCGAAGAAGAGAAAGGTGGGTTGACTTTCTGTCCCCCTCAGCCACCGAGGTCCATCACAGATGGGTCAGCTTGGGCGCTTCCTGAATTCTTCCCTGAGAAGGATGGTGAGAAGTAAGGTCTGTGTAGGTGGGGTGGGGGTCGCACGGTCCATGGTGGTGGTTGTTGGCCATGGATCCGGCCCCCCCATAGTCCATGGCGGCCGAGGCGGGGTGGGGGAGGTGAGTCAGACCAAAGATGGAAGGCCCGGAATTGCTCATGGGCTCCACATAGTTGCCCCCCACGAAGACGGGGCTTCCCTGTAGGTGTGGATTCCCATAGCCGCCGTTGGCTTGGAGGGGATGAGGGTCGTAGTCGGGAGTGACCGCGGCCGTCCCCGCGTACCGCTTCTGGGGAGGTGGGCAGCTAGCGAGTGGCCCCGGGTAGGAGGTGGGGAGGCCATAGGCGTTTTGATGAGGCTTGTTGAAGGACGGGGGCGACTGGGGCTCGTAGGGGACACTGTTTACCAGAGAATGCATAGAGTTCAAATACCCCCCAGCGCCGGGAGGGACCGGGCTGCGGCTGGGGGACTGCCCCCCGGATGACGTCATCATGCCCTTGCCCTTTTGATCCTTTTTGTATTTCATCCGGCGGTTCTGAAACCAGATTTTGATTTGTCTCTCGGTGAGGTTGAGCAGGTTGGCCATCTCCACCCGCCTCGGCCTGCACAGGTACCTATTGAAATGGAACTCCTTCTCCAGTTCGACCAGCTGGGCACTTGTGTAGGCGGTGCGGGCTCGCTTGGACGAGGCCTGCCCGGGGGGGCTCTTGTCGCCGGCGCAACTCTCCCCTAGGCAAAGCACACAAAGCAGAAGATGAGGTGGCGCCTCTGCCCCCCCCCCTAGTTGGCCCGGGCCAGTGACCAAGCCCACCCCCTCCCCCGACGGAGCCCGGCGGAGGTGATGGGGCTAGAGGCCCCAGGGAAGGGCTCTCTCCTTCACGCACCGCTATTCCCCGCCCCACCCCCGCCCGTCCCCAATCCCCCGATCATCAGCCGGGGCTCAGACCGTCTCCATCTGGCTGATCGGAGTGGAAATCCCCATCCGGCACCCAGTTATTGTCTTCTCTTAGAACCTCCGCCCCCGCCACCAGTAGGCGGATCCCAGTGGCCAGTGGGTATAACGGCCCGGGTCTACACTGGCAAAGTGAAGCTGTGAATGGAAGTTGACCACTCTAGATAGCCACTTTGGATTAGCCTTAAAAAACCAACAAACCAACCAACCCCCAAACCAACGGAACTCCTCCTTTCCCTCCCCTCAGCATCAGGGTCTGTTCCCCGAACTAACTCTCTGGTTGCCTCTCCAACTCTTCCCTTCGGTTCCCCTGGGTAGACACGGCTACTGAGTCCCAGGTTGGGAGCCTATTGGGAGATCCTGAAATGTCTGTTTTACTAGAAAAGGGTCATCGAGGATAAGATGTACTCCAGTACCGCGTGGTTTGTTTGTAAATGTGAAAAGAGACTAGGGAGAGGGCAAAGGCCACAAATGCGGAGCTTCGTGTAATCCAGAAAGGTGACAAGATTTCCCAGAGACGACACGCACGTTCCTGCTGGCTTTTGCCTTCCCAGGATGGTCTGAGCCTAACATTGCTCCAGGTATCAAATCTGCCTCCACCGTACAACCTCTCCCGGAGAAGGGGGCAAATGTAAACAAGATGCTTGAAAAGTGCAGCTAGTGCTGTTTCGCCCGCTGGGGTTTGTATCATGTTAGATCCATGTGGTTTACATTATGATGACAAACACCATCATCTTCCCGCCCCTAAGATTTTTCTGGACCAGGCTGCATTGTTCCGAAATTGAACAGAGTTTTTAGCATTGTAACCCAGCCACTCAGCTGCAGCAAGAATAGATTCTGATAATAAGCAAAGCATCGATTCGGAGCGCAGGTGATTATGAGCCATTTTATTCACGTTACACTTCAGCAGGGGGTCACTGTCTTATTATTCTAAGAGAGCTGTGCCAAAAGGGGGAAAAAAAGTACAGCTGAGGACACACCTCTGGCTAAAGGCCCAGGCCGCTAGATTTTAAAGTGCTCTGGCAGGACGGATCTTGCACCTAAATTTTCCCTCGGTGCTTTAGGGGAGAGGTTGTGCTTTCCTTCACCGAATCTCATCCCCGGGAGGGAGGAAAAGCTCGGGGTCCCTAAACCAGGTCTCTGACGGCCCGGAGGCGCCCCTCCTTGGAACGCCTGGGAGGAAGAGACCAATCCATTCGAGGGAGAACGGGAGGTTGGTTCCAGGGTAGCCGGGTCTGTCCTGGCCGGGTACGCTCCCACCCCGCGGAGGGGCGCGGCCGGGAAGAGGGGAGGCCTGGCAGCACGAGCCTCCCCCCGAACGCAGCCCCGGGTTACCTGAACTGGAGCTGCTGTTTTTCTGCTTTGTGTTCTGGCGCGACTCTTTCATCCAGGGAAAGATCTGTTTGGACATGGTGGGCGAATTGAGCATAGGGCTCTTGGTGGGGTTGGCGGGGGCTGGGTTGCTGCTGGCATTTTGAGGTGGCGACACCGAGGGGGGAGGCGGCGGCGCTGGCTGGGGAGGAGCCGGCGGAGGCGGCGGCTGCTGGGGCTGCTGCGGAGGCTGGGACTGCTGGGGCTCGACGAGGCCGGGGGGCTGGCCGGCCTGGCCACCGATGGTCCTCATACAACTCTCATTGATCTCATTGGCCTTGTGGTGGACCACCGCGCTGCCAGGGGACTGCAGGGAACAGGCAGGTCGATGGTACTCGCTTTCCACCAGCGATGAAGACGGAGGATATTGCGGCTGACTCGCATTATAAGTGAAACCATTTGCTCCTTGGTAGGGGTAGCCACCGTAGATCGCCGAGCTGTCGTAGTAGGTCGCTTTTTGCATTTCGTTGTTTCCCAATATTTATTTCACACACTGACAGGGTCTTGACACCCTTAAAGCCGAACATTGGCACCCCTCTGTCACGTGACGTTCTTCCGCCAATGGCCTCCCCGGATGGACCTGGGGTGGACGAGAAGCGCAGCGCGGTGAAGGCTCAGTACAAATCCATCTTACTTTCAATAGCTAAGTGACATGAAAGCCATAAAAGAAAAAGTGGTCAGCAATATTTAGCAGCATGACTTGGCCCCGGGCACAGTGAGCCGCGCTATAAAAAGCTGCTGGAATTCACTGGCAGCTACAAATATTTGGTTAACTTGCGTCTGGAGTTGAGGGTTTTCCGGGGGGAGGAGAGGAGTAGGGAGAAGGGCCCGGATGGGGGCGGGGAGGGAAGCTGTTTGTTTTGTTTTGTTTTTTTTCCTTTCGATCCAGGCTAGAAATGAGGCCTGGATGGGGGTCTTATTTCCCGAGGGAGAGAGAGCTAGGGAAACCTAGGGTCTCCCCTTACCCCGCTCTCTCCCCGCCGCCCCTCAACCTCTCTAGCTCTGTGGGACCGCTGGGCAACCGGGGCCGGAGGGGAGAAGAGGAGTGGTGGAGGTGGGGGAGGGGAAGAAGAAAGACCGAGTTTCATATTTATACTCCAGTCCCAGAATGATTCTGGTTTTTTTTTTAAAAAAAAAAAACCACAACAATCTGAGAGGCAATTCAGATCCCACTTCCATTCAGAGAAGTGCGCGCACACACACACACACACACACACACACAGAGTTGGCCTCTGGAAAACTCGAGGAAACTCACACTTCTAGGCTCAACGGACTTCCTGAAATAAGTTTGTTAGGCAGCGAAATACCTCTAACTTCGAGATGTTTCCTCCACCCACCCCCACCCTATTCCCACTCAACCACCAGCTGCAATTCTCCAGGCCAGATCCATGTGGGAGAAGGTGAGAAAAAAATGCCCTGGGTTTTCCTGCTACCAAGTCCCACCCAGGAGGGATGCTCGCCCTTCCCTGTAATTCCCCTGTTTCCTCCACCCCGGGACTCCATGAGCCCGGGGATCCTTCCCCCAGCTCCCTCCAAGTGCAGGAGGCATCCAGACCCGTCTTCCTTGAGGGTTTCGAGGTGCTGTTTTTCATGGCAACTACCAAATTCTACCTGTTAAAACATGATGGATTAGAGGGGGAAGAAAACCCACCAGGAACCTGAAAAACCAGCGTTCATCTCCATGACCACGGCTTGAACTTTCCTTCCAACTTAACGATAATAGGTTCTGTCTTGGAAACTGCTATGTAATTTGATGTATGGGGGTCATTTGGCTAGGGAAGAGGGGATGGAAACACAAGCCATAAACCGCTCCTATAGTTCATGTGAATCTTTTTGTTGTTGTTGTTAACTAGCACTGTTTACCTGCCTCAGAATAACCAATTAAAGATCCGGCTGCAATAATGTAAGAGGCGATCTGAATGTTACCTAACCCCTGTTTCCGAGAAAGGGGCTGCAGAATTCAAATCTGGGGAGTTTCTTTTTGTTTGCACTCTTAACCAACTCAACCGTTTGTTCTCGGCTCAGCAGAGTTCCCTACATTTGGTATTAGGGTTGTACTATTCCCTCCGGCCATTTAAGGAAATAATAATAACCTGATAATTGTTCCCCGTTTTCCACCCTAACTGCATTTATTTATATTCCAAGTTCTATAAGTCTGCCAGGGAATTACAGGTACTTCGTTAGCTAGAAAAATCAATTTAATGAACATCTAACGGTGGATTACTATGATTTTATTTTTAATCATAGACTCCTTTGGATTTTGTTAATAAACTAACAATCTGATCAACATCTGGAAAGCAGGCACGATTAATTTTCCAGCACCTCAATTAAAAATAACAGCATCCTTTACCCAGAGTTATTGTGTGCAAGCTCTAGGCCCTAGAGTGCTGTTTAGCCCTTGCAAATAGAGAGGGAGGTACGGATCCCACATTGGAGAGCAACTAAAATGTTAAAAACCGAAGAGTCAATTTAAAAGCACAATTTCCTGTTCCTCTATTGAAAACGATTCCTATTCGATTTGACAGTTTTAATGTCTGACATTGTAAATATTTCAGATACCAGGCTGTGCTAAAGAAAATGCCAGGTTAAGAAAATTACTCCAGACACTTGAACAGCAAGATATTAGATAAAATAAAATTAAGTTGATTTGAAAGCACAATATTTCAAGTGACTTGCTAATCCGTTATCTCTAGCCAAACTGGGTTCCAGCTTCGAAAGTTAAACAGCTCCACCAAGTTGTCCTTGGTTAGGGTTCTTTCCCCGCAAAGGGAAGAAGTGCTCTGAAACCCCGAGTTACTTCTTTCTTCAACCGAAGTCTTTCCTATTGTTCCGGGGTACTGGACAAAACCCGGGGCAGAGACAAACAGCCACAAAAAAGTTTGCCATCCTGTGAAGAAGTTGGAGATTCGCCTAGCAGCAGATCTCCCCCTCTACCCCAAGACAAAGACCCGGAGTGACGAATCCACCGCAAATCTCTCTCTCGGTGCGACAGCCAGGTGCAGTTGAGCTGAAATATAGTCGAAGAAGAGTCTAAATCGCCTCCACGGAGCAGCCCCTATTGTCTCCTTCAGATCTGGCCAAATTCTGGCTCCTTCCTTCCTCCTCCTCCTCCTCTTCCTCCTCCTCCTCCTCCCCCCCGTCTCCCCACCCTACACCCCCTTCTCCTCCCCGCACCCCCCTCCCCAACCCTCGCCCCGGTCTCAGAAGGGAGAAATCCAGGTAAAGGTGCCCCTCCGAAATCCAGAAAAGTTGAGAGAAGAGGGAATGGGAGGGGGGAAGGGGGAGCCGGGGGGAAACGGCCTGAACTCGAAGTCTAAGGGTATCAGTCACTGCCTGGAAGGAAGCTCCAGCTTGTGAACTCTTCTTGAACCGAGATTTAAGTCTACGGCCATAAATCACTGAGACATAAACTCCGCCATTCAGCACTGATAGCGGCGGATTGTGGCCTTGCTTACCTTAACTTCTGACGACTGACGCGGAAGGAGGCACCGAGCTCCGGGGCTGGTCCCGCGGCGGCAGCAGCAGCAGCCGAGGGGGGCTGGCTGCGCAGACCCTCCCCCGGCCCGCTCCCCTTCGGCTCCGGGATGGGCACCGGCTCAAATCACCGGCCGAAAGGAAGACCCCCGGAGCCCAGGACGCGAGGAGAAGCGTGGCTCGACTCGCGGCTCTCGCACGACTCACAAGAGGGCTAGCTGGGGCGGCTCAGACACCCACCCCCTCCACCATTCCCCCCTAGCCCACCCCCCTCCGGCAGCCACCCCCCCCCTCCCCCTGCCCTTCCCCAGGGCAGCAGCCGGGGCCCAGAGATAAGAGCTATCGCGGCTCGGGGCTTTTCCTAGGGTAGTGGCACCGACATGGGTATGTTTCTTATGAATATTGCACGCGGAGCGGCGTCTGGTTGGGGGAGGCAAACCGGTAGGGAAGCGCGGGCCGGGGTGGGGGATGGGGCAAAGGGAGAGAGGGAGTGAAGGAGTGCGCCCCCCCCAACACACAAACACACACACACACACACAACGCCTCCCCACCCCTCCCCGCTCCGAGGCGTCACTAAAGTCCAGGAAAATTATGCTAATGAAGACAAACGGCGTTCACAAAGGGGCTTCACTCACCAGGGTCTTTATTTCTTATGAATCTGTTTGAGGAGCCCCGTAATAGAGTGTCCCTGGTACCTAGAACCGCGGGGAGAAGCTGGGGGGTGGGCGGGTGCTGTAAGGGCGGGAGAGGCAATAAAAGTTTCCGGGAGACTTGAACTGGTTAACTTCCAAGAAGGACTCTCCCTCTCTCCCTCTCTTCGCACTAGGGATGGAGACCGGCGGGAGGAGGGAGGGGGAAAGAGTGTCCGTCTGTTTCCCCCCCACCCCTTTCTACTTTTACCAGGAATTCTTGCCAGATTCAATCAGCCTGTCCACCACTGTATTTTTAGACAGAACTATTTAAATAGTTGCGGCCGGGGAGGGAGAAGAAAAAAAATGCACATTTCAACACGTACACGTTCTCTATGAGGGTGTGTTGTGCTGTGGGGCTCAACCAGACCCACACACACGTATGGGTTGGATTGTGCGTGTATGTGTGCTTCTGCGTGTGGGTGCTTGTGCATGTGTGTGTGTGTTCAACTGCACATAGATCTAATTCGATACCCAATGCGTGGATTTGATCAAGTATAGCACTGATACGGAATAGGAAAGATACAGTTTCCCCACGCAGAGCAACCTTTGAGTGGGGACTTGGCTGTTGAACAATAGCCACAACTTGAAAGGCCGAAATGACTTTCTCTCCCTAAACAAGCCTTTAAACCCATCAGAGGATTACAACAAATTCTAAGGAAGGATCTGTTTATTTTTTGTGGTAAAAGGGGAGAAAGGGAGAGTTCGCGTGATTACGAGGCGTCGGTGGTTTGTCCTCCTCAAAGGAAGGTGTTAGAAATATAAGTAGTGTGTTTAAACCTCCGGGGAGCGAAAGTGTCACCTTAAAGCAAAAACAAAGCCCAGGAAAAGGGAGAAATCAAAAAGCACTTTCAGGCCAGGGTGGCCTCTTGCGCATACCAATGGTTTTTGTCATTTATGGCTCCGCAAGATTTATGACTTCATGCACCGAAGCTGTAAACAGAGCACTAAAACAGAAAATACTTGCTCCTTATGGCATATTGCGGTGCCACAACATGAAAGGGGAAGCCGGGCGGCGTAGGAGGGGAGAAGAGGCCAAAAAATCCGCTGGCCTGCGTTTTCTCTTCAAACCACCCTCCTCGGATGCTGCGTCTGAAGAAAAGAGGCTTCGGTCAATAATCAACCCCGCACTTTTTCTTCTAAACTGCTGATGCGACTATCCCCGGTTCGGGCTGAGCTAGCTCGAGGAAACCAAAGGAAGCCGTGAGAAAGCGGACTTGGTAAACTGGGGTGGAGGGGGTTGGGGGTGGGGGGGTCCACTCTCCTGGCCTGGCCCCCGGCCCGGCTTGGCGGAGGCCGAGGGACTCTAATTTAGAGAGGGCCGAGCCGGACTGCGAGCCGAGAACGGACCGAGGAAGGGGAACCGGACTCCGTGGACCGCGAGACACTACCGTGGGCTGGGAATAAACCCTTCCAAGCCGGGAGGAAAATGCCTCGAGGGCAAACAAAGGTCGCAGGTCCATTGGGTTATCTCGCACAGGCCTTGGGTTCTGGACTTGACGGGAGGAAAACCAAATGCCTGGGGATCGGTCCCGGGACTTGGGGCCTTTGTCGCCCTTTCCAGAGCCTCATTTTGAGGCCTGGCGATTTCAGGGTGCCAAGGTGTTCGTTTAATTTTGAAGACAGGGATGGAGGTGTGGGGGGGGGGAGCTTTTCCACTGGTTTCCAGCGAGTTCCACTTCCAGAATCCCCTTCCTTGCTCCTCCTTTTGGTCCTCGGGGTGAAAATAGAAACAGGCCCGGTGTTCTTTCCTAGCCCGCGGCTTTACCAGCCGAACCTGACGGACTTTTCTGGGCTTTTTTTGTTCAGAGGGACAAGTGCAGGAAAGGAACCCGCCCCTCTGCCTCCCGGCTCAGAGCTGTGTCCATCGGAGAGGAAGGAAATGCCTGCGAATCTTTTATTTGGGTTTTCATCGGAAAGGGGAAAGTCTTATAAAAAATTATTTAGCTGGATATGCTAGGTCGCTCCTGGATGGTGTGTGTGTGTGTGTTTGTGTGTGTGTGTGGTGGGGTGCGGGGTGGTAGGGGGGAGGGAAAAAGGAATGGCTGGCAAGAATAGTGAAACGAAATCCCAAAGGGGGAAGGAAATTATTGATGAAATTCACATCCAAGTAATTACACAGAGATTTTGGTGATCGGGGGCCATGTCTATGGGAAAAGAAAAGCATTTAATCTGGTTTGGCTCCCATCTCGTTGCCCTAGATATTTCCTGGGAAGCCAAATGTTACAAACACGTCCGTTGGATCGTTCTTGCTGGGGATGATGCCTAGCAAGCCTTTAATCTGGTTCTTCTCCAATTTGCGAGCATTAACCCTATAATAAAAAGATGTTTTCAACAAACCTATACTCGTCCTCACGTTTTTTTCTAGTGAAATGATATTATTTATGAGTCTTTAACTAGGTCAAAAATGCGCCAGAACTAGGTCATAAATCACACCAAACGCTGACACGTAATTGAACTGCAATTAAAGCTTACATTTTATTTTCAAGGGGCGTTTTGGACCACTTAAAATATTCTCAGGAAAAACATGTTTACTTTCAGAGCCGACACTGTGTGGATTGAAAGAGCCGCGTTCACAGAGAGGCTAATATTTCCCCTTAGAGCAAGGAAAACATAATTAGATGATTTCTTTTTTCTCTCTCTCTCTTTTTTTTCTGTCTGAGCGGAGAGAAGTGAGTTGCCGTTCGGACAGGTCTAGTTCCAAGGTCCGGGCTCTCCATCTCTCCCCTCCAGGCACCCTCCATCCTCCCTCCCAGTTGCCAAATTCATATGTTTGTGGGTCCGAAGCTCCATCAGACTCAGAGGCCCTGGAAACGCAAAATAACTGGGGGGACAAAATGGCCAAGAGGTGTCCGGCATCACCCTCTCTCCTCCTCCCCACCCTCATCACCTTCCCTCCCACGGCCCAGGGGCCCCATAAATCACAGACCCGCACTCTGACCTCCGGGAGCTGGACCCACGGGTGGGAGCCACGGCCTTTCTTCCCTCCGCCCCCAGGATCGGCCGAGAAACGCGGGGCGCTCGGCCACCCCACTCGGGATGCACCGGCTCCTCGGTGGGGAGGGAAAGCCGAGGCCGTGCCCTCCGCTCCGAGAGAAGAAATCAAGGGTTGGAGGGCGCCATCCAGCCCCGGCCCTACTCTCCAGCTCCTTCCCTGCACCGCTGGAACCTTCCACTCGGAGCTTTTTTCCAACGAACGAGCCCGGCACGAAGCCCTTCCCGCTCTCCCCTTGCACCCTCCCCGCAGACCGAGTGATCCCCACCCCTTGCCCCGATGAAACAATGGGTCGTCGCCCAAGTTGGGACTCCCTCGGTCCTGTTTCCTAGAGGAGCATCCTGGAACACCCGCCTTAATAGTAAACAAAGTAGCGGGAACCATCGGAAATAAAATGGCAGCAGAACTGCACACTCATCGATTTCCCGCTCCCAGCTCCTTCGTCGCAAACCCAAATCAAACCCACCCTCCGCAACACAATACAACAACAATAACAACAACAATAACAAAGAGATCCCCGCCGCACACCACACAATCACAAAAAAACCCAGCTCCCCCAAGCCCAGAGCTTTCGACACTCGTTTTTCCAGCTCGGAAAAGCTCCTGGAAATAAACAGGGTCCACGCAGCTAGAGAGACAAAGCTAAGGTAGGCGACGGAGGAGTCTCCGGTGAGGATAATGCCAAGAGGACAATCCCCCTCCCCAAACCTCTCCCCGACTTCTTGGGTTAAAAAACTCTGGGGTCTGCTGAGCTACCAGGGAGTCTGGAAGGGTTTCAGCTCTAAACTGAGAAACAAAGGGGGAAAGGAGGCTGGAGTTGGATCCACACCCCCTAAGCCTCCTCGACTGACCTTTGCCTTAACCAGCAATAACTCACCACATAAATGAACAATTAACGGAAATACCTTAAAATAAAATCCATCCTTCTAACGCAGCCTTGCGTCCTTTCAGCTCGCCAGTAATCTTTCCATAAGCATAAAAACTGCAACCGACACGGAAGCTCTCTCAGGAGGAGAAGAAAAAGAGGAAGAAGAAGAGAAGGAAGGGGGTAGGAAAAAAAAAAAGAAGAAAGCTCTTGCTCTGAACAGAAATTGGAATAGCGTAATCACAGGCGAAGCCCGCCCGGGTCTCCGCTCCAAATGCCACAATAATGCGCTGTATTATGTGCTCACGTGGTCATACGTCAACTTAAATCCTTTTATTTGAAATAGAGAATCATTGAAGGAAGTAGATTTCCAAGCAGAAAGCCCTGCTTTTTAAAAATCCTTGACCAAACACACGCGGGAAGAGTTTTGAGGAAAATCAGGAAGTAGACTTGGTGGGGTGCTCTTGCGCCCCCCTCCCCCAACCTTTTTCTTCTCCCCACTCCCCCCACCTCATCCTCCTCTCCACTGTTTCTTTACACACACACACACACACACACACACACCACTAGAAGTTCAGAGCAATTCTTTCTGTATTCTGAAATTCCACTTAACTTTTCCACAGACCCTCACCCAGGGGCTCGCTGGGGTCGCCCCGCACCTTCTCCACACTGGAGGCTCATCTGGTCCGCAATCCAATAATAAATCAAAACTCCGATGCCCGAGTTTCGATAAGGAAAATCCTTAATGACTAGCTTGATTACCAGACTTCCCTACAGGCTCCTCTATACCGCTATTGTATGGTGCTTGCTTAACACCCACACGTTACATCAGAGCAGCTGTAGAAACTAAAAAGGCCTATAATTACCTGACAAAGGAAAAAGAGCCTCTTCTAAGTATAGTTGATTTTTGTCGTTGGAAGCCCACTCTGAAGGATGTGCCTGACTCCACTCTGCTGGATCTGAATAGTTCAAAACCACTAGGGACTGTCCCTGGGTAACCTGCGTTTATGCATTTTGTTTCCACAGAGTTGAGGGATTGACAAAACTTAACGTTGAAAAATTGTAAGGAAAATGATCTAATTGTCCAAGAAGAAGAAAAAAAATAAGTTTCTTATTAGATTCACTTGAGTTGACTTGGAAAACAAGCAGTTTTCTTATCCGCATGAACGTGTAGACCAACTTCCCCCATCCAAGACTGTTTAGTTTTATAAATATCCGTAACACTTTAACCAACAGTTCAGAAAATGAACACCACTAACTCTAAGATCCACCCAGAGGAAGCAAAGAGGATATTTCATGCCCCTTTGGCCCCCTTCCCTACCCCAACCTCCATTCCAGCCGGGAGTCCCCCTTGTTCCGAACGTCTCAGTGTCACTTGCTAAATACCTAACATTTTCCCCGAAACCCCTCCTAGTCTAGGTGTGGGAAAGAGTCTCCGAGAATCTAGGTAGGGAGAGAGGAATCTCTGATTATGCTCTTTTCACCACTCTATCTCCAGAGAGGGGGTTCTCAGCAGAACTTTGCATTGGTCAACAGTCGCGTACTCACTTCTTGCAGTCAGAGACTGTATATGGGTTCTCTTCTCTTCCAAATGAGTTAGAAGGGGCAAGGGGGATTTAATCCATCGGTAAGAGCTCAGGGAACAGAGGAGGCAAGCGTGCAGCGGGACGTTAAGAAACGAATGCCCCACCCCCACTCCACACATACACACACCTCAATGGAAGAGAGGGCTAGACCAAGTTTGTACAATTTGCAAACAGTATGTACACGTAGGAGCGGGATGTTTATAGCCAGAACCCTTCCGATGAACTTCCCTTGTCTAAACCGTCTCCGGGTCTCCACAATCGCTCTTAACTCGACTAGGCTAGCCCACTCCAGCTGCAGACTCCACCTAAAGAGAAAGTGAAAAGGAGCCTGGCTGGAACCAAAGGTTCTTTTCCATGGAGCACCCTTCCACTACTAGAAAAGATACTGAACACTAACCCCACACACATACACCTCCTCCACCCCAACTCGGAAGGGGTTCCATCTTCCCAAGCCCGTAGCAACATTGGGGCACTTGTGAAAACAACAAAAAAAAGTTCTCGACAGCGCTAGACCAAAAGCAGAGAGGCTTCAGAACTCGGAGTCCTGAGCAAATAGCAGGCCCAGCAGCCATAAATCACAATCATAAGTCAGAGGCACAGCTTCAGCTAAATGCCTTAACGCTAGCAAGGGCTAGAGTCTTCCCAAGTCCATTCCCCAAAACATCTTTATTCGCATTAATGATCAGGTTAATGCTCAAACTGTAGTTTAACGATTAACGTTTGAGGTGTTGGGGGGGGGGGAGTGAGAGGGGGAAAGAAGAGAGAGCTGAGGTTTTTCCCAAGGAAATGGAACTTTTACTGTAGAAACAGTTTCTCTAGGGTGTGCTTTGGGAAGAAGGGGAGAAGGGGGAGGAGGAGGAGGACAGCTCCCTGTTTTTTTTTTTTTTTTAGGGTGTCCTGGACCCTGCAGAACACGAGCAGCTGAAATTTATCCCCTTTCACCAGCTCTGGAATTCATTTTCTCTGGGCAGGTCCACGATTTTTTTTTTTTTATTCAGTTTGAGGAGAGGAGAGATTTCAGCCGCCCTGGCCTGCCAACACACCGTCTGGTTTCCGGCCTACAGTGGGGATCAGAGAAAGGGAGAGGAAGGAGAAGGGACTTATGGCCCGCTCCTTTCCTCGATTCCCCTCCCAAGACCCCTAAAATTCTAAGTTTCCATCCAGCTGAGCCTTCTGTGTCTGAGCCCAGCTTCATTGGCAGGCCCCGGCCGTGGGCGCGTGCAACTTGGTGTCAGCCCAGGCAGGCAGCGCAACAAAAGAAACCTTGAGAGTTGGCTTGGAAAGAGCCGACTAATAGGGGAGTCTTTGGTAAATATTTGAAAAGCTGCTGGGAGATTAGCGGTATTTGTATTCAAATATCGCAGTCTGATTTCTCCATCACAAATATACTTAGATCTTTCCCCCAAGCGACGACACGCGTGGCTCCCCTCTAAGTATAAAGTAAGTCTCACTCATTGTGAGCTTTGCTATTGGAATATTATTTAATATGGGTCATTTCTTCTTAGGTGCCTTTGCAAAGCATGTGGATACCAAGTAGTCAGGGCCCTTGAGGATGTGTGTTTAGCTTTAAACAAATAGATATAGAGTTACAAATCTTATCTATATATAATACACAACCAATTACATTATGTTAGGTGCATTCTACATACACACAGAGTTACTGATAACTGATATGCATAATACATACACACACGGAGAGTAACTGAGCTCGGTTAATACCTCTCACTTTTCTTCTGATAAATAAAAGCTGCACTCCCATATCAACGTTTCAAAACGGCGGCGATTGGCAGAAAATCGCCCTGGTGAAGGGTGGTTCAATTCACAAACTGATGATACCTTTATGGGGAACAAATGGTAAGGACCAAGGGGCTCAGAAGAAAACGGTGTGTTATGGTTTTTATTTCTAAACCCAGTCTTCACTTTCCGTAAGAGGTGCTAGGCCTAACCCCTGAAAGAACAAAGAAAACCTTCCGTGTTCAGTATCTCTTTGCAAAAAAGATTTCCGAAAGCTGCTTCAACCTTACGATCCACCCTCGTAGCCATGTAATTTATGACTCCTCTATCAGGGAGTAAACTATACTAATTACCTTCCTTCATCCCAAACTAGAGGACACATCTAGCAGGAACTTGAATAGAACTTGGGAGACTTTCTCCGCGTCCACCTAGAGAAAAATGCCCAGACACTATGACCTCCAGTATATTTTCTTGCCAGACACGAGCATCTGAGTATCTCACCAAAGAAAGGCACAGTATGTATCCAGCTCGAAAGGCCTAGTGATACACAATACCAGCAACTTATCTGCGAGCACGGGGAGGAAAAACTCTCGAAATAGCAGGGACATTAAGGCAAGTTTCCTCCAACCAGGGCTTAGGACTCCGACTTCCCTAACTCCAAAATTATAAGAAGTCAATGCAAACAGCCAGGAACGTAACAAGCCCCCCTCCTCATTCCCATGCCCCGCCACCGTGTCCGAACCGCCCTCCCAGTTGCCTGCCCTGGCTGGAAACCTCACGGTGTCTGTAGAGGCTTGGAATTGAGAGGCGGGTTTGATTATTTGTGGTTAAGAATCTAGAAAAGCACCCTTCACATCCATTACCAGTATCTTTTACCGCTCAAACCGCTCTGCCTTCTCCCTGATTCCAGTGCCCCTCCAGCCAGCACTCTTGACTTGCATCATTCTTTGTCTGTCTCTAGATCCCGCATTCTCTGGGAAACGAGCTGGCCAGAAAATTCCAGCTGAGTTAAAGATTGATCAGAATCGCTTTCAGACTACTGGAGTTGCCCGCGAGCACGACAGAAAAGGCTTCTCGGATTTTTCCTTGGCCAACCTCATTCCGGGACGCGCGGGAGAGTGGGGTGTGGAGCGCGCTTACCTCTTAAGATTTTCAAGTCAGTGCATTGAATTGTTTCCTGCTTCGGGCGTTCGGTAAATCGTCTTTTCCGGTGCCCGGGCGTTCTGCAGACAAACAAACAGCAGTGGGTGAATGATCGCTGAGATTGGAGGGAACTGGGGGAGTGTGGGGCGGCTGGGTGGCTCGCAAAGGCTCCGCTACGCAGTGACCTTGCGCACATAAGAAGTCTCTAAAGTCCCTCCGTGGATCGCGTTTATCTCCTAAGAGGTTCTGTTCTACAAATGGACCGAACACGGTCATTTACAGGGATTGATAAAATAAATAAGGCTCCCTTTTCTCCTCCCTCCCCTTCTCTCCCACCCTCTCTGCCTCGACCTGACGGGAGGAAGGGAAGGAGGATAAGGAATTTTTTTTTCCGCCTCCAAAGTGGCTCGGTTCTATTCTCTGATTCGAACTCGCTTCAGAGCTTCCGAGTTCTACACACGTATGCTTTATTTTCTTTCGCTAACAAAGGGAAGTCTTGTTTGGGATCACTCAGTCAAGGGAAGTCATGAAGCCCCATTAGTGGTGTTGAATTCTGTTGGAGAAAAATCAGACTGGGGCTCCGGTCTTCGAGCGGGGCTGAACATGGTAGCGGTTTTGTCTTCTTTTTAGTCAAGCCTGGATCTCGTCATCTCTTCGCCAAGCCTTATTGTGGGCTAACGAGAACCCAGCTGCGCTAAACCCTTTCGACTTGGCGAACTTCTGCTGGAGACGGCGGCGGGGGGCGGGGATGAGGGTGAAACGGGCACTTGAAGAGGGTATTGCAGGACGCCAAGAAGGCAGCCATCGGACGCCTTAGAGTCCTGCTATTTTGGTCAAATTGACCAACAGACAGAGGGAGTCTCTACGTCGCAAAACGATTGCATGCATTGTTTGCAACCAGATTCGGTCCACTCTCTTGCCCACCGGGCAGAAAATAGCAATGTTGTCATCGTAAAACTTTCTTGAAAAACAAAAGGAAAATCTTCGAGTTGGTGTCCTGGGAAAGGTTGCAGTTCTGCCTCGAGAGAGCTTCTCAGGAAGGGGCTGCTTTCATTGTGTAATCTCATAGTTCCATCATGGCCACCGGCTGGAGAGGTTTTGATGTAAGCCCCCTCAGCTTGTCCAAAGCGAAGGTGTCTACCTACTCTGTTGTAGTGCACTCTCCCAAGCGCTTAGTACAGTGCTCTGCACACAATTTAAGCGCTCAATAAAGATGACTGATTGATTGATTGACGGGTCACCGCTGCCTGACCTGGGCGATAGGGTTAGACTGTCCAACAGATCCCACTGAATTTTTGCAAGTTGCTTCACTGGACCCCATAGCCAGCTCAGGAGTCAGTGACTGCAGCGAGCATTCGATTTATCCTTTGCTGCTATTCCGTTGCCCGCTCTCTTTGCCCTTTCCCACCTAGAAATCATCCTGATGATTTCCTCTCCATCTCCTCCTTGATCTCTTTTGATCTTTAATCAATACTCGGTTACAAATTGTCATACGCTTTATCGGAAGGCTTTCCCCTTCTTGAAATATGCCGTTTGCCTCTGAGAAAGGGTAGCCTCGATTTTTTTTTTGATATCTCGGAGCGCCACATCAATATTTTCCTTTGCCACTCAAGACACTAGACTAAACTTCCCCTGAAAGACTTGCTCTGAAGCCACTTGCTCAGAAGCCATTTCCCAAGCCTGTGAGGCTTCATCTACTAGGATGATGCCTATTTTAATTATTGGTGTTTTTATTATTATCGTTATTTTATTATCCCAGAGCTTATAACGTTCATTGCGGCAGTTCCACCTCGACATAAATAGTCCCGACTAATGAGTCTTAGAGAAATTTGCCCATGACTTTTCCTTTACGATGCTTCCTGGCTCGCCACTGCCTTCTTGGCCCTGTGCTCCGAGCCGGTGATTTATTAACGCCAGAAAAATGGAACAAAGCGGCGCGCTCGCGCTGGGGTAGCCCGCCTTCCACAGTGTGAATCAGAACATCACCGAATGTACTCGACCCGGTCCCGCTTCATCACAAAAGCCAGAATGTGACCACAAGGCACCCCAAGCAAATCTCCAACACCTCCCCCAGTCGCAACGTGCTCGGCGGACTCGCATTACAAACCCCGCGAAACGGTCAAAAGAGAACGCAGCTCGAAACGCTCACTCGATACTCACCAGCAGAGTCCCTATTGCCTTTCTTAGAGAGTTTTAAGTCTGTCAGGATAAATCGGAGGGAGTGTTTTTTATCAAATAGGAAGTTGGGTTTCACTTCTGAGAGAATCACTCCTAGTGAGACCCTGACGACTACAGATCCATTCCTGACTATCTGCATTAATTATTTAATGAGTCACGTGACCTCAAAGATTACAATTTCAATATCTCCCCATGAACAGAGGCAACACCTTTATCTGCGAGTGCAGAGCTTTCTCCTTTTGCTCACTTGGGTCCCCCAATCTCCGTGGATTACGACAACTTTTCAGTGCCTTGGACGAACCACTCGGCCATTAATAACCGAGGGCAGGTCAGTTTCTGGACCTCAGTTCGAAATTGGTCACCGGATTCCGGATGCGGGTTCTTGGCGAGAGGAGGCCTTAACAGCCCATCTTTCTTATAATCCTCTTTACATATGCTCCCGTGATGAAGCAGGAGCTGACTGTTCACACTTGCTCGGGATGGTTTTACACCGTGTCTTTGCCTGTGTGATGGGAGCTTCCCAAAGAAAGGTGGAATCCATTGTGTGCATTTCCCAGGCAGCTACGACGCCAAGAGTTAGTGTTAGGGATTCAACAGAGGTCAACCCAAAATGCATAAGCATTCTGACACCAAGAAAGAACCGTGGGTAGATAGATCTACCCACATGTGCATTCTGACATGTGGAAACACACATGGGTGTGTAGCCACCCAAACACGAGCGCATTCTTACATGTAGAACACGCATGGGGTGGTGTCTGCCCATGGCTATATCATAGTTCAGACGACACACACACACACACATACACACAGACACACACCTCTCCCCAGTTCCCGTAATAAGAGAAGTAAGGCAGGTAACGGATCTGGTGTGAGCGGCACATAATAGAGCTGTCGGGTGGATTGAAGCTGGAAGAAGTCTCAAGCTATCATAAACATGCTCCCAGTTATTATTAATGAACCGAAACAACCTATCTCCTCGCGGTCCTATTTCTCAAGTCCCAGAAACCCATTGAAAGGGCAAGCGTAATTGTTATTAGACCGATCTATAATTCGGGGTAGACTATTGTGATATTTATTCTATCTCCGGGGCGAGTCTGGCTACGAGGGCTTTAAGAAAAGTCTCAACCGTCTCAACAGAGCTCACCCAGGCCCACGGGGATGACGGGTCTCTGTTTGCCTATCGATTTACAGTGGCATCCTAGGAAGCCTGTTTTAAACAGTCACCAGTCTGTTTGTGCTCTGGAACCGCTGGGACTAAATGAAGATACTATTCTGAGCGAAGCTGCCAGGCCATGAGGCTGGACGGGGAAGCCCTAATGGGAGACAGCAGAGAGAATAAGCTACACGGGAGCATGTGGGATGTAGGGAATGTGGGGAATAAGGAGACATCCGGGAGCCCTCATGAGTAGAATTCTTGAAATTGTGCAGAAGGCACACCACGTTCCCCCGACCCCCACCTTCATGTAATCTATCTAGGAAATCTTCCCATGGAGCCCAGTTCTAGGTATTAAGTACTGCACTATGCCTGTCACAGTTGAATTCCTCCTGTAATAAAACACCAGGTATATCATAGATTTCAGCAAAACTAGGAAAGATAGCCTGCAAACTGCCATTTTTCTTCAGGGGGAGGGCGATAAGTACTTGGCTCAAACTGTGACAATTAAAGTGTCTCGGATCCGATTTAGGCTGATTTCAGATGTGAACAAAACCTCCATTCCCAGAAACTTGCGAATCTTCCTTCTGTAGCTTAAGTAGAAGAGAGAGAGGGAGAGAGAGAAAGCGAAGGACGCAGAGAGACAGAGACGGAGAGAGGCCGATCCGGAGAGACAGAGAGATAAAGAGGCACGGAGGGGTTGGGTCTAAGGCTATAGGCTCCATAGAATACTGCCTTTAAAGGTCAAGGGTTTGCAGGGCCAGTCGGCTTCCCTAAAAAAACAATTAATGGGACAGAAAATTTGTCCTTTCGGTGAACTCTTATGGTTGCCCTAGCAAAGGGCGGACAATGCAAGATTAAAAACCTCACAGTTGAAATTACCAAATTGTGTTAACATCCTGACTCTAAGACTAGGGTCTCCACTAGTGAAGAGAAACAAGAGATTTGAAGTCTTCTCGGGGTTACTTAAAAGAAGAAAATGATCTTCCTTACCTGGGTATTTCAAAACAAGGTATTTTGTGGCCTGAATGATCTGGATAATTTGCCTAAATTCTCCCTAGCATAACTGACCGAAGGCCCTATATATAAAGATTGGTGAGACTTCAGTACCTCCCCTCCCCCCAAAAAGGGTAAATATGAGCAATTACCTTAAATGATGAGACTCTGCCATTTGATACTTTGCAGTCCGACACTCAATTTCCACCGAGACTCTACTCCTGCTTTGGGTTTTTTTGGGGGGGGATTTTTTTTTTGTAGCCAGCCAAGATGCTGCTTCCTTACACATGACCACATTTTTCCAGGAAGATCCTTTCCTCCTCCACAGAGTTTTCCGAGAGAATGCCTTTCAGAATTGCTGTTGAATTACAAAGAAGTATTTATTGTGAGGTGATTAATGATTCTTAGTAAAATTGCTATTTTCAGAGCGATTTAATTTCGCTTTTAAAAAGTGTGTGGGTGCGGGGGAGGGGGGCAGGGTGGAGTGTGTGTGGAAGGTTAGTCAGTTTATCAACATCGTTTACTCAGCCTACCCGAGTACACCGTCCACACTTTCTAAAATGCATTTTGAATCCTTAGCGAATGGTTGCGGTTATTTCTCCAACCCTGAGTTTTACTGGCAAGCCACAAACAAAAGCCTGGCAGAGAAATGGGAGCTAGCCAAGAGCTCGAAATGTTTTACTTCATTTTCAGATCTACACCATTTCGTTCATAATTAAAGAGCTGGCATACGTTTGCCGGCAACAGATAGCAGCATGTAAAAGAATCGTACTTTTTCTGATGTTTAGTTAAGTGTCTTAAACACTGAAGGGCAAATGTACACAGATTTTATGCAAAGAAGAGGCTCTTTTGGAGGGACCCAGTTAAGTTTTCATTTTTTTCTTTGAAAACCTACGTTCTCATGGAAAACTCAACGAATCTCTTAATGTCCGGAATCTAAATATCTGGACTCCTGCGATGGGAGTCGTTTCATCACTAAACATCTTTCTCTGTTAGAACAGAAGGCAGGGGTGTGTGTCCGCAAGATGGTTGGGGTTGCCCCACAAATGGTTTAGTCTAAGATTTTTGCTTGTTTAATCAGGTAGGGCTAAAACAACCCCCCCCCCCAAAAAAACCTCAAAAACCGAAGATGAGGAGAATATACTTAGGATACCAAATTGCCTAATAATTTAAAGAACGTAAGATTTTGGATTTTCCTAGTATGCGAATCCTCTGCATCTCCTGGTCTTTGAGCTCCTTACAATTACGCTTGAATGCCGTTGTGACATCATCCCGCCCATTTCTCTCAAATGAAACTTCTGAGTGGTACCGGAGAGTTTCATTTTATTTTTAAAGCTCTTTTTTTTTCTTTTCCAGAACACAAAACATTGCTGAGTATACGGGGATCTTTAAAACAGACAGTCAACCAAAACTTCTTTGCACAACTGTATATTTTTTTCCCGCAACACATGCTAGTTACTTGAAAAGGTACAATAAATACCAATGTGATGAATTAATAATGACCGACCACTTATTTCAGGTGTCATCATGGTTCAATGTGGAACTGGATTGCACAAATCAGCCCTACGGAATTTGCTGGACTTCCGTGCAGGCTGCTTTATATAGAGAAGGACATATCCACATAACCAGAAAGATCCAAGCTAAGTCTATGCCAAGTTTGTTAAAAAGAAAAACCACCCAAAAAACAACCGCCAGGCAACTAAACAATAAATAACACTTTCTTCTATTGTGAACTTTTCTGTTGTTATTCAGGCAACCGAAAAAGCATGACATCTGCCCAACTAAAGTTGAAGACAAACACACATTATGTTGGCAATCAGTATTAAAATTAATATAGCATGACACGCCCACACTTTGCACTCAGGGGATAATTTTAACCAGCCAAACAATAAAAGCAGAAATTTTAGGAAACACACGAACCTGTGTTTTAAGCCTTTAATTTTTTTACAGTTTATTCCCAGCACTTCGCTCTATATACAGAACAAGAAAATGCACAATTTTACAGTTGCACATGGACCTAAAAGCACTCCTCTCACTCACTGGACCGTGCCAGGGAGTAAGACAGTAACCCTATAACAATATTTTAAATAAATGCGGGATAAAGAGAAACTAATGTGTCACAACTACATCAGGGGCTATACACTTAGAAACCAATTAAATAACCTTAGGATGTTCAAAATGTCTCTCATGTTTGAGCTCGTTAAGCTCTTGTGAGTTGACCTCCATGGAGGGAAAGCTTATTTTCTTCCTTCTGGACGTGGCTCATACACACATTCCCCAAACAGCCATACTCAACTCAGTGTCTGATTCTGTGTAAATGTATCACTAGTCTGTGGGGTTTGTTGTTTTTTTTTTTCTAACCCTCTTTCAGAGGTATTTTACACCAAGGGATCCTTCTCAAAGATTCAGGATCTCCCAGCCCTTGCTCTGCAGGTATTTCCATAACTAACTATTATGGTAGCACGCCAGCAGTATCTAAATCATCGGAATAGCTGTCCAGGAATGGAATGGAAAGCAACCTGTACTCTGGTGCAGGAATTTTCACTTTCTTTACACACACAATTGGGTTTTGCTTCGTGTTTATGTGGTCCAGAACTGAGGGGGAAGGCGGGGGAAGGGGAGGGAGGAAAGGAAAGCAAAAGCAGTTGGGGGAAAAATAGGAACTAGGTAGATCTCTGTGAGATTATAGTGCTGAGGAGTTTGATGTGGAGCCATCTGGATGGTGGTGGGGGTGGTGATGCTGGCCCTGAGTCTGTGCTTTTGATGACTGGCTGGCAGAGACTGGGTTTGAGGAACGCATCTTAGTGTTGGGCAGCTTGTGGTCTTTCTTCCATTTCATCCTCCGGTTCTGAAACCAGATCTTGACCTGGCGCTCCGAGAGGCAAAGCGTGTGGGCGATCTCGATGCGACGCCGCCGGGTCAGGTAACGGTTAAAGTGAAACTCCTTCTCCAGCTCCAAGACCTGCTGCCGGGTGTAGGCGGTTCGAGACCGTTTGGGTTCCCCTCCATTGTAATTGGGGTTGACTGAGCATACACAACCCAGGAGGAGGAGGACGAGGAGGATGAAGAGGAGGAGGAGGAGGAGGACGACGACGAGGAGGAGAGGAAGAAAAGAGGGAAAGGATGAAGAGGAGGACGATGAGGAAGGACGAAGAGAAGGAGAGGGAAAAAGAGCAATTGGACATAATCATTATATAATAACCTGACACCCAGTACACGTAAGATACATAAACGGTAGAGAAAATGTTTCACAGGCTATTGACAATGGGAAACAATCGAGAGCCATAAAAAATGGTGCTGGGCATTGGGGCTGAAGAAAAGCTTCAAAGACACATGGCCCAGAGCCACTGCCAGGGCAATTAAATTTATGGGGGCTATAATTACTGCCCTAACAGTTTGGCGTCTCGTAAATCTCCTGATAAAGGGACCCCGGATACAAAAGGTTTCTCACGTTTTTATTAGGTGGCACACACACACACACGCACACACACACACACCCCCCCACACCCTCACGTACACAGATCTACCACTCCAACTAGCCGGGCAGCAGCCTGGCTCTTGTCGCTGTCCTCCCTCCCCTCGGGCCGCCGATGCCCCCCTCTCCCTCTTTCTGCCCCCGGTGCCCTCCCACCCCCTTTCTCTCCCCCCCACCCCCACCTCCCCCAGCCATTCCCGCTCCCTCCTCCCCCGCTCCAAGGCGCCACTCACCAGTGCTGACATGGATCTTCTTCATCCAGGGATACACCACGGGCTCTTTGCCTTTCAGGCCCGAGAGGCTCTTGTCAGGCAGGAGCAGGGGGCACCCAGGAGGGCTGCCACCTGCAGGGACGCCGGCCAAGGGGGCCGCCTCGCAGTGGCGAGGAGGAGGAGGAGGAGGAGGAGGAGGTGGTGGAGCTGGGTGCTGCTGCTGCTGCTGCTGCCTCCCGGGAGGAGGCTGCAGAACGTGGGTCTGGAGTAAGGGTTGCCCGGCTCCTTTGGCATGGGGCGAGGTGCCCGGGGGCTGGTCCTGCTGCTGCTGCTGCTGCTGCTGCTGCTGCCTCCCGGGGCTGGCGCTGCCGTAGCCGTAGGGGTAACTAGGTGGCTGCCCGGGGTAGAGAGCCTGGGGTGGCGGAGGAGGAGGAGGGAGAGGAGGAGGAGGAGGAGGAGGAGGGGGATGAGGAGCCTGGTATCCTGCATCCCTACTCGGACGCTGCTGGAAGTAGCCGGGGGGCGAGTGGCCGCCGCCGGGATGCGAATGCTGGGGAGGCTGCAGGTGCTGAGGCTGCTGCTGCTGCTGCTGCTGCTGCTGCTGCTGCGGGGGCGGCGGGTGGTGCTGGGCTGGCTGGGGGTGGTGCTGGGGGTGGTGGTGGTGCTGGTGCTGGGGGTGCTGGCCGTGCGGGTGGTGCTGGTGGGGGTGGAAGCTGCCCCCGCCGCCGCCGCCGCCGCCGCCGCCGGGGCCGCCGTGCTGAGCGTACTCCTCGCAGGGAGGGAACTTGGGCTCGATGTAGTTGGAGTTTATCAAAAACGAGCTCATGGTCATTAATTTGTGAAGTGCAAAAATACTAATTTTTCTCGCGTTGTCGTTTTTCTGGGCTCAGCGAGGCCCCTCCCCCTCCTCCCTGCGCTTACCATCCCCCCTCCCCCCCCCCGCTCCTTTCCTCTCCCCCCGCTGTCAAGTGCCTCCCCCTTTCCTCCCCCCCCCCCCCCGCTGCCGCGGACAAAGTTGGGGCCTCCCCCCCCCGCCCCCCCCCCGGCCCTGCTCCCCCCCCCCGGGCCCGCTGCCAACGCCACTGTCACGTGACTCCGCGCGGACCAATGGGCAGGCCGCGCGCGCGGGCCCCGGATCAGGAAACGCGGGGCTGGATGATGGATGCCGGGGGGGGGGGACGGTTGACGGGGGCCGCTCCGCCCGCGGCGAGAGGGGCGAAAAAGAGGGGGAAGGTGTGGGGACGAGCCCCCCGCCGACCCCCGCAACCCCCCCCCCTCGTGGCCCCCCCTCGTCCGGGCGGGGGGAGCCGCGGGAGGGGCAGGGGCGCGCGCAGCCGCGGGGTGGAAGGGCGCGCGCCCGCGGAGCCCCCGGGGCCGCGGCGCGCGCCCTCCTCGGGCCCCGCCATCAGGACCGGCCGCTCCGGCCTCCTCTCCCCCTTTAAGACCCCCCCCCCTCCCCGGGGCCCACTCGGAGGGGCAATGGGAGACGACGAGGTGGTCATCTGGACCACACGCGCATCCTCCCAATGTGATCTTTTCATCATCATCATCATCATCATCATAAAAGCGGGTTTCATTCCCGCAACCTCCCGCCCGCCCCGAGCCCGCTGAATTGGCGGTCGGGGGTAGGAGAGGAGGGAGAGGCAGGCCGGCGGCACCCGAGCTGACAAGACACTGATTCCCGGGGCTTTTCGGACGATTTCCTGACGATTGGATCATTTTTTTAAAAAAATAAAATTCTCCCTCGGGAAAGTGGGAGCTCTGATAAGAAATACCATCTAGGTGGATGTGGCTGTCGCTAAGAAAGATTAAAAACAAAGGCCAAAGAGTTGACGTGGGTGTGAGTGTGTGTAAAGGTGCCTGTATTGCGGGGCTACGGGGAGAAATAAATAAATCACACGTCGAAATAAACAACTTCCTGTAAAACTAAAGGGACCAGTGGCACGATGTCCAGCGGAGGCAGAGGAGGCCTCTTCTAAAATACTACGTTTCTTTTTGGATCTCAGTTTTCTAAGGTGGTGCCTTACCCTGCTGGACTTGAATTTATAGGTTAGGCTGTAGTTTCTGGGTTACTGGAAAGTAGCCAGGCGACTGTATCTATAGTTCAGAAAGAGAGGAGAAAAAGACTGTCTCCTGCCATTAGGTAATTGAAAAGTGACGGTTACAATACTACAATATTATTAACAAATAAATTACTTATTCATTTAATTCAATGTAAATATCGATGCTGGGTTTTTTTTTTTAATCCTTTCCTTATCTGAGATACGGGCACGCCTATAGTCTCTGCAATTCAGCCTGGATTATTTGAGAGCACCGTAACATGGTCGCCGTCAGAAATATATTTTGACTGACATGTAAGTCAGGAATTCTCCAGATGGTGTAACGGGGCTAATTTTTCAAAGACATTATAAAAAGTTTTCTCACTAAGTGAGTAGAGATAGAATAACTTCTAAAGGTTTACGAGAAAGTTATATCCTAAACCGAGATAGACTCCAGAAGGAACGGTTTTAAGTAATTCTGTCTTCATTTATATCAGTTACACATATGAGTTACTAAATGCTAGAATATATCCATTTGATGGATGGCCATTTAATGCTTAGCCACATAAAGCCTATTATATTCGACTAATCTTTAAACTAATTTGGAAAAAGAGGTTGAAGAGAAGGATCTTGTTAGCTTTCTCTCTCCAATCTCCCAGAACTGTTACAAAGAGGTTTTTCTACTGTTAACGGACGGCAGCCTACATTCTCGCAAACCTACCGACATAAAACTAATAAGCTCTTTAGGAGGTAATATCTCCCCAACCCAAGGGTTTCTGAAAGGAGGAAGCAATCTCATTTGGAGTTTGCTTTAAAAAGAAAGCATCATTAGAAATCAACAGCAAATAATAAAATATTTTTAAGATTACCAGCAGACTCATGAAAATCGTAGGCTGTTCGAAATACATCACGACTTCCAGACCAGTTCACGGCTATTCACAGATCGCGGTACAAACCATGGAATTTCGCACCTTCCCTAGGATGATCGGCGTTTCATTCTAAAGCTCTGGACTACGTCTGTTTAGTATTATTTACAAGTATTAAAACTCAAATTGATGTTGTTTAAACGGAAGAGTTCTACTGTATTTCTATTTTTAGAAGTTAAAGAGAAATGAACACTGTTTTGTATATAGTTGACCTAAACTGGTTAGCTGAAGCTTGTTTTTCATGTGGTTCTATTACTTTGTGAAGATGTGCTTATACAGGATCTCTAAAGGCCTGTAACTTGTCTTTGTGGTTTGCTATCATAAACAAAAACTGAGCCAAGACCACCAAGTGTTATCTCACACACCGACATTTTGACATTTTACTGCAAGATTTATGGCTGTAATAAACAATCTCAGTACCTTTTCTGATTTCTCCAGAACCACCCCCCCCTTCAAAATGTAGCATCATTCCACCAAATTAAAAAAAATTAAAATACCATTTGTTTATACTTAAGCAAAGAGAAACCAAACCAAAGCGGGCAAGACGCTTACCCAACTAATAAACGACCAAAAGTTTACCAGCAGCATCTCTCCAGAGGAGAAATGGGATTCACTGAAATGAAGCAGAGAGGGGGATTTCTAATCTTCATTCAGCAACTGGATCCAATCCCAAACATCCACCAGCAGTGGGAAAGGGTTATCCCTTCCCTGTGAAACATGTAAGCACATCTGCTCATTTCCACGTGCACCGATAAAATATATTTACGAGAAAAGATTTTTTAAAATCCCATTAAGTGAAATAACTTTCCATCGTATCCTTGCACCACAGATGGAGAGAGTGCGCGTAAGAGAGAGAAAGAGGGAGAGCGAGAGCACGGAAGAGTGCTACATTTGCAGTCTCGTTTGAATCTGATTTGAATCATTTTGAATATATTTGGAGCAGCTTCGCTTCTTGAATGCAATCCTGTCCCTAGTTTCAAAGTGACCGAAAAGTGACACCGTGTGCATTTTGTTTCTTATTAATCTTACACATTGACAGTCTTTGTTAAATAACAAGGCGCGCCCTTCACCAGCCGACATTTTCATATTTGTTAGACGCGGTGACCTGAAGTTCACCTCGGCCTTGGACTTAGCTTTTCTAAAAGGTCTATACAGTGTCTTTTAGATAGCGGGGTGCTTTGCTCAGGTCATTCCTTCTGAGAGAAAATCAAAAAAAAAAACTCGCGAGGAAATGTAAACGTTATGGAATGTTTCAACTGTATTTATCCTTTGTTCTTTGAGCCGAGAGTCCCACCGAACGCCAGCAGTTCGATATTCAAGAGTGTGGTTAGGGAGGTATGATAGACGCTGGCGTTTCCTAATCTGTGAAGGTGGCCTGTTAGGATTCTTTCCCTCCCTTCCTGAAAGTGAATTTAGGCACTTGACCGGTTGGATATGGGATGATTTGCTTGGTCTCAGGTTAAGGATCAAACACAACTTGGATCCACGAACTGTGATTGGTATTCGAATTTAAATGAATTTCATCTACGATTGTATCCAAGAGCCCTGCCTTCTGCCTTCGAGGAAGGAACCTACAGAATAAAGGAATATTTCAGCCCAAATTAATATCTGACCTAGCTTCCCGTTTCTTTCATTTAAAAAAAATAACTAAGGTGTCAATAATTATTGACGTTGAAATCTTTTTTTAAGGTATGTCACGTGTTCTTAACCTAAGACAGTGAAAACATAGTGTATTGAAGAAAACCAAAATCTGTTCTATTACTCACCACAATTGTGTGTCTTCAGGTCTAACCTTGGTGGGGTGAGCTGTGCTACAAACACTATTCACCACGTTTCCTACTTCTAGCTATAAAATGAATACACATTTGGCTACATGTTTTGGACATAGTGAAAACTTTACCCTTTCACACTTGGCCTAGCGAAAAGCACTGTGATTTCCCTATCAGAAAGGTACTCATTAAAAATTTAATCTGTGAATGTACACACCAGCAAATCAATCGTTTAACCCTCTCCCCCCCCAAAAAAAAATGGAGGGAAGAAAAGTATTTGATCATTTTTGAATATTCTGAAAATGACTACTTGAAACACAATACATGAATAGTTTATACAAATCATGACCCCCACTACACTCTGAAAATTTGGAGGCATTTAAATAGTTAGGAACATTGTTTAGTTTTCCAAGTCCAATTAACATCTACGTGATGAAACATCTTGATTACCTTGTGTCCTCAATACATTTTCTTTGTCTCCTCTCCCTTTCCTCCCCACCCTTTCCTTCCCTACCCTTCTTTTCCATTCACCCCCTCTTCCCTTTCCTCTTCCTTTCCATCTTCCTTCCCCAATCTCTCTTCCCTTCCTCCACCTCTTCCTCTTTTCTCTTTTTCTGTCTCTCTTTCTCTCCCCGTCTCTTTTTCTCTGTCTTTTCCTAGAAATCACAGTTGTCTTTTCTTTCAAAGTGTCAGTGCACGCATTTTATTATAGAATTTATGTTCAGTCCAAAACATCTTTCTTTTTTTTTTTTTGGTCTGTAATGTGTACAGCTGTTGACTCAAAGGTTGGTAAGCGTTTCTCTGGAAATAATTGGAATATAACCTTAAAGACAGGGGGAAATCTCAATAAGAGGCACGAAACATGCACAGAAAATCGAAAATCCTTCAACACACAGAAAATCCTCTTTTCTCCTTTCATCGGCATAGCTTTCATACAAGGATTTTTTTTTCTCAGAGTTAAGATTCCTCTTGCCAAACGACATATCTGAATACTAAGAGATGTTCTCTGCGTTTGAAAATCTGGGAATAATATATCCTTGAAAATATAGATCCGGATCGCTCTTGTTTATACAGATTGAAGGGGTCATTGTAAAAATCAGGGCAAATCAAAAGCATACGAATAAAATCAGTGAGTTATCGCATCCCATTTTAAAGTGACTTTTAAGAGTTTGCTAGCTTTCTACGCTATTAAAGAAATACAACCTACCGACGAGTTTTGTGCATTTTGTTACCTGACAAAAGCCACGGATAGGCAAACAGTTTTCAAACAATATGAAGTGTGTTGGTGTTTGGGTAATATATGCCTGTTTACCTGCTGCATCCGAGCCACTGATATTCAGTCAAAATGTGGCCGATAATTCAAGATGAAATACAGCGTATATTACTCTTGAAAAGAGGAATTTTCTATCCTTTCCTCAGTAATTGAGGTCATTCAACCACCAGGGTTCACCTGGAGTCCATACTGTGATACACGCGTAACTCAAAGCTTTTTTATCTTTTGTGCTGATAGTCAAGATCTCGGCTATAACATTGACATCAAACTCTGTCTGGGCAGATGACTAAGAGTGGTGCAAAACGTAAACTTTTGACCCTCAACTTTTTGACCTGCAGTTGTAACGCCCTAACCACAAAGATATACAAAAGCTATGCCTCGTCTTTCAGGAGTAAGAGGGTGCGCCGTTTGTTTCAATGGCTCTGCTGTTGCCCCTGCTTCGTAAAGTATGTTTTGGAAGCGGGCGGGGGCGGGGGGGTGGGGTGCGGGTGTTGGGGGGAGGTTTATTTTTTCTCTTCCATTACTATATTTGCTGTCAATTCAGTTTCCCATATCTTTCGTCAGCGCTGGAGGGACTAGCTTAACTCCAAGACGCTCATGGTTACGTTTGCCAGGGAAATGTTGGGTAAGTTGGGGGAACCTCGAAAATGCAAAAAAAGAGAGAGAGAGAGGTGATGGGGGAGAAAGTTGGGACTGGGAGTTACATTCGTCATTTTTCCTTTATTTAAAAATAAACCACAAGGCTGATTGTTTGGAAAGCTTGCCTAGGCAAACGAGTTGACTGTGAACTTGGTCTAAAGCGAGCTCTGCTGGTGATTCCTGGGGTGTGCAGATTTATCTTTTCTGCATTTACTTAACCCGGCAGTGAACTGCACGGGTTGCCATTTGTTATCCAATGACAGACTTCACCTCAAGCAAGGACTGTTTCACAAAATTGCAATAATTACCCAATAACCTTCATAACAAATATTATTATTGAAAAGACCATTTTTGGGGAGGGGGAGGGGAGATGAGGACAGATTCCTCCTGTAAAATAGCAAATGAAACCGAGGCAAATGCTTCAAGATTTCCTATCTTGGTTAGTGTGTGTGGTACACCTTCCCATCTACATATGTGGTAGAATAAGATCGTGGCCGGGTCTGTTCTATGGCTCTAAGAGCCATATTGCCGACTAAGAGAACCCTCACTCCACCCCATCTCCCCTCTCCAAGATCAATAGAAAGGGTTGTGGAAGTTATGACTTTGTATTGCTCAGAAGAGCGAATCAGGGCTGAGACTTAAAATAATGTGATTTTTAACGCAAAGAGAAAGGTTTATTTCCCCTTTACCTATGATATCTTTCAGAAAGTAATATGTTCTTCCATTATTAATTGTTTGAAAACTGTGGCATTGTTCTCTGTCCAAATGAGAACCATTCTCTCTCAGATCAGAAATCCTGCACTACTTTCTCTCAAGGCACACAAGACGAATTTCTGAAGAACAGGCTAGCATCATGTTTTGAAATTAGCACACGGAAAATGTAACAACGTTTTAGAAAGTGTGACCAAAAACTTCCTATGGAATTTCTTGATCAGGGAATATCAGCAAACAGATGTGCCCTGGAAATTCGGGTATATATGTGTATGTATAGTGACGCCTGTAAACATACTGGAGGAAGAGAGACGCTAAAGGCATTTAATAAAAGGCACAGTGGCGATGATCCCTAAGTAAGTTGCCTTCTCCAAAAGACCAAAGCTAGAGGTAGAAGGGGTAAAAAAAAAAAGGAATCCACTATGGAAACTATCTAGATAACCGTATGATTTTTCATTCTTTTTTTTTTCAATGAGCTCAATCTCAGTGAAAAAAAAAAAAAAAAGAAAGAGAGGATCATTCTGATTTGTGCTTTTTCAAAAAGTTTCCGGACTGGAGTTTGGTCTGGGTTTCCATTGAGGGCACCATCTTAAACTCTAAATTTAAAGAAGTTGAAAACCGAAACAACTTGGACGATCTGATAGAAGACAATCTTTAGTATTGGTAACACACAAGTTTGTGATCCATTGAGAAAATCTTGGCGGTAGATATGAAAATAGACACTGAGGGTCAGATAATCTCCTCCACACCATTTTGCACATACAGACACCTCTATAATGCCAAGACACGTATCCAGGCATAGATACCTACCCTAGCTAGAAATATATTTCGAATGAGTTGCTAGATTATGTCCGTGGCCCATCAACTTCTTTCTAAGATTGTAATTTCAGTCACCAAGAAATCTCTTCATCAAATTACCCGAAGGTCACTCAAATGAAACCTTGAACAAATGCTTTCTAATGACGGAGACGGAAGTCCGGCAGCATAATCAAGAAAAGAGTTGACCCCCCCCCCCCCCGCCGCCCCTACCCTACACACCAACAATTATATTCCTTTTTTTCCCCTCGCTTCGCCTAAAGGCAGATGCACACTTCCTAGATTCTAGATTCCAGTTATTAAGTTAGTAGATACCCAGATTTACATTTTACTAGGCGGATTTCTCCCAGCGCACAGGGCCAGACGATGAGGGAAAAGGTTTACTTACTTTCGCACAACTTTGTCTCCCTTACATTTATGCTCGTAATACCTCCGAACCTCTGGAGGCTTTAGGTTTAACATTAGTGTGCAGGGGTTGGGCAGTAAACTTTAAAGACAGTTTGGAAGTCCGTATATTTGTCAATTCCCGATTCAGGCAAGAGTTACGTAAAATACCCTCTCTGGTCAACGCTTACAGACAGACCCTCAAACAGGAAAGCGTCTGGAAAAATCGTGCCTCCTTCCTTTTTTTAATTTCAGAGGAAGTTTGAGAACTTTGGTTTAACTCAACAGAGCGATGGGGAGGGAGGATTCTGTGGGTTATCTGCAACTCCGCTCCTGTGGCCTCTGCTCAGGAGATCGCCAGGTTTATAAGGACGTCACTGTAAGGGGAGAATCACTTCGGGTTTTTTTTGTTTTGTTTTTTTCTTTTTAAATTCCGAAAAATATGGGCAGAACAGGAGGCGACAATAGGGATTTGAAGGGGTTGATGGGCTCAGGGCGGGCAAAAATATAGCTCCGCTGGTGCCATTTTGGGAATCTATTTCGAAAACCTAGATTATGGAAATTGGCAACGATCAAATAGAAAGGGAGGCTAACAAAAGAAAGCCGGAAATCTCCTACTGACAAACGACCCATTTCTTCCTTAAATGCCACTTTATGACGTGTCAGGAAAAACAAGCTAATAGCACTGCAAGACTTTTAAGTTCTGCATTGAAGATGCGCCGTTTCGCCCCCATCCAGACCGCGGTTGTGGAGAGAAGGGTGATGGGGAGGTGGGTTGGGTTTTGTGTGTTTTTCAACTGCTAACTAGTTAGACGGATAGGGTGGCTGGAACCCACTGCATTGAAATACTAATTCTCCCGAGAGGGGGAAGAGAAAGAAAGAGAAAGAAAGAAAGTCCTTTTACCCTTTCATTCAGCCCTGGAAATTCAAAGACTAAAGTTAAATCCGGCCATAAAGTTTATTGCTGAGTAATCACACGCTAGTGAGAAGAGTCCACGGAAATAAAGAGAATGACGAGGCGACCAGGCAGCTGGGCCTACACTTCGATTGCCAGCGAGGGGCGAAGGGAGGGAGGCAGAGACGGGGGTAATATAGCCTCCTACATCTGTATGGCTCGGGCTCCCTGTGTATGTGCCTATTGCCTCGAAATATAATACCAACCCCTTAAAACCCCTTCCTCAATGGCGCAAGGCATCTTAGGAGAGCTATGAGGGAGCGTGCTCGCCAACACACTGCGGATCCTGAGCGAAAGGCGAAGCCCACTTCAATCCAGGACCTGCCCAACCCCACTAAACCCCGCGTGGGTCTTGGGTCAAAGCCTCGGATAAATCCCGAGGCCCCGGCCCCTCGAAAGATCATATCCGTCCTGGCCACACTTGCTTCACCAAGCCAAAACCGAACGCCCCGTTCTTCCTTGCCCGCAGCTCAGAGCACTCCCCGGGCCTGCAGCCAGCAGCCTCGCCCCCGTCTCTGCACCCCATCCCCACCCCCACGCCCCCCCGACCCAGCTCTTCGGAAAAGATCCAGCCCCGACACAAGGGGATGGCTGGACTCTGCCCTCACCCCATCCGTTCACAGACATTCTCTCTCGGCCTCGCTCTAACAAGCCACACGCACGCACACACACACAACACACGCACACAAAAAAAAAAAACCACGCAAAAATCATCCCTTTTTTTGCAAAGCGAAGAACTCGGAAAGCAGCGGAAGTCATTAACGTTTGCGGTAGTCCAAGTAATTAAAGCTAGGCCTCAAAAATCAATCTCTGCCAGAGTCACTTATTGTGGTTTGCTCCGATTGGATTGGTAAAATTTCTCGCTCGTTGTTGGCCCTTCTAATTTAGGAAGGCAAAAAGTTTTCGGCGGAATCCACAGCCTGAACTGATTGTTCAGTTCTTTTGAATTCAGTGGCAGCCCTCAGAGTTATTGAACGAGAGAGAGAAAGAGAAAGAGAAAGAGGGAAGTTTTCAATGTACAAATAAACTTTAAGGAACTCGTGAGCCAAACTTACCTTAACTTGCAAGGAGCCATTTTTCAGAGAGTTTTGAGAACTTGTGGTTTGGATACTTCTGTACCTAATATTGATAATTTGAATGACCAGGCGGCACACGTAGCCTGCAAAAGAGTCAAATGAAGTCCAGCGTCAGTGAGATTATATGTTATGTGGTATATAATGTTGGATGTCAACTCCCCAAAACCATAAAACTTACTTTAATGGCACCACGTGACTTTTTATAGCCAGTGAGCCTATCTGTCTGTGCTATGGATGATTTTACGATCTAATTCATAGACAAAACCCTATTCATTTGGCACCCAAATGTCATATAGCCGGAACTGGGGCTTATAAAGTTTACTGTTTTATAACTTTTAAGGGAAGGCATCAGTGTAAGCAGTCAGTAAATGTGCAAATCTTTAGTTGCTCTTAGAAGCTCAGAAGAGTTAACCAATCAAGCTATGATGGGGTAAGTAACATTACATTTGTAGCAAATTAATTGTAGCGAAAGAAACCAAATCTGTTAAGGGTGAAAAGTGGGAAGGTGGCGATAGGGTCTGTTTAGACGCCGAGATCTTTGATGCGGGTATCCTGTAAATATCAGTTCTCTAGGAAGTTGAAACCACAGAGGTAATTTCAGAATGAAGTGGAGACTTTGGAGAGACTGGAGGGCATTCTAACAAAGCATATGGGCTTTTTTTTTTCTGTCCTTTTTTTTCCTCTTTTTTTTCCAACAGCACATTAACATTGGATTGAATCACAGGCTGTGTGGACGGGGGTTTCTGCATTGCAGATTTTCCACCTTTGCCTCAGAAGGGTCTTAGAGCCAAAGTTTCAGGTCCGTGGCTTGCTGGCGGATAACTGGGTTTTGTCTCCTTTGCATCGGGTGCTAACTGCTCAGGTATCTATCTTACGAACCAGGCAACCCTAGACCCCCTGAGCTCTGTGAAAGAGTTAAGGAGGAAGGACCGCTCACCATTTGGCACAAACCAGATCACGAAAACTTACAATACAAAGTTTATTTTTGTTTCCAGTCAGGTTTTTTTTCTTAAAAACAAATACAAAAAAAAGCTGATCACAGTTTGCTTAAACAGCCAGACTTGGACTATATTTGTAACTTTGTTCACAAAAACATACATCACTGAAGCTGCGCTTATAAGAGCCACTTCTAGGAGTTCGTGCAAAGAGTCATACAAAGGCACAGCAAGGACATACTGCTTGAAGTCACAGTTTTCGTCACAGATTCACTATTCACTACACGGTTAACAAGTTAAGTTGTATCTCATCAATTCACCTCTACAACAGCATTAATTACACAGGAAGTATAGGTAGTTTGAATAAAAATATTTTTAACAGCTTGGAGCTATTCAGACAGTAACACTTTCACACACATGCACAGTTAAGCAAATTGAGTGCAACACACAACATTGGCACTAAACGAGGTCGAGGGTGGGTTTTTTTGTTCTTTTTCTTTTCATTCCATTTTTGTTACAGTTACTTCAAGTAACACGGCTCGCTTCATATAAATAAGTTAAAACATCTATTTTTTTTCAAGACAAAGCCATTCAAGACAAAGAAATGTACAGAAAGCAGATCTACTTATACAGGCGATAAATGGTAATAAACAGGCTCATGATTAAAAGATGAATTGGGGCGACAAGAACAGGGTTTCTTCACAGAAGTAACACAAGGAAGTTTAGAAAGTCACCTTAGTACTGACACGATACGCAGGTTCAGCTAATACTGCTCAGTACTTTTAAACGCTCAAACAATTAGGGACGAAATGCCCCTCCCGCGGCGGCCATGCTCATGCTTTTGAGCTTATTATCTTTTTTCCACTTCATTCTCCTGTTTTGGAACCAGATCTTAATTTGTCTCTCTGAGAGGCAAAGAGCATGTGCTATTTCAATCCTTCTTCTGCGGGTCAGGTATCTATTGAAGTGAAATTCCTTTTCCAGCTCCAGGGTCTGATACCGGGTGTAAGCAGTCCGAGCTCTTTTGCCTTCTGGCCCCCCTATGTTGTCTGCAACAGAAAAGTCAATGGTTTAGAAACTTAACAGCGGTTTGGTCTGGGTGTCTGAAAGCATCTAAGAGCCAGGGGACAGTAGGACAGGGGTCGATTTATATTTGGGAAAAACGTTCAACAAGTCTTCTCTCCTGTCTCTCTCTACCCCCTTAACCCCCGCCCCCCCCCCCCAACCTTCTCCCTCCTTCCTTTCTCAGAGAAAACAATAAGAATTGGAATCTCGTCTGGAGAACAATCAGCACATCTAGTGCTCCAGGCTGAGCTCTGGACGGGGCTGTCTTTTCTCTCGCTTGTTTTCTGTCTGTCTTTTTTTCCTCGGGAGCTGGTACACCAGAGACAGAGTCGTCCAGCCCCCATCCGATTTACTTTTCCGACGCCCTGGAACCCACCAAATAATGGCTATCTTACAGCGGGAGAAAGTGGGCGCCTGGTCAACATTCCTTAAAGTTACAGTGTAGAATGTAACCACCGAAACTGCCCCTGCTCCAGTTTCTTTCTTTCTCTCTCTCTCTCTCCCTCCCCACCCCCGTCTCTCTCTCGCTTTTCCCCCCTCCAGACTTTCTAGCCAATGAAGCCCCCACCCTTATTATTTCCTAAACTCCTTTTTTTGGCTATAATTAGTAACGCCGTTCCCCAGTATAGCCCTCCTAATAAATTATCCGTGGTGACAAGCATCCATTCACATTCCCCATTTCTAATATCTACCTCTCTGCTCCCTCAGCTGTGGTGATTTGGCGGGGGGGGGGGTTAGATAGAGGATTGCGAGATATTTTTTTTTTTTACGCATGAACTTGCCTTGCAAAGCTTTCATTTTCCCCAGTTACGAACCCAGGGCTCTTGTGCAGACTAGATCTCCAGATAGAGACAGAGGGAGAAGGGGAGGAGGTGGGAGAGGGAGAGGGAGAAGGAGGAAGAAGCAGAGAGGAAGAGCCAGGCAGAAAGGAAAAAGAGACATACAGACACACACGCACATAGAGATATATACACACACACACACAGACGCACACCCACACCGAGCTCACTGCAACCGCATTCCTCTTTGAAAGAAAAACAGGTTTCGCTTTACCATGACTTATGTGCAGTTTTCGCATCCAGGGGTAGATCTGGGGCTGTGATGGCTGAGCTGGGCTTTGGTCGCTCTGAGCACTCGCCTGCTCGCTGCTTGCTGGGGTGTCATCTTCAGTCCCAGACGATGTGCCAACTCCCTCTCTGCTTATGTGAGTGCTGCTGGAATTGGACGAAGTGCTAGTGGAGTTAGCTATGGAGTTTTTCACCCCGTGATGACTCTCGCTGACAGGCGAAGTGGCCACGGCGGTGCAGGGCAGAGGTTCAGGTGGAGGCGAGTGCGAAGACGTTGCAGGTTGGTTATACCTGGGCTCTGTCGATGCAGAGGTTGCATTGGATGGGTAACTGCGGGCTCTCTCATTGGCACCAAAGTGGCTGGAAGCTGAGCGCCCAACGCTGAGATCCATGCCATTGTAGCCGTAGCCGTACCTGCTGGAATGCATGCTCGCTGAATCCCTGTATTGCTCGCTCACGGAACTATGATCTCCATAATTATGTAACTGGTAGTCCGGGCCATTTGGATAGCGACCGCAAAATGAGTTTACAAAATAAGAGCTCATTTGTTTTTTGATATGTGTGCTTGATTTGTGGCTCTTGGTCGTTTTGTGCGTCTATAGCACCCTTGCACAATTTATGATGAATTATGGAAATGACTGGGACATGTACTTGGTTCCCTCCTACGTAGGCACCCAAATATGGGGTACGACTTCAAATCACGTGCTTTTGTTGTCCAGTCGTAAATCCTGCCTGATGACCTCTAGAGGTAAACTCGTGCACTAATGGGGGAGTTGGGTGGATGCTGGAGGGTTGGCGCGCGCGCCCAAAGCGCGCCCCCGCCTTCAGCTCCTGACTTTCAGTCGGACTCGTGCGCCACCCTCTGGAAACAAGTTAGATCTTCACGCTTCCGAGCCGGGGCTGCAGGGCTGGGGTCGAATTGAGGTTACAGCCCATTATAGCAAAATTATTACATTTCCCTCGCAGTTCCATTAGTATGTACCAATTGTAAGGGCTATCAAGCGCAGATCACAAAACCAGCAATAATATAGAAGACTGGAAAAAAATGTTTACTTTTTTAGCTGCAATAACTTTCTCTATTTTTTTCTTTCTTTCCCTCTATTTTTTTCCCCTCCCGATTCTCCTGGCATTTCAGAATTTTGTAAAATACAAAAATCACCTTGGTTCTGTAAGGTAGTGTCCATTTAACCAATTGAAGAAATAAATCCTCCTCACACTGGCTACAATTACAGCCCTATTTTTGCAGGCGCTTAAGGGACGCTGCCCTGCCGATTTTCAATGACAGGCACCTATTAAAGATAGCTTTTGTGGAGTATTTTTTCGAGGCGAGGTCAAATTCCATACAATTTTATGGTCGGAGTCGATTTTTCTTTCAAGTAAATATGGTTTTCGTGTCATTAGCTTGCCAGGAGGATTATTTAAGTATTGAGCTTGGAAGATACTGAGACCAGAATTCCAGATCCAAGAGCGGACCATCCCCAAGGCGAGGATTTTTACGCATACCTATGTATTGTTTCACAGATTCCCGCAACACGGACAGCAGAACCAGGGAGAGCTAGACATTAGATGACCTGGGTTGGGGTTGGTTGGATGGTTTGTTTGTTTGTTCTGCTGGTTTTTGTTTTGTTTTGTTTGTTGTTGGGTTTAGGGGTTTTTTTTTTGTATTGTATTGCACAGATTGGAATAAATGAAAAGAGACCTCTAATAGAATGATTTCGTGGCAGCTTCTAGTTATCTGTTTATTTTCCTGGGCTAGGAAAGGCGAAAGTAGATAACAAAGGTAGCGGAGAAGGAAAGGGGGTAGCCCCGATAGAGCCGGAGAGCCGCTTCCACGCCGGGGAAATTTGGAAGCTGGAGCACTTCCGAATTCAAATTGCCCTCGTTGTTCCAGAAAAGCTCTTTTCTCTGGTGCTGTAGCGGGGAGACCAGGAGTCACCTCGCCCGAAGACGGGCTATCTGTCGGGGCTGGAAAGTTCAATGCGCAGGTTTTCTTGCCTGGGTAGGAAGGTGGGTTTTCTTCGGGTGCGCGGACTCCTTTGGGGCTGGCCCTTTGAGAGCTCCCTCGGCGGTTCTTTGTTCCTCGACGTACTGGCTCGCTCAGCCTGACTCGGGTGGAAGACTCCTGGAAATGTCTTTTGGGGGGAAGAGATGGAATCCCCAACTCTCCTTCTTTTCCTCTGTTCGGCGGGTTTTTGACGTTTTTCTGGAGGAAAACTTTTTTTGTGTGTGGGTAGCGCCCACGAGACGTCCAGCTCCCAACGAACAGAGGAGGCGACGGACCGATCCTAAGAGGGATTCAGCAAGGGTCGAAACCCCGATATTTTTTTTTCTCCAAATCCCTCGTATTTCACTACGTGCCAGCGACTAGATCCAAATCTTTTGCACCTAGCTGCCTTTACCGCCCTACAGCCATCAGAACCCAAACATACGAACGGACCAGAGGTGTCCAAATCAAAATATTTTAAAATCTGGGGGGAGGGGAGACGCTGCTGAAAGACTTTCAGCAACATTATCTATAATTAGGAAACGTGGCTATGTACACTACAAACCTCTAGATTACGCAGTTCTATTTTTCCCTTAAGAAAATTCACAGTTGATTGCAAAGATTCAGCCTCTCCTCAAGCTTTAGAAATCAACAGACTGTGAAAACGTGTAGCAGAATGAACGCAAGAAAAAAAAAACCGCTATTAAGGGGGAAGGCCTGAGAACTTTTATTAGGCGTTATTCTACTCCCCTGCCTTTTCCTCTGTTTCTTCGCTGCTGGGTTGTGTGGAATTTATGAGTTTGTTTTCCTTTTTCCATTTCATCCGCCTGTTTTGAAACCATATTTTAATCTGTCGTTCAGTAAGGCAGAGAGCGTTGGCGATTTCAATCCGTCGTCTCCTGGTCAAGTATCTGTTAAAGTGAAATTCTTTTTCTAATTCTAAGGTTTGGTATCTCGTATAAGTTTGCCTTCCCCTTCTGCCATGGGTGCCGTAGACCGTACCTGTGGGAGCAAAGACAAAATGATCGAATTGAACAAGGCCCAGCAGTTTCAGAAGGAAATGGCAGCGACGCTCTGAACTCTCCTGCCTCCTCTAGCAAAGCCGCAGAGTCGGCTCTTTCTGCTTTTTCTAAGCTGGCGGGGTGAAATAGGACTAAATTAAAGGGGTGTCGCTGGGAAAGCATTCTAGTCTAAAATGGCTGAGTTTGTTTGTGTTCACTGAAAGAAATCAGTTGAACTGGAGGTGTTAGTGAGTGAATGGGCGAGATCTTGCTCTCCCTCTATAGAACCACCATAAATCCAACCACAATACAGATCTATAGCTCTCTGGACCCAACTAGTCTAGTACAACTAAATTTAGTCTCAAAAATTCCTAAACTCTCCAAGAACTTTATTCCTGTCTCTTAAATTACTTGGCACTCCAGAGGTGCTTTCCCTTTCTCCCCTTAAAAATAAATATTTGGTTTGCTTTTTTTTAATCACAAGAACTAAGTTTGCAAATCCATAACAGCTCGTATCCTGCACCAGGGGTATTGTCTGGATGGATCCGGGAAGGTGAGAGGAGGCAATGTGCTTTGTGAAGTTCCCAAGAAATGAATTGTTTTGCATGATGATGATGATGGTGGTGGTGGTGATGATGATGGTGATGATGGTAGTGGTGGTGGTAACGTTAATGATGGTGGTGATGGTGATGAGGCCAAAGTGGTCCTTTTGTGTGAACTCCACCTGGAGTAAGGAACCTTCCCGAGGAGCAGAAGGGGCTCCCAGGATTTCAGAAGTTGGCGATTCGGTGAGCAGGGAGGGGAGGGGTTGGAGAAGGGAGGGAAAGGGGGCGGGGGGGGGGGAGAGGAAAAAAATCTTGAAACTAGAGATCTGGATCCTCGATCTGTACTGGAGAGCCAGTAGAAGGGGACCGATTGGGCAGCTCGAGGGCGAAAAGGAAAGAGATGTTTGGTAGAAAGGGTGATCATTAGTGATGTGTATACAGAAAAGGAGTCCACGGTGGCTCCGGAACTTCAGAAAAGTCACACCAGGGTGCAGCGTGGGGACTTTATTTTTTTCCCTAAGGCTCCTTGCAAGTTGCCCATGTCACTGGCCTAAAATAGAGTGGAAATAGCACCCCCACTCCCACCCACACTCCAGTCCCAAAGGTGTTACGTTTCAGAGACAGAAGCATTGACTGGATATGGAACTAGGTCCAATTTAAAAAAAAATTCTGAAGAAACTTTTCTTCCTTTCCTTTCTTTTCCTTTCTTTCTCTATTTCTTTCTTTCCCTCTTTCTTTTCCTCTTTCTTCCTCTCTCTCTCTCTTTCCTTCCCTCTTTCTCTTTCTTTCCCTCTTTCTTTTTCTTTCTTTCTTTCTTGATTTCATGGAAGTGACTTACCAGCACAGGAGTTCATCCGCTGCATCCAGGGATAAACAGGACTCGTGTACTTCCGGTCGGTGCCTTCGTCATTTAAAATTTTGCTCTGCACGCTGCTGTCGGATTTGTATTGTTGTTCTGGAGAAAAGTGCAGGTAATCCCCGTGGCCTCTCTGCTTGCCACTGCCGGAGGGAGAGGCGTTACTTAGGTCCTTCTCCGAATAGAAACAGGAGGCTCCGTACTCATAAGATGCCCGATTGCAGGCAATGACCGTGTTGGACTGTTGGTAAAAACAAGGTGAGGTGTACGTCTTGTCCTGGAGGCTGGATGCCCCATAAGAAGCTGGGAAATGCCTCAGAGCATCATATCCAGCTGGATAAAGGGGGATCTGCCCGAGGAAGGAGTCCTGCCCATTAGGCAGGCTCCCAGGGAAAGTGGGATTCACAAAATAGGAACTCATTTGCTCTCCCCTCTCTAGGACTGTGATTTGTTGTGTATTAGTACATCTGGCTATAACTATTAGTAGTCATCGAACTGGTTTGTTTCTGGATGGCCGAGCGCCAAAAGCGACAGCAGCAAATAGCACCAGCTGACGGGGCGGCGGCCAATGGGAGCGAGCGGCGGAGCCCGCTCCCCGGGGACCCGCGGCGACCGAGCCAGCAAAGTTACAAACAACCCCCAGCCCGCGCACCCGGCAGATTGATGGGCACGCACCGCCCGCCTGCCCGGCGCTCTTCCCGGAACGCCAGCCGCGGGGCGCCCGGGAACGGGGGCGGGGGGCACAGGGGGTGGGAGCTGGGGGGAGGAGAAGGACGGCCGGAGGGGGGTCAAGGGGAGGCTGGCTGGCTGGCTGGCGGAGAGGGGGTAGAGGGAAGCCAGGCTGCTGGGCCTGCCTGCTCCCTCCCTCCCTCTCTCTCTTCTCTCTCTCTTCCTCCCCTACACACACCTCTCTCTTCTCCCTCTCTCCCGCACACACACCTCTCTTTCTTCCCCTCCTCTCCCGCACACACACCTCTCTTCCCCTCCTCTCCTGCACACACACCTCTCTCTCTTCCCCCCCCCCCCCCCGCACACGCACCTCTCTCTCTTGCCCCCCTCCCCCGCACACACACCTCTGTCTCCCTCTCTCTCCTGCACACGCACCTCTTTCTCCCCCCCCCTTGCACACACGCCTCTTTCTCTTCCCCCCCCCTGCACACACATCCCTCTTTTCCCCCTCTCTCCAGCACACACACCTCTCTCCCCCCCTCCACACACACCTCTCTCTCCCCCTCTCTTTTCTTCTCTCCTCTTCTGTTTCCCTCTCCCCCCTCTAATTGGAAATCTGACATATCTGCATCCGGGAGGGCTCTGGGATCGCGACGGATATCCTTCTCCTCCTCCCGCCCTCCCCAAACCCACTCCCACTCTTTCCTTCACAGAGCAGTGCCCCTCGCCCGGCCGCCTGGGCGATAAGGTCGATTTCCCTCCTTAAGACTCCTCCAGGGGGAGATCGGGTCTTGGATGTCCTGCCCTTACTTCCCCTCCTAGGGTCCCCTAGGGTGCTATCCCCAACCCCTTTCCGTTTCCCCGGGCACCGGCGAGGCTCCGTCTTTTTGCTCCCCATTGCAACTTGGGCACCAGCAAGCTCCCTCCAGCCCTCCGCGCCTATCTTCCCATCCTTCCTCTATCCTCAGAGCGGGCCAATTTGGGCAAGCCCATCAGGACTGGCTTTGGGGAGAGAGGAGAGGGAGAGGCCCAGTTCTTCTGCCAAGGAGCGTCATAATAGCAAACTCTAAGAAATGTCTGCGCCGACTCCCCCCTCCCTCGGGCCCAGGTCGGGTTCCTTCGGTAATGCCGTGTGCCACTCATTCCTTCTCTCCTGTGCCACTTACTGCCCCGCTGGTGACACTCGGGGACTCCCTGCTGCTCTCGCCTTCAACCCCCTCTCCGACTCTGGGGCCAAGCAGGAAATGGAGGCCCAGAGACGACGACTCATCCCTGCACCCCCTCCTTGACCCTCAACCCCCGGGGCTTTGCCAATAAGGCGCTTACCAAGCTTCGGAGGCTATGGGAGAACTCCCAGGTCTCCAGCCCCTCTCATTAGCAAAGTTTCCCCCGTTTCCCTTCTCCTTTTTCCCTTTTCAGCTATTTTCAAACTGGAATTGGAACCCAAAGGTGAGAGGCTTTCTGTTTTAAAAGACCCTTATTTGAAAGGGCCCCAGAGGCCAGGCGGCTCTGCTCTTTTTCCAAATCCCATGGAACAATTCTCTCGAATCCTGATTTTCTGAACGTTCCGAGAGGAAGCACCTTAAGGGGCACTTCGAGCCAGGCCGAGCTCCCCGGCTTCCGGGCGAAAACGTGGAGACCTTCGCCATAGATGGTGTTGCTACAGTTTGTTCCAGAAATTCTAGAAGCTGCTTTTAATGTCTTGCTATTCCTTGCAATCCTCAGACTTGAAGTAAATGACCCCATCCAGAACTGCGCTCTCTCCCTCGCTCTCTCCTTTTCTCTTTCCCTCTCTCTGTGTCTCTCCCTCTTTTTCCCTCTCTCCCTCTCCCTCTCTTTTCCAATCTTCCTTCGCTCTCGCTCTCCCGCTCTACCTCCTTCTCCTTAGAGGTGTTTCTTCAAGATATTTGAGTTTTACAGCAGATGGATCAATCTCGTTTTTAAATGTGATATCGTCCCAATGGCATTTTTATGACTGTGTTTGTTGGGCTTGTAAACCCCCCGGAATTAGCTTTAAAACCCTGGATTCGGGGGAGGCTGATAAAAGCCTATTTATTCTATTTGGTTGAATTTCCGGAGGGTGTTTATTAGATCTATAAAAGCCTGGCGAATGTATGCAACTCTCAGCAATATGCTGGTGGTGTCAGCGGTTTCAGTGAGGGCGGTGATTACCTCTAGTCAGTTTGCAGGAACTTTCTTAATCTCTTTCCCTTTTTCTTTCGATTTTTGTCATTATAAAAAATGGCAGCAAGGAAACGCGGGTGGATTTCATTATAAACCCATGTGTGTCTGTGTGTGTATGTCAGTGTGTTCGTGTACCTTTGTAAGAGATGTAACTGAAATAGGCTACATATTTTCAAAAGAAACCCTGTCCTGGAAAGTTTTCTCTGAACAAATCGATGGAAGCTATAGAGTAGAGATTGCAACCTGGCATTTGCCAACATACTTCAGAAATGAGAGGTGAAAAATGAAGGAACACATACTTCAGAAATGAGAGGTGAAAAATGAAGGAACAAAGACGGGTATATCATTTAAATTAACGTTGAAAAGCCCTGGGGTCGAGTTGGTGTTTTGAGAGACCATCAAATACCAGTTATTTGAATCACGTTAAAATCAGGAACGTGGCCCTGAAGCAGCACAACTATTTAGAGATGTTTATAAATATTTATAGTTTATGCTTTCCCTTTCATCTCCAAGCCCCGTGGGGCGAGAGATGGGTTTTTGGCCTTCTTTTTTTTTGTTTGTTTGTGTTATTTTGTTGAATGGTTAGACCTTAATTCTAGATCTGATCGTCCTAGACAATATGGAAATCTGATTTCTGAGCGTAAGAGGGAAAGCATTACGTCCTCGTTTCCGTAGTGACTAAACCGGAAAAAAAATAAAATTGAAACCCGACGTGCTCTCCGTGGCTGCAGCGTGTTACATTGGCAGCCAACCAAGTTTTATGCCCAATCCAGCTTTAGATGTTATAGAGAAATTTTTTTAAAAAAAGGAAATAAAGAAACTGCGGCGACCATAACAACCAGACGTTGGCACAGTATATAGGAGGCACAAGAGGCGGTTCCTTTAGATGGCCAGGCGCCACCTTAGTTCATAACCCATCTCCCAAAGCAACACAGAAAAGCGACACACTCACCTTTGAACTGCTCTCCTAGGGGGCCCGCGTCCAGATCCGGGCTCCGCCGCAGGGCAGGGCAGGGCACGGCTCTCTCTCTCCCCGCAAACAGGCCAAATAATCCGCTACCGGCCAGTTGGATCCATAAGTCAGAACCCGTGAATGGCACAGGTGCAGGGGGCCGATTCCACGCCTCCGCTGGAGGAAACCCCTGTTTCCCCATCCTGTCTCCATCCAGTCACCAGTCCTTCTCAGGTCAGACCCGCTGCTCGCCAGCCACTCGCCGTTTCCGTTTCAAGCAGTATTCTCCCCCCTCTCCACCTCCCAACCATTGTTTACCTTCAACTCGGATGAGGAACCCCTAAATGTGGGCTTTGGCAACTGTCGTCAACCAGTACTCTCAGCCTTCCCAAGCGGTTTGTTAAGGTGGGAGACACCTCTGCCCTTGTGACCCTTCCCTCCATCTCCCCCCTAAAAAAAGAAAATTGTTGGGGAGGGGTGGGAGACCAGAAGTGGCCTGGTTTGCTAAAGCTCTTTGGTAGACCATCCACCCGCCCCCCCCCCCCCACGACCCCACTCCCCTCTCCCCACCCCCAAATAGTGATTTATCCAAGGGGACAGCACACACGCACACATACACATACATACACACACGTATACACACACACACACACACACACACACAGCTCAGCTTCGTCCTGGTTTGGCTGATGTTGCCTGTCGGTCCGACTTTTGCTACCGCGCTCGGCCACACCGTGGCAGCAGTGAGCCCGGAGCGGCGCCGCAATAAATAATCCCACACTCACTGCGGTTGCAGTCAAGCAGACACTGCAATGCAATGCAAATGTAATTCTTTATCAGCCGGGAGAACACAAACAACACCGGTGTTAACGCTTAAAGCACTCGCAGCTCATTCTTAATTACTATAATGAATATCAAGATATTATAGGAGCAAAATCCCCGCAACCTTCCCGCTGGGGCAGCGTTTCCCCCTCTCAAGCTCAGAAACAGGAAAGAGTCCAGAATCTCTGAAACGCACGTTATGATGCCAAGACGTTACGAAAACACACCGATCCCCGCTCCATCCATGCCCGCCTCTAATTTCCTTTTCTCATCAACCAGCCCTAATCTGTCCTTCGATCCCTCCCTCGCTCCCTCCCTCCCTCCCGTGAGTGTTTTCTCTCCTTTAACAGCTACACATCTTCTCGGCGCGATCTGCCAGAACTTATCTTACGTATGAAATCAAGAACGAGGTACAAACCAGCCCGACACCGTAAACAGTAGGGGATGACGAAAATGTCAACTGCTGCCCGCCTCCGAAAATAGCCAGCCGCAGCTGGGGACAGTTTCGACGGACCCACACCTCCTTACATCCCTAATTAAAACCAAATCAAAGCCATCAATAAAGCCAACCAGATCCAAATCCATTCACCAACACACCTATTTCTTTTATTTTACTATTACAGACATCTGTCTCCTGGAAAACTGTGCGAAACGAGAAGCCGGTGTGCGGAAGGGGCACTGTATTGAATGCGTAAGTCTGCTTTTCCATCCTACGCGACCCTTGAAAATCATTTAACTTGAAAATTAACTTGCGGCTCGGAACCCAATAAAACGCCTAACGGTTTCTTCTTGCTTCCCCCCCCTCTGTGCTGGGAATGGTCTCTTTCAATTGCTGTCAGGAGTCTGAATTAAACGGAACGACACCGAACCCAAACCCCTAAAATCGAATCGGGGTGAATCGGTTGGGTCCTCCTTCAAATTGCAGGCGGCTGGCTCGGTGACAGGCGCGGGCACCTCCCGGGGGCGGTGGGTGCCCGCAATCAGGGCAAAGCTGCCCGCGCTCGCCCGCCTGTGGCCAGCGCCTTGTGCCCTGTCTCTGCCCGGGAGATGCCATCCCAGATCCTGGGTGCCCCGGGCTCTGGTCCAGCTCCTGGCCCGAGTCTCCCCGGCAGGCTGCTTGACCTCGGCTCGTGTTGTACGTTTTCTCACCTTTAGATTCTGGCTTCCAGGAGTCCCGGCGACTTTGACAGCTGCCGCTTTGGCTGCCCGGGAGACGAATCGCCTTCCTTTTGGTGCCAGAAGAAGCAGGAAATTAGCCAGGTTGCGAGCTGAAAATCTGCCACTCCAGCGCTTTGAATCCACTGTGCCCCACCTTCCGCCTTCGGCCCGACCGAGCCGCCCCGGCCCGGCCTTGCAGCCGGCGGCTCGCTCCGGCCTCCATGCCGAGCTCCGCTGCCCAGAACAAACGCGATGGGGGGATTCAGAGCAGAGATCCGAAGCAGGACGGAGCCGAGCAAAAGAATGCAGCTCTATTCTCGCAAGGGAAATTATAAAAAAGTTCATGTTCACGGTTACCATCCACATGACCGACAGCGGCCAATGGAAAACCCGAACAACTCATAAAGTTGTATTGCAAAGTTGTAAATTTTCATAAACAACAACGGATTTATGGCTTTTTCCTCATCACTAAGAAGAGGCAGGTCTTACAGGGGCGCCATCTTACCAGAGAGGCAGCCCCGGAGTTGCAAGATGTGTTTCTGCAGCCCCGCTTAGGACTCGTTGGATTAAAATACCAATTAGGGCCGGCCCCAGCTCGGCAGGCCGGTGCGGGGACGGAGGAGAGGGAGCTGCAGGGGGAATCTGAGGGGGCTGCAGGCCCGGACCTCCCCCCCCACGATACACACCCACACCTCATCCCCCCCTCCCCACCCCTCGCCCCCCACCTTCTCCCACCCAGCTGCCGCAGGGGCTTTTCATTTCATTTGAGGGGCATCCTGGCCCCCCGCCCGTTCTCTCGCCTACCCCGGGATGGGCCATGTGGGCCCTCAGGACTGCCGTCGAGGTCAGCATCCCCTGCTCCTTCCCACCCCGGACGGCATCTCACCCTGGGCACCTAGTGGGTCTCTCCCTCTCGCCCCCTATCTGCTCCCCCACCCCCGGACTGGCTGGCCTGCCGGGCCAGGGGAAAGAGGCTCAACCCATGGGTCTGCTTGGGCTCGGCCAAGGGGCAGAATGGCTTGGGCAGGGGAAAGCTGCTGGACATCTCTCTCTGACCCCTCCATTCCCGGCCCCTCTGTCTCCTGCCCACCCTGGCTCAGGGATGGGGCCGGTTTTGTGTCCTCCCGCTTTTCACAATTTCTTTTCGTGGGCTACACACACATGTCTGATTCCCAATATGTAGACATGGATCTGTTTGTATATAGAGAGCGGATATAATGTAAACATATGCGTGAGGAAGCGTGCGAGTGTATATCCGTCTGTACACCTTGTTTATGTAATATCGCAATATTTATTTTTCCCGGCCCTTGAATCTGACGGCGAATAAAGGAAAGAGGGGTATCGTCCACAAGCATATTTATTTTCTATGTAACATAAAACACATCCGGCGGGGCGCGAGTGGGACAGAGTCACTTCCATACGGCGATCATACACAGGTTGGACTCTCTAGACTTACACGGCAGCGCCAGTGTCCAAGGGGGAACACAGTGAAACACACGGGGACGGACAAGTTTCGGGAGGGCGTTATAGTCAACCCTCCGAGACCGCTCGAGACAAGAGTTCGCAACAATACATCATGCTACAAAGTTACCCCAATGAATTACATCCTTCCCAAGTCATGACATGGTCTTACAAATGAGCTTCAAGACAATATAAATGACAAAAAAAAATCTCGTTCAAATATACAGTATTTGTTATTGTAAGAAAAAATCACGATCGTACATATTAAACACTGGCTAAGAGTCGCGACGAAGGAGAGGAGAAGTGAGGGGAATGGTCATTTTCGTCGAGGAACTTGGTTCGGAGAACGGTCACGGCCCTACAAGGCGGGAAGAGGCTGTCGGGGGCTACCGGGGGCAATGGCCACGGGAAACGCTTTGCAGGGAAGCGGGGTGTGGGGGTGTGTTGGCTTCTGACCTCGGAATGCTCAGGCCAGGAGGGGAAAACGAGATTGCAGCATATGGTTTCATTTAGAATCGCTTTGGAATAAATATATTATTTTTTTTTCAATTTAAATAGAACCAGAGATCCCCGGTACCCAATTTGCTACCAAAGCCACGGAGGAGCGCGTCTCCACCACAGTTAAGTTGCCTAAAAGCCTTTTCTAAAATACTATTTTTTTTTCCGAGTCACTTAAACGTCTTGCCCTTCCCGGATTAATAAAATTCGGCCCAGAGAAAGAGCTAGGTAGGAGGAGCAAGAGATAGGTAGTTTGGAAAAAGTAGGTAGTACAAATCATTGCTGGAGATTGTAGTGGTTATCTGTATGTGGGTGTCTGTGTGCATTTGTGTGCGTGGAGAGAGAATTGTGTTGGTTGGCGGGACGTTTCCCTCCTCCCCACACTAGCACATAGGCTCTTATTGCCCTTACAGAACAAAAAAAATCCTAATCATGAGACGGAAGCCCAGAGGTCTAGCTTGGCAATTAGGTAGTTTTGTGAGCGCCTAAAGCCCCGGCCTCCTTCCCGAGGAGTGGAGGCCCGAAGGGCCCAGGTAGGTAGTTTCTCTGAGCGCCAGCGCCCGCTGCCCTCGCCCGAGGGGCAAGTGCCCGGGGAGAGGGCACGGGTCTCCCAGGGGCAACCCCGAGGTCAGGCCGGGGAGCAGGAGACGCCCCAGGACCCAAGGGAGGGAAGGAGGAAGGAAGGAAGGAAGGCTAGAGGAAAGGGAACCCCAGAAGAGGCAAGCATCGAGGTCGTCCCCCGAACCTGCTCAGCACCGCCATCCTGGGGAGCGGGCTTGGGGAGGAGGGGGTGAAAGAGAGAGAGAGAGGGAGGGGGGTTTGGTTGGGGGGAGGGGAGACTTGGATTTCTTTTTTTTTTTTTGCTTTTCTTGCTTTTTTGTTTTTTAAATAAAACGGTTAAGTCCTTTTAAGAAGCTTTTACGACTGTCACGTGCATACATAATACTACAGCTCGGCGGCTGCTGCTTCGGCTCCAGAATTTTACTCTTCTTCCTCCTCCTCCTCTTCTTCCTCCTCCTCCTCCACTTTCTCCACCGAGGCCGTGGCCGAGGCGCTCTCGGGGGCTGCAGGGGTGGCCGGGCCCTCGTCCTTGTGCTCCTTCTTCCACTTCATCCTCCGATTCTGGAACCAGATCTTGATCTGCCTCTCTGTGAGGCACAGGGCATGGGCGATTTCTATCCGCCGGCGCCGGGTCAGATAGCGATTGAAGTGAAACTCCTTCTCCAGCTCCAGGGTCTGGTAGCGGGTGTAGGTCTGCCGCCCCCTCTTCCTATCGGGACCTGGAAGCACCAGACGCACAGACACACATACACACGGACAGATACGGGATTAGCCAGAGAAACAGAGCCCGGCGGCCGTGAGAGGGAGAGAAAGTTTATTGACCAGGAATCCCCACGCACCAAGCGGCCTCCTTTCCCCCCATAGCTTCTCTGTCCGACGACCCCTCCCTCTCTCCCCGGCTCGGATCCGTTCTCCAGCCCCTGTGTGGCAGCAGTAAAACTGGGGAAAGGGGCAAAATTGGGGGTGGGTGGAAGTAAAGGGGACCCACCGAGAGGGGGACAGACTGGGAGGGAGGGAGGAGAGATACAAGGGGGAGGCGGGGAGGGAGGAAATCAAATGGAGTCCAAACTTTACAACTAGCTTTTCCACCCGGCTACGCTTCTACAATGTCCCGCCTGCTCTCACAAAGGGAAATTATAAATATAGAGTGTGAGGAAGTGGGAATGGGTTTGTCTTCAGTCAAAAGGTGGCCCATTCACTCCCAACCAGACGTTAAAATCCAATGCACATATCTGCTCGTAAATGACAGTTTTTAGTTCATTCTCCCCGACCCTTTGCAGTACACACACACCTCCACACACACATACCCACTCAAACACCCTCTCTCTCTTTCACACTTACACTCACTCCCAGACCCAGGAATCGCGTGCCCGCGCCCCTACTCACCCTGGTTTCCCCTCACCATCCCCGCAGCTTCTCCCTCCCGGCCTCCCACCCCCTCCGCCTCTGCCTCTCCCCCTTTCCCTCCGAGCTTTCCGTCCTTTGCCCCGAAATCTCACTCGGGTCGAGCTAGTGAGGAGGAAAAGAGGGGAGGAGAGAACCTTGTCTGCAGAACAAGCTCCAAATCTGTCGTCCCCTTCCTCCATGGCAGGAAAAAAAAAGCAAAAAAAAAAAATACCGAACAAACTTAATGTTAAAATTCCCAAGCAAATGGAGTTAAATAAATTTACGAGGATAGAACCCATTAATTGGGCAATAAAAAGTTTTATGATACTCATTTACATACAATGCTACGGGCTCTCTACGCAATGGCGCCTCTGCTCTAATTAAAACCATAAAGGCTGCGCTGACAGTCATTCGGGCTCCACGTTTGCCTGGCTGCCACGGCTCTGCCCTCTCCGCTCCCCCTACCTGAAGACCTCATCCAGGGATATATCCGGAAATTAGCCTCTGCCTGGCTGTGCAGGTTGCTGTCCTCCGCTTTCTCACAGCTGGCTTTGGTTAGGTCATTGCAGAGGACGGGAATGTTCTGATCAAAAGAGGAACAATGCAGGTTGTAGGCGTCTGAGCCCAGGCTGTATCCGGAGGAGAACGGGCTTTGATAAATGGTACTGTTCACATTGTACAAGCCGGGCATGGAGGAGGCGAAGGCGCTAGCGCCCGGTCCATAGCCGCTTCTCTGAGAGTTGGTAGCAAAGGAGCAAGAAGTAGGCTCCGCATTTTGGAAGAGAGAAGCCCCCGCCGTATATTTGCTAAAAAGCGCATTCACATAATACGAAGAACTCATAATTTTGACCTGTGATTTGTTGTCCGGTAGGTTTCAGTGTCGGTTTTACGAGGTAGCGTGATATATGATAACATTACACCCCCAGATTTACACCAAACCCCATTTTCTTTTGGACTGAGCTCGCCTCCAGCACGTGACGGATCATGTGACCGGCTCCGCCAATCTGCTCCTGCATCACAGGTGGTGGCGAGCAGGGTGGCTCTGGGGCTCCTAGAATGGAAGGGGAAGAGGATCAAATGGGGGTCCGGAAAATTCCTCTCGGGGATCGCCCGGCGGGGGCTTCTTCGAGGAGCCGAGCCGGACGGGTCCCCCAGCGGGGCTGGGGACAGTTGGAGGCTCGAGGCGCAGGTCCTGGGGCTAGGCACGGTTTAGCTCGGATCTGCTCTGACTCTGCGCTCACTCTGCGCTGGCTCTCCAGCTGGAGGGGGAGCTGGGGCTGGGTGGGGTCAACCAGGCAGAGCCAATGCCCCACAAGCTGCTTCTTTCCACGTCCCCGTCCCCTCCGGTCCCCCCCCCCCCCCCCGGCTCTATCTACCTGGCTCCCGGCTCCGGCTTTCTCTCTGACCGGCTCACAGCCCGGCCCTGATCTTCCCTCTGCGAAACCCTCCTCTGGCCCTCGGGGTCCTGCAGCCTTGCAGTGCTGTGTCTGAACCAGGACGGGATCCAGGGGGGTTTTTGGGGTGGGTTGTGTTTGTGTGTCAGAGTGTGGGTCTGGGTCTGCTGGTGTGAGTGGGGGGGGGGGGTGTGTGTGAGAGTCTGGGTCTGCTTGTGTATGTGTGTGTGTGTCTGGCTGGATCGGGATTGTTATCATTTATTTCTCCTCTGCCTGCCGGGGGCTAGCCCGGTGTCATATTTGGTGTTTCTGAGAACGCGCACTGGCTTCCAGCTGCACATAAAGCCACCGCAATAAACTGGAACCATGTGGGTCAAATCAAGGAAATGTTGAAATGATTCTCTTAATCTGCTCGGCATTATTTTTTTCCGCCGTGAAGGAAGCAGTGAAACATTTATATATTAATGACACGAATTTGCTAACAGATTTATTAACCGAAGACCCACAGGGGTCTCTCGCCGTTTTCGGCCAGGGTCTAGGGCCGGTGGCTCTCCGAGGGCCACCTTCGTGGCCTGCTCCGGTCGCGTCCACCGGCCGCCGACGCTGTCGCGGTCTGGGTCTGGGACAGATGCGGAAGGTCCTTTGTCTGATCCCGGCTCCGGAGGGCCCGGAGGGATAGATCCTCTCGTCCTCGGGTAAACAGCAACCTCAATCCACCCGCTCCACCACCCCTCCACCTCACTCAACCCCGTCAGCCCCCAGCCCACCTCACTAATCCGGCAGCTCTACCCACCCCCGGTGGCTCAACAGACAAATCTGTGAAGTTCTGTTGAACTCATGCCAGTCTCCATCTAATTTCTTGGCCTCTCCGGTGCGCAATAATGAAATCAAATAAAATTATCCGGAGTCCTAAGAGCACTCTCTGCCACACGCTACCGTTTGGGAAAACCCTTTAAATCAGTAGCAACCTCCAGGCAATCTCTCAGCCCTGCCCTCCCTACCTCCACCCACCCATCGCTCTGGCCGATACACCTTCCCGAAACGCTCCCCTCCAACGCACGACCCATTCCTTCCAGAACCTACCTTGCCTGCCTCGGGCTGGTGAGAGCCCCTTCTTCCTGCGCCAAAGGCGGCCGGGTCCACCCCCCCACCCCTCTGCCCCCCCCCAACCCTCCTGCAATAAGAATGCCTTCCCATTGAGGGGCCTGGAGAGGACCCTTCCTCTAAACGCATCGTAAAATGACTTTCCTGCCCTCAGACAGGGAGCCGGGTCAAGACAGCTTTTACTGCCCTGCTATATTGCACATCATAAACTGGAAGGAGCACAATGGAATTGCCCCGGAAATTCTCCCGTAAATGATAGAGTTTGGTTCCTTGGGTACAAAGCGCTTCTCACCACTTAAAGCGGGGTTCTGGCCGGTGTGTTTGCCCGCACCCTCAGAGGGTGTTTACAGGATGAAAGTACACAAAAGGCTCCGGAGGAATGTGATCGGCGATCCCAATCTGCATCTTTGGGACTGAGGCACCGAGGTTGTGCCAGGGAATTGGGCTAGCTGCGGCCCCGCCAGGGCTGGGGGAGAGGGCACGGGCCTACGGGCACTGTCCACGCCTGACCTTAACCGGCCGTCCCTCTCACCAGAGCGACGATCCCGAACCCGATATCGGTGAAGCCCTTTATGGGGGCTCGGGAGGGGACAGGGCACAATATTCCACCCAGCAAAAGCTCTCTAACAGTAAATAAAGGCCCAAGAAAATTAAACGAATGGAAACAAACGAGAAGACGACCAGGAAGATCAAAGAGGCTGAATTAGACGGCTTTAGACCAATAAATTATTGTTCCTCTGGTGACAACAGACCAAGAAGCAAGGAGAATGAAACAAGCGACATAACCTATGTCTAGACTCTGGGCCGGAGAATGAGACTGGCTTTCAGAAATGACATTAAAGTAGACTGTGCCAGGCTCGGCTTCGTGGCGGCTGGAGGGCAGAGGGGTCGAGACTGAGGGACTCGGGGGGCCAGGGGGGTGTCTCTGGATTGGGTCAGATCTGAACCCCCTTTCAGCTCGGGACTCGGGCTGGGGTGGGCGGTGGCGAGCGCTGTCTGCTGATCATGGACTCCGTCCCCTCGAGGTGCAGCCACCCGGGCTCTGGCCACGGCCGTGTCCTCTGGGCTGGCCGGGATCGAAAGAGGATCTCGGGTCTTCGAGGAAGCACTCGGGAGATTCGGGCGGAAGAGAGGCTCCGAATTACGGAGCTCCGGTGTGCGCTGAAATTCCCCTTTCGTTTCTTCCCCAGATATTTTTGTTTTCCCCTTCCCGATCCAGTCAGGATCTCGGGCTCAGCGGAAAAAAATGTCCATCGACGTCTGGGAAACCGGAGCTTCAGCTACGACCATGAAACTATGGAAACAATTAGACAAAAAAAATAGATCTCCACACCCAAAATATAGATCCGTCCAGACGCTTTTAAATATGAATTTATCCCCTTTTGGAATGAAGAAATATGAACTTGAGAGTCAGCGAGATTTAAATAAGAATTTAGATCAATGGCTAGGCTTAAGCAGGAGTTTAACTATTTGGACATATTTAGCTGGAGAGAATAGATTAGTCCCTAAGAATAGGTACACGGAGTGTCCTGTATATGTATTCCCAAACCCTCACCCCCTACTGCTGTATATATGTGTGTAAAGAGAGAGATACATGTAAACAGTTACTCAGCAAAACCTTCCTTCTTGGCTCCTCTTCTCGGTCCACGCATATTTCAAATACACATCCCCGGGCCCTTGCTCGCTTCCTCTCTATCATCGCCAGAGCAAGGACATTATTTGTTATTTCGTTCCGGCCCTGGCCAGAAGCGCTCGGTGATAAACCCATTACTGACGCGTGAAAACTAACAATGAAGTACAGTGCGAGTATTTGCTTTCGCGCGGGTCGGCCGCCGGGAGGGCCCCCGCACACCGTCTCTGCGTAATCCCGGATCCACGATCCCCTTTTCTCTCCCCTTCTCCCCACCGCCCCCCGCCAGGCCCAGGGGTGGGAAGGGGCTTCTGGACCTGAGAGCCCCCACAGTTCTCCCATCACCTCCGTGCTCACCGAGAGGAGCACAAAGACGGGGAGTCATCTCGACGGCTCTGCTGAAAGGTTGGCCCGAGGCGCACGTGGAACCGGGAGATCTGCGTTTCATAAAGAGTCAAGGCAGCCAAAAAATATCGACACCCCCGCCCCTCCCAACACACACAGGCACACACACATACACACACAAGATTTTACAGGGCGTTCGATGCGGATATCTGGTTCATAAACATTTTGTGGGCTTGGCGGAGGGTACTGAAACGTATATAAATGAACTATGGGTTGCCTCCTGGCTGGATTGATTGAGCAATTTTCCCTCTCTCGGGAACCACCCCGACTCCCTTATTCCTGACTCCCCAATTCCCCGCTTCGGAACGCTGCTTCCTTGTGTCCTGTCTATTCCTTTTCGCGGCAGCCGAGCTAGGGACCCGCCCGCCCGCCAGCCCAGTCTCTGCATCGAAAGGGCCTTCAAATTCGTTACCTTGGCCAAATGAAGGAAACTATATTAGGGGTTTTAGACGGCGTGGAGTACCGTCCCGAAGCGAGGGGGCCACCGCCTCCACGCATCTGGGCAAAATCAAAAGAAATGGTTGCAAAGCCCACGTTGGGTTGTTCGAGCCTCCAGACCGGCCCGCCGCCGCTGCTGTAATTTCCCAGGCATCGAAACCTCCTTGTTTAAATTTAAATTTTTTAACAGGTCTTATTTGCTGCTGCTAGTACTGTTACTACTACAACTATTATTAATAACAGCTATTACTAATTACTACTACTAATAACAATATAACTACTACTGATAATAATAATAACTACCACTACTGCTATTACTAAGAAGAAGGAGGAGGAAAAAGAAGAAGAACAAACAAGACAAACTCTTTCAGTTTTTCGAAGCCAAATTTGTCGAGCTGCATCTGAAAATTGTTCGGATGTGCGTTCGCCAACCAGGCATCCCTTCCCCCTTAGGAATCTAGTTTTGAGACCCGTTTTTCTCTGTCTTAGCCCCTCTGGGGTCTTCGGGCACACTAGGGTCCTTGATCCTATGCTCTGTGCACCCTCGATCTCCCCACTAAGGGAAGCTGGATTGCTCCAGCCAAAGGCAGGTTATTTCAGTTCTTATCAATCTCCTGCAAGGTCAATCTGCGGGAAAATACACCAAGGCCACTCCGCACTTGGAAAATGGGACGGGAACTTGACTGTGTACGATGCAAAATATCTGCGAAAATTTGATCGTTAAAATGAAATAAATGTTCTACCTTTTAAATGGAAGAAAAAATTACCTTTTCATGTTCTGCATTTCAAAGGGTAAACATAGCATTATGGTTAGGTCCATTTATCTTGTTGGGTTTTTTTTTTCCTCCACCGAGGCATCATTCAAGACATGAACAGGACCGGAAATATTTGTCCGTTGTTAAACTCAAATCAGTTGTTTCAAATCCAGAAATGCTCCAATAAAGTCGACATTTTAGAAGCTTCCAAGCGGCGGGGCTGTGGGCTTCATGGCGGATTTGCGGCGCTTTCCGTGGAACCACACTGCCATCTGCTGTTCAGATCCGGGCACTGCACGGCAGCCAGAGACGCAGGGAAGCGAAGTTGGCCAGCGCCGTTCGGACTTGACGCCGGAGACAGCTTTCCTGCTCCATCCGGGCCAGGGTCTCAATTATAGAAATTTTCCCTGTTTCTAAAACATTAAAGATAAATGTTCCACCTCGAGCCCATGCTGCCGAAGGGGCAGCCCCATAAAAGTGGGAGCTGTTTCCGCACACCCGCTTTATCTATGGCAGCCAGACAAAACAAATGAAAAGGCTTTTGTGGAAAATCTTAATTGTGGCTGGACAGTTGTAAACTCATTAAGGGCCGAATTCCAGACAGTTTGCAGACCCGTCCTTTATTACACACTCTTAATGCTCATTCTTTGAAGTTTCTTCTGTCTGCAACAACAGAGGGCGTCTCAACATGGATCAATTAAGGGTTTTTTCTTTAGCCCAGCCGAACTATTTCCCCTTTAATTATAACACATTCAGCTTTCCAGAGCTCGCTTTTTTTTTAAAAAAAAAAGGAAATAAATGGTGACGATGCAACCTTCTCCCGCACTTTTGCACATCTGTAAAGTCCTCGCGGCTCCCTAAGTTTGGTCTTCGCCTGCAGCGCGTTACACCCCATAAATGCTAACAGCAGTCATTTTCTTTTATGGCACTCCATGGCTCTGAATTTTCCTTACAGCATCTTCTGCCAAGACTTGCCACTCTGAATGTTCTGGCTTGTTTGCCCCTGAAAAACAAACCCACATTTATTCCCTGGGGTTGCCAGCGCTGCGCTCTGGGGCTGGAGCAAAGGCATGGATCCGGGTTCATTCATATTTAGGAGCCGAGGTCTGACTTTCTAGGAGCCGTAAGATGTCCGCCCAGGCAGGAATAACTCTACAGGCACCGGACGTCGGTATTTTATTCGTTAACGGCCCAGTTCGCCCCCAGTCATTCCCCTCCTTTACCTCTCCGGCCCCTCCGGCTCTCCGAGACCCCCAAAACAGACCCGCAAGAGTATTCCTTTGGCCTTTGGACTCTTTCAAGTTTTCTTTCGATGCAGATATTTCTGTCTCAAGAGGAAGCTCCCCTTGGGGCCATCTCTTTTCCTTGGAGCTAAAAAGAAACCAACAAACGAGACACAAGAAAGGAGCCTCGGTGACTGTCAACGGAGCCCGTCAGGGACCCTCTCTCTTTCTCTCTCTCTCCGTCTACCTGATGGGAGGCCGTGGTGGGCACAGGCCCGGTGGGCACCACCAGGAAGCCAGGGCTATAGCCCGGAGAGCGGGGCTTGCTCTAAAGAGGAGCTTTCCTTTTCCCACCCGACTTCTACCCAGCCAGTCGGGTTCAAGCCTGGGCGGGTGGGGAGTTTGGGCTTTGTCTATTCAAGTGACGGGGGTTGGAGGGGGAGACCCTAGATTCCTGGGTCGGTCCCCCGATCCTCCCCTCTCCGCCCGGAATTCATTCATTCATTCTTTCAATCGTATTTGTTGAACGCTTACTGTGTGCAGAGAACTGTACTAAGCGCTTGGGTCCCCCGGCCCAAGAATAGGGCCTCTCGGCTCAGCTCTCCCGGGCTGCCCAACACCGCGCTGGAAACCGTCCCTCCTCCTGCCCTGGGAGTCGGGAACCGGACGACAGGCTCGGGCCTCGTCCATGGGACGGGAGAGAGAAAACGAAAATTCCGGGCCGTAAGATTTGTTCCCTGGCTTGACTCGGCAGGCTGGGCAGGGAGAGGAGGAAAGGAGCGAGGCAGTTAGCCGGGCCCCCACCGGTCCTCTCTGGGGTGGGTCCGGGGAGAGAGAAGCCGCCATCCCCGCAAGAAAATAACGCGCAAACAGCCACCCGGAAAATAGAAAAGAATCAATATATTTTATTTGGCAAAAAGTTAAATATCATTTCAAGACAGCGATTTGGTCAATAGGCCATGAGGTAACTCTATTGCGAAATATACAGTGTATGTTCTGCCCGACAGAAGTGGCCCAATTTCATCTAGTGATACAAATCTACAGTAGCCCAATGGCAGGTTTCATAGTGTATAATTTATTATCAATAAAATTAACTCCATTACAATAAGCATCATTTTTTTTCGGTTAAAATTAAACGTAAACCATAGGTAGTTACCTTCTTCACATAAACGTATAGCTCCGAAATCTGATAACTGTTTACTGGTGCAAAAACAATATTCAAGCTAGTCTGATTATTTATTTTTTTTCTTTAATATATAGAATATATATACAACTGACAAAGACAGTACTAGAGATCAACTGTACATACTAAAACGTCTTGCTTGGAAAAAGTTGGGATGACCACGATTCCTTAAGGATCTTGGACCAAATCCTCTTTCTTTCCTTTCTTAGTTTAACTGGGATAGATATATATGTATATATTACAATCAAAGGTTAACTGTCTAGTTATACAGAAGAAAGACTTATTACACTACAGAGCTATACTCTATGCAACCTTTCTCATAAACAACCTGAGTTCAAATTGAATTCTAGTTTACACACTCACAACTGGTACGGCACCCAAGTACATAAGTTGAGTCACAAACATAATCACCACAATAAAACACAGTGTTCAAGTATTACAGCAGACCTCTCTGCCTCGCAAAGAGCAAATAAAATTAACTACACAGACTAAACTCTACAGTCCATCAATCGTTGTGCATTATGAAAAAGGTAGTTTTTTTTTTAAGTGAAGAACAGGTAGATTTATTTTTAATACAAGCCAACACACAGCCATCAGCGCTAATGCCCCCTTGTTTTTCCTATAATAGAAAATTAAAAGCTCCACAGTACCTCCTCAATAGCACGGGGAAGCCAAGATCTTGGTGCTACTGTGACAAAGTACGATAATGATAAGTGTTTGCCGGGGGTGGGGGGTGTTGGAGGGAGGAGATTGGAGAGAAAATGAGGCCTTGGATTCAGGCGCATTGTATGGGGATGGGAGAGGTGGGGGCCAGGAGGACAAGATGGGAATGGAGGGGAGGGGGATTTTCCTTTTAAATGACCTGGGTAACATCATTCATCTTTTGCTCGATCCTTGTTGATTTTCTTCATTTTCATCCTTCTGTTTTGAAACCAGATTTTCACTTGTCTCTCGGTTAAATTAAGGAGCCTCGCCACTTCGTATCTACGGTCCCTAGTGAGATACATATTGAACAAAAACTCCTTCTCCAGTTCCAGCGTTTGATGCTTGGTGTAAGGACATCTCTTTTTTCGGGTGGACCTTGCATGCAGCCAGTTCGCAGCTGGATTATCTACAGGGAGGTAGCAAGAGATGTGGTTAAAGGGATTAGAAAGAGTCCTTTCCTCAGTATCCTCCTTAGCAGAGGCAGCAGCAGCCTTCAGCAGCCACCCAGGCTCACCCCTACGAGCGTCCCCTTCTTTCAAAGCCAAGCGGATCCGAAGGGAGGACGCCTCTTTTCTTTCCAAAGACGTACAGGAGGGTTAGACACAATAGAATCAAAATACAGACCCATGACGGGGTCACATACAATTGCATGTAGTAAACCTCAGCTCCCGCCTACTCTCTCCCCTTAGATTGTTTATAGAATGTAATTTTTAAAGAAACCTCTCCTCCTTTCCGCCCCGTGGGAAGCCCCTGCCCTACATTGGCATCGACATTTTTTTTCTTTTGCTTTCTTCCTTTTTCTCGTTTTGACCTTCCACTGTGCTCTGCCTAGAAGGCTGGGAGGAGCTAAACAGAATCTCTACAGCTGGCTTAATCAAACCTGGGTTGCTTATGAAGCTTATTTGCATAGAATGGTATTCGGAGCTGCAATATAGACCCTATGTGTACGGTCATAGGGAGGATTTATATAGCAATCAGCTGAGGGAAATGAGTTCAGGACCACCTTTGCCTTTCCCGGCCCTGACTCTCCCAATCTCAGGCTGCTCCTACTACCACCGCAAGCACAATTCTCCTCACAAAAGAATTCATCAGGATCCAAGCGTTCGAAGAACCGGCCCAAAGTTATTTTGCCTCTGGAGCTCAGCAGGGAACTCCGAAAAGCCCAGGACGGCGTTTGTAGGAGAAGGGAGAGAAATCCTCTGGATTCGTTTTTGCACGGCCTCCACCCCACCCCCACTCTGTACAGCACCAACCCCTTCAGCATCAGCGCCGTGTCCGGTTCACACTGGCCACACAGTTAGCTCTGGTTGGGATTTGGGGTACATCTGACCCATCCCAGCCAGCCACCCCTTCGGGGGCGGGGGGGGGGGGAGATCTTGGTCGAGACAAAGGGGGGTTAAACAGAAGGAGACGAGAGAAGGAGCTGCCCGGGTAAAGGAAGAAGAAGGAGGGAAGCAAGAAGAGAGGGGTCAGAGAGAGGGGGAGGGAGAAAGAGGAGGGAGATTGGAATAAGAAGAAAAAGAAGACTGTGAGAGAGGAGAGCGAGAGAGGAGGGAGAAAGAAGAGGGAGATTGGAAGAAGAAGAAGAAGAAGGTGAGAGAGGAGAGCCAAGAGAGAAGAGCGAGAGAGAGAGGGAGAGGAAGGAAGGGAGGGAGGGAGGGAGAGAGATTCCTCTATGGCAGACAGCAGCAGTCTGCCCTGGTAGCCACGGGCACGGACACATCCGGTGACACTTACTGGGATCAATCGGAGGCTTGTCTCCGCCGGCCTCATTCTCCCCATTGTTTTCCGAGAACGCACCTTCGCTGGGCTGCTTATCCCTATCAACTGGAGGAGAACCACAAGCATAGTCAGACAGAGACAAAGTGTGAGTGTCAAACGTGGTACAGTCACCCCTTCTGGCCGAGAGCGGTTCAGGTTTAATGCCGTAATGCCTGCTCGAAGGCAACCCCGGGAAAGACAGGGAGCCCGGCATGGGTTCCAGCCAGGACCGCATGTACCTGCCGTCAGGCGCTGCCATTGGTGGCTGGTGGTGCATATACGGGTGGTAAACGGCGGGGACATTGTTGGCGCTCGGCGGGGGCACCGGGTTCCAGGAAGTGCCAAACACCGAAGTTTTCGATTGGAAGCTGCACGGGCTGAAGTCCGGGGGCTCGCCCAGCGCCGTCTGCCTCGCCGGCTGAGCCAGGGCACCCGAGGCGTAGCGGGACTGGACCAGGTCTTCACTCTCGTGAATGAGGAACGAGTCCACATAATAATTGCTGAGGGTCCCCGAAGTCGACATTGCCCCGCAAGCACCCCGGCGCCGGACCTGCGGAAATTATGAAACTGCAGATTTCATGTAACAACTTGGTCCTACGGAGAAGTACAGTCACCTAATAAGTTGAAGGCTGCCCGTCACCCCATTGGCTGGCCGAGTCACGTGCCGGGCCAGCAGAACAATAAAGTATAAATCACTCCGCAGGCTATTAATGGGCCAGTGTTTTCCAGTCATAATTTTTATAGCAAAGCCATATGTTTTTATGCAAAGGGATATTCGAGTTACACGATAAAGTTTGTTTTAATTGTGGCCAACGGAGATTAAAAGATCAGATTTGGTAGGACTACCCTTTTTAAGCGGACTATTTTATATCACAATTAATCATGCCATCAGTGAGTCGAATTCCCTGCGAAAACCTGGTGAGCGGAGACCTTCACATAAAATTATACAATAATTGAAGCCATAAAAAAAGCAAAATCGCATTCTCGGTATACTGTATTTAAATATATATTTATGATATTTCATAAGGAGTTATTGTTTCGGGAGCCACGGGGCTGTTATTAAGTCAGTAACTATGAGCGTATTCATTTGCATCGCTGTGTCTCACGGCAGTAAAAATTTACGAGTGCTTGGAAAGGTTAAATTATACTATTGTGTTTGGTTTGGGAACTCACTGTAAATAATACCGCTCCGTTTAGTTCCGAGCTACCCGGGGCCCCCCGCGAAAACTCAAATTCAACATATCCCCTTTCTGAGTCGGGACTGGCCCTCGCCTCCCGGGTCTCGGCAAGGACAGGGACCCGGGCCCGATTTCGCCTTCGAGTCGGAGATTTGCATTTTGGAAACCACCCTCCCCGCCCGAACATCATCACCACCCCACTCCCGGCTGAGGGCTGGAACTGTCGGGGCGGCTAAGGGGACAGTTGAGAAGCAGCGGCGTCCCCGGGTTGTGTCGCGGGAGAGAAGGCTCGCTAGAAAAGCCATGTAACCAGATGCACAAGAGTTAATGGATTTATTTGCACTACCTAACACACACACAGACACACGCACACACACCCACACTCACACACGCACACAGACAGCCAGTCAGGCAGGCACACAAACCGCATTTTCCTTCTCCCTGGCAGATTGGAGACAGCCACGTTTGCCGCCTCAAATTGGGGGACGGAAACATTGAGCGCTCTACCCGGCTGCTGGGAGGCCCCAGAGGGTCGGGTGATGTCTGCCGACTGAGGGACCCCCCGCCCTTCAACCCTCCTCAAAAAATATACATATATATATGTATATATATGCCCATCGCCCCTAACCAGTCCCTCCCAGAACTGGGGAAGTGGAGCGGGGGTGGCTGAAAAAGCTCAGAGGTGGACGGGGCCCAAACCCAAGGCCGAATCCTGTCTCATCCAACGGGGACTGCGGGGCTGCCCCTTGAGGCCTGGGGTTCGGTTCTGAGCTGGGAGGGCTGGGGATCCAGGGGAGGTCTGGAGCGCCCCGAATCGCAGCTGCGAAAGACACGGAAAGAGGACTCCCCGAAGCCCGGGAGCTCAAAGGGGAAGGGGGAGGGGGAAGTATTTAACGAGGACGAGTTATTCTTCAACAAACATTCACCAGCAGGAACCACTCTCTCTGGACACTTTTCCGAGGGAGCCCCTAATCCTCAGGGAGACCAGAAAGGGGAGGCTCGGAGGACGCCGGAACCCGGTTTTGAGGCATCGTAGGAGGGTTGGGGGAGGCGGAGGAGAAAGGGGAATATGTATTTGTTTGTTCATCTGCTAGAGGTGCTTGGCTTCTGTGCACGAGCGAACATCAAAACCAAGCGGAGGGTTACAGTTCCCTTCAAAAAAAGTGATACGGCCTTCAGATCAAGTCCAGTGCTATGAATTAAACTAAGGCTCGAGTGTTTGGGGCGGGGGGATTGGGGCCATTGACTTTAATCCCTTCTTTGCTACTCGGTTTGGGAGTCGTTTATCTCTTTTTTGGCCATCCAGAGGGGCGAATAAAAAGAGCGGGCAGCCACTCTGCTAATTTGAAAAACCCAATCCAAAACAGAAAGCAGCGACTACCAGAAACCGTATAATAATTAAATTCATGTGTGAAAATTCCGCATGCAAAAGTATGTTTCTCATTAACTTTACATCACTATTTGCTCTCTCTTCCTCTCTCCAGACCCCTTTTCCCTTCTTTTCAAGTTTTCCAACAGCTTTAGCAAAAAAAAATCTAAAAAGAACCCATTAGTCCCCTCAATTCCAAGGCTGATTTCAGGTGATAAAAACCATATGAATTTCTTATCTATCCCAAACAGTGAGAAAGGGGCAATCTCTAAACATTTTTTTTTTTTAAAAACCGGTCCATCCTCTTCCTAAACAAAATATGAGCTGGGAGTGAAAAAAGCTCCAGACACAATGAACTCCAACTCCAACTCTGTCTTCGTTTTTGGCTAACGTCGTTGGGATATCCTCAAGAGCACACTCATTGAGTTAATCTCCTTGTAAAATAATCAAAACAACAACAAGAAGAACAAGAACAACAACAACAACAATAATAGTAATAATAATAATAAATAAGCGCGGTATTTTTTGAACGGAAAATTAGGTGTTTTCTGACCGTCTTTTCACTAAGAAAAATGCTCTTCAGTGTAAACCCTAGAGTGTTAATGAACTACGATACATCGCCCATTCTGGACTGCGGCATGCCTTGCTTTCCCTTTTAGTTGTACCAGGAAAGAATCGGGGTTTAGACGATCAACAATCCGCAGCCTACTCCTCCCTAAATTGGACGATCGCTGATTAATTGATTTCAATGCATGAAGGCGGGTTTTATTCATCTAGAAATTAAAATATAAACAAAGACATGTTAGTTGCAAGCGGTGTGGCTTGTGGTAGGAAAATTGAATCCTCTGACCTCAATTTTTATTTTCCAGATTTTTTTTGTTCAAAAAAAAAGGACAATAAAATGGTGAAATTAAGGCACGCCCCTGCTCCCTGAAGATAATTCTTTGCGAGTATGCTGCATCCCCAATAACCGGACATAGCAGCAACAGCGATCGCGTTCCCAGCGAGGCTCCAGACCAGAGACATCAGCGGCTCCTCCAGCCCGCACTGTGGCCTTCGGAGAAGAGTGCGGCAGGTTGGAAAGTGTAAACGATTGCTTTCTCGCGGATCCAGCCCGGACCTCCTCCTAGCTCTCTGACCTCACCCGCTCGGCCCGGAGAGGAGAAGAAAATTTGACTTTTCCCCGAATTTTCCGCCTCGCGTGACCCGGACGGGGACCCTGAAATCTCAGATCCCGGTGGGTCCGGGCCCGTCCGTGACCCTCGAAATAGACCCCGACTCGGGGCAGGAACTCGGGGTGGGAGTGGGGGTGGTGAGGGGAGTCTGGGGGCGGGATTATCAGCCTCCTCGAGTTTTTTTCTTTAATTTTCATTCCCCCCTCCCCGCCCCCCAGCATTTTAGCCGGCCGCAGCCGGTCGGTCGGCTTCTTCCTTAACCTTTATTTTCCCTGCCACCGCACCCTGTCCCCCTGCGACAAGCCAAGCTCCATGTTTACAGATCTCCGTATCGCTGAGATCACTGAGCCTCGGCTGTTTGCATGTGGGCGACAGGATCCCGCCTGCTCCGGCCGGACGAGGGCTTTCCCCGGAGCCTGGTCCTAAACTGCAGGCCGAGGCAGGGGGCATCGCCAAGCCCCTCTTGCTCCCTCGGCAGCCCGGGAGGCCAACTGGGGAGCCGGTTCCTTCGTCGCCCTTGTCCCGTTCCCTCGACCCCGCCGGCCCGGCCGGGGTGAGCGGAGGAGGCCCCGAGGTGCAGGCAGGGGTGCTGGCGGCCGGGGTTGCGGGCCCGCTGGGCTGCGGGGCTCCCCGTTCCCCGCTCCCGCTGGGAGCTCGGGGCTGCGCGCACAATAGGCCGGAGCGTGGGGCTCCCCGCGTCAGGCCCAGCGAGGTCGCTGTTGCTCATTCCGCCTCAAAGGAATGCCGGCGCCTGGCCGCAGTCTAATCATGATCGTAACCGAGGCCTTGTGAGACAGAGGAGGCAAATTATGGGGTTGCGTCCACTTAGCGACCCTCCTCGCCACCCCTTCCACGACGCTGGTCCAACCGTGGGGACTCCTCTCCCCCAGGAAGCCCCGAGCTGGACGGGGGGAGCGAAGAGACCGAGGCCGGATCTCAGGACGTTTGCCCCCCTCTCCCCCTCGGACAACACCTCCTTTCCTTCCCCCCACGCCCAGCTCCCACACAGTCCTGCATCCAAAAAGCAAAATGAGAGGAGAGAGAGCTCGAGAGAGAGAGAGAGAAGAGAGAAGGAGAGGGCAAGGGAGAAAGAGAGGGGACAGAGGATGCAGTGGGAGAGGTAAGTGATAGGACCAGATCAAGGCCCTTCGCCCTTTCCCCTTCCCTTCCCTCCCGGGCTCTTCCTCCCCCGGCCCAGCCGCTCCTCTTCCTGGGTTGAGTGGCCACCTCAGCTCCGGGCCCGGTTCCCGGGAAAGGCCCGCTGCGGGAGAAACCCGAGACCACGCACCCGAGCCCGGAGTCACCAGCAAACCGCACCTGACCTTGAATGCCCCTTGCCTAGAAATTCATAACCCTCCCTAGCCGCGGAGTCTGGAGGGCCCTCGCTCCCTGAACCTGGCTACTCCTTCCGGAGGAGGAGGAAGAACCAGGAAAGGGGTCTCCTTTCCCCGCGACGGGGATCCGGGAAGAGCCGAGCAACGGGGCTCCCAGAAGAAACAATGGCTTTGGGATTTGACGCCTGAGACCTTTTTTTTTTCTTTACCTGTCTTCGGACCCCAGCTCCCATCTCCCTGGCCCTATATACCTGGTGATGATTTCAACTGAAGTAATGAAGGCAGTGTCGTGCTGTCGAGAGAAAGGTGGAGCCCCAACAACAGGAAACTACCTAAATCACAGACCAGTTCTGGTGTTCTAATGAGTACGATTCCCCCATGGCAGGCTCCTTTACGCAGGGTTCCCGCTATTGAAAGAAAGAAAGAAATACAAAGCGAGAAACGTGACTCCAACCTGTCCCCGCCGCCGCCACCGCAGACTTACAACGGTTTAAAACTGTGCCAACCGAGGGTGGGGGAAGGGTGGGAGGGAGATTGAGGGAAGGGAGAGAGAGAGGGAGGAAAAAAAAGGGGAGAATGAGAGCGTGAAAGGGAGACAGAGGGGGAGAGAGAATTGAGCGAGGAAGAGGGATGAAGGGTTGGGGGGAGGAGAGAGATCCGGTGTGTGGGCTTGTTTTCCCAAACCTTCCTGGAGAGCGAACCGTGGAGAAAAAGCGAGGGCGGTAATGGGCGATCATAAAGCGCTCCGGGGCTGCGCCGAGCCCGGGTTCAAAGTCTGTCCTCTGAGAGGAGAGCCGGGCAGGCGGCGTGGACGGGCAGAGCTCGGCCTCCCCCCACCCCCCACCCTTCCACTCCCTCCCCCTCCCCCGCTGCGGCCCCTCAGCCACTCACCCACACCCCCCTCGCCCCCCAAGGCGGGCAGGAGCCGGGCAGGAAACGCGTCTCTCTCGCTCAGACAGCCAGGTAGCCAGGGGCCCACGAGCTCGGCCTTGGGAGAGGACAAGAGCTCGGTGGCGTTGAGGTTGGGGTTGGGTGGCGGGGGAGTGGGGAGAGAAAAGACGACTCTGCCTCTAAGCTCCATTCCCTGTCCTCCAGAAATAGTATTTCGCTTCCTCGGTCTATGCAGCTCCACACTCAACTGAAACCACTCGTCCAAGACAGCAACAATCCAGATATACTAGCAAGTCATAAAACTGAACAAAAGCCGACAAACCTTACAGCACCATTGCTATATGGCCCAGACAAATTACGACCGTCTAGGTAATATTTAAATAGATGCCTAAAGTAATTGCAGGGGGTACAGGCAACTATTCCTGTTGTAAAAGTTGGGGAAGAGATAAAGTGGAAGGTGAAGATAAACAGTCACAAAAAGAGGTAAAATTAAAAGACTTCATTCCACGGCTTTTATTCTTCTATAAGAACATAAACATCGTCTTTTTCACGCACAGCAGCATTACAATATTAATTTATTCCGATTTAAGGTAAGAAGTAAATAGCGCTAGAACTAACATTTATAATAACGATAGAATGCATTTGCTTAAAACAGTATCGGCATTTTTAATAATAATAGACATTTATACAGATTTGTATTTATAGCTTTTTTGCACCTATAGGTTTGACCCTTTTATGCATGTAACTTCACAGTATAAAGGAAATACGAACAATGTCTCCCTTTCTCTCTCCTACTTCGCCTGCCAAAGCCCCCCAAACTGTTCCTTGAATTTCAGTGAGAAAAAAAAAAGATTGTTTTTCCTTGAGACAGGGAGAATTGTTGTGTGCTTGTCACGTGTTACCAGTGGTAACGTTACTTATAGACAAAAATCCACTAATTTCACATATTTAAGCAAAACTACATTAGGCAAATATCTACAACCCGAAAGATACTGAAATTCAGAGGTAAGTGTAATCATTTAAGTCCAAAAGCAACACAAGAGCTTGAAGGTTCTTGGAAGAGAGGGCGTCTCATTTTCCTGGTCAATTTTTTAAAGCTGTGATATCGAAAGGAGGGAGAAAAGTCCCTCTTTCATTCTCTTTCTTTCTCTCCTCTCTTTCCTCTCTCGCCTCTCTCCCACTCTTCCTTTCGGCTCATCTCTCACACCAGCTCACGCGAAACCCTAATTTTCAATCTGCGTTTACCAGAGGGTCAGTCGTTCTATTTGCCAAGAAAGCCAAAACAGACAAGGTCTAGGTTTCCCTGACCTGCCCCCAGCCAGCCAGGAAAGACTTCGATTACTCACCATTCACCTAAAGCCTGCCCACAGACACTTTAGCGCTTACAATGGGAGTGCTCTTTTCACTGGGGGGTCGCTTCGTCTCTCAACTCAGATACGTGAAGCCCTCCGAGATGACAGTTGTTAGTTCAAGGAGTGGGATACCGTGAGACGAACCAACCCTCGTCAGAGTCACCGCTTTACATACATGGCAATTTTTTTTGTTTTGTTTTGTTTTTTCGCATTATGGCTTATCCCCCCAGAAAACCAAAATCAAAACCCTGCACAGATGTAATGGACAGATCGCGAATGTAGAAGGGAAAAAAAACCAAATCGGGGCTCCATACAGGTGCGAGTTCCTATCGCCTAGGAAAACGATACTGGCTCTTTCGACCGTAAAAACGGGGTCGTTTTGGACGTTCATCAGGAAAAATTAAAGTTGGCTGTGAGCTCTCGGATTCTATTTTCTCGGTTCATTTTCTTCAGTTTCATCCTTCGGTTCTGAAACCAGATTTTTACTTGTCTGTCTGTGAGATGGACGCTGCGGCTGATCTCTAGGCGACGCTCTCGAGTCAGGTACATATTGAACAGAAACTCCTTTTCCAGCTCGAGAGTCTGATGCTTGGTGTAGGGGCACCGTTTCTTCCGGCCGCTTTTTGCCGTGAGCCAGTTGGCTGCGTTTTCTCCTTTGGTGTTGCCTGAGTGTGGAGGGATAAGAGAAAGATGTTACCTCCAGTCCCGAGTGGTCCCGCGGGGACGCCGCCTGCCCTGACCTTGCCTGGCTCCAAAGACACCCAGCAGCTCTTTCGGTTCAAGGTGGATGTGGATTCAATGGCTTTGGGCTGCCTAATCCCGAGTTCCCAGCCAGTCAGCCCGCCAGCTAGCCAGCCAGGCAGCGGGATGGTGGGAAAGGCTGACAAACACTCCCCCTAGCCCGTCCCCGTCCCCCCTCCCCCCGACCACCACCACCACCAGTCGAGGGTGTTTCCAATTTTCCCTTTTCGTTAGAAGAACTGGCTGAGCAGCGGCAGGGCTGAGTTATCAGGAAATGGGACATTTTCAAAAACGCCTCTTGGTTTCCTTCTGCAACCCTTTCCCCACTCCCCTCCCCAAAGTGGATCCCTTTTAATTGATTTCCTAACCACCTGTTTTAGCCCAAGTTGGGGGAGGGGTGGGAAGAGAGGAGGAAAAGGTTTTAAAAACACGTTGGGCAGGGGACAGGCGAGCAGTATATCTCAAACTTAATGCCTTTTTCTGTGCCTTTCCTCCCTTGGCAGACAATTGTTTCCTCCCCGCCGGGCCGGGCCCTAGTGAGCCCCACTTGCCAAAGGGTCAGGAAGGAGCAGGAAGGGCCGGATCCGGAGGCGGAAAGGGAGCTTTGGGCCAGGCGGAACCTCCTCCCCCCCAACCCCCCAGCGATGCAACGGCCTGGGGTCTGGGGGTTAGGGGTTGGGGTCTGGGATCTGGGATCTGGGGTCTGAGGTCTGGGGTCTGGAGGTTGGGGTCTGGGATCTGGGGTCTGAGGTCTGGGGTCTGGAGGTTGGGGTCTGGGATCTGGGGTCTGAGATCTGGGGTCTGAGGTCTGGGGTCTGGGGGGTTGGGGGTCTGGGATCTGGGGGGGGGGGGCGGTGGGCAGGGGCAGCCCTAGTTAAAACGCATAAAGCGTCCGATCGGTACGCTTCCAGTTTCGCAGCTCGGGAAGGGGGCGCGATCGTCCTTCATCCGTCTCCACGGATGGCTTCTCGCGGAAAGAGTATTTCAACGCGCCTGTTAGTTGGAAAAAGCATTCGGGATCGTAAAATAGAACTTAGCCCGTTAATAGGCGTATTTATGGGCACTGGCGGCTGCTTGTTTTGGATGCTTTACAAACATCCGTGTTATCTGCGAACCACCTTCTCCTCGGCCGGGGGGCTCAGCGGGCGGCCGGGGGTGGGACTGAGCGGGGGGTCCGGGCTGCTGCTCCTCGGACTGGTGCTGCGGGAAGAGGGGGGTTGCGGGAGGGGGGGGGGTGTGGGTGGGTTGGGGGGGGTGGGGAAGCTCTCCCGCCCCGGGCCCTCCCCTTCGTTCGAGGCGAGTGGCCGGAGGGCAGGCTTTGGAGCTGGCTCTTCCCCACGCCCCAAGGCTAAAAAACAAGTTCACCGGGTTAACTCGGCTCCCTCCGGCCTGGCAAGGGGTGGGATGGGGGGAGGGGAGGGGTGTCCCCTCCCGGAGGCGCCCCCGGCCCCCTCCTCTTGTCTCTCTCTGTGTGTCTCTGTCTCTCTTTCTCTCCCCTTCTCCCGGCTGACTGCGGCGCTTACCTACGGGGTCTTTCTCGGGCGAGGGCTTGCTGGCCTCCGAGGGGGCCGGAGACAGGTCCTCGGCGGCCGAGGACGAAGCCTGAGCCTCTTCCTCGGCCTGGGAGCCGCAGGGCAGCGCAGTGGAGGGAGGCGAGTCGAGGGCGCCGTCCTCGCCGCCAGGGTCGGCCGAGCCCTGGGCCAGCGTCGGCGGCGAGTCGAAGCGGACTTGGGGCTGCGGCGGGGGGAACGGGGCGGCGCCGAGCGGAGCGGAGCTGTAGCCTTTGGAGATGCCATAGGCTTGAGACAGACGAAAGTAGCCGGGCACGGGCACCCCGCTGCCGCCGCTGAGGGAGCAGCCCTCCGGCGGGCCCCGCGGGAAGGAGCCCGCCAGGTCGGGGGCTGCTGAACTTTTGGGACATTTGTCCGAGTCGTAGAGACAGTAAGAGTTCTCTTCTTTGATGTTCTGGGCGAAGGAGCAAGAGGTTGCCTGCTGCTGCTGCGGCTGCGTCTGCTGCTGAGGCTGCTGCTGCTGCTGCTGCTGCTGCTGTCCTTGCTGCTGTGCTTGCTGCTGCTGCTGCTGCTGCTGTTGCTGGGGCGGCTGCGGCTGCTGCCCCTCCGGCTGCTCCATCCGACAGGACCTGGGGGTGTCTAGCCAAACCTCCATCCCTGACATGTAGGCATGTGGAGAGGACACCACGCCGGGCGAGCTGCCGTCATTGCGCTTGCTGAGCACGGGGAACAGCCCGCAGCTCTGCAGCCCGTAGGACAGATCGGACGCCTGGGGCAGGTAGACCCCACTGTGGGGGTAGTAGCCCCCTCCGCCGCCCCCGCCGCCGCCGCCGCCTCCTTCCCCTCTGCCCGTGCTGATCAAGGAGTCCACCAAAAAGGAGTTCGCGGCCGGGCTCTCCGAGCATGACATTGTTGTGGGATAATTTGGCGAAGGGAGCAGATAGCCCTTTCTGGCTGACATTTCTTGTGCAAAACATGCTGAATATGATTAGAGATCCTCCCGCACCGCGGCGGGCGCCCGCAGCCAATGGAGAGCCGCGGTTTCCCCGCGACCCCTCCCAGTTTGGTTTCGTAGGCACCAAGCTGGTCTCAGGTCGACCTCTGAATTCAGAATTTATATAAATATGTAATGGATATGGATGGACCTGGAGGCGCACACCCCCACACCTAGGACCAGAAGCGCCTGGGCTGCCGGGACAGAGCGTGGACAAGAGCGAGCCGGTCTCCCCCCGCCCCCCTTTCTCCGCCCCTGCCCCTCCCCCTCCGCCCCTGCACCCCCATTTTCCGAGGGGAGGAGGCCGACCGCGCCGCTCCCCGCAGGACCCCCCTTACCCCAATCCCGAACAGTAAACGGGAGGGTGTTTATGACACCTCAGACGGGGCGCGATCCGGGAGACGGGGAACCCAATTCCCTGCGCCCTTGGCTTCTCCAGGAGCCGGGCCCCTCGTTGACCCTGGTGGGGTTTGGCTTCGACCTGAGCCAAAGTGGTGGTCCCGTTCCACTCGCCCGGGAGCCCCCGGGTTTCTCTGCGGCCGGGCTTGGAGCTCTCCCGCTCGCCGCCGGCCCGCTCCAGGCCGGGGAAAACTCGGAACTTGGCAGCCGCAGCGTTAAATTCTTGGGGAAGTAATCCTTTCCCAAAGAGTGTGGCCGGCACCGACCCAAATGTCGGTTATGGTCAAGGCGACCCCGCTCGCAGCAGCGAAAGCCGGCGGTCCGGGATGCAGAACCGAGCGGGGAGACCCGGCTGCTGCGAGATGGGGGAACCGAGGGCCGTGGGGGCGGGCGGGGACGGGGAGAGGGGTTGTCTCCAGACCCGGGACACTGAGGCCCGGGCGATGGAACGGACCCTGCCGGAGGAGATCGCTGATTCACTGCTTGGTGAGGGATCTCCTCCTGCTTGGAAGTGGAGAAAGGACGGCGGCCTTCACTCTCCTCTTCCCAACCACAACCCCTAACGAAATAATCCACCCGACGCCCTCTCCCTTCATCTGCCATTCCTTCTGCGGCCTGATCTCCAGCCAGAGCTCGGGCCGATCATTCTATTCCATCTTCTTTTCCTCTGCCTTCTCGGAACCCGGACCTGGGTTCAGAGAAACGGAGTCCGATCTGAGTATATATCCCGGCGGAACCTGCACTATGAGGTCTCCCTGGGAGAGAGGCGCCAAGCCGGGGATCCGGGGAAGCGGGGACCTGGAGATCGTGGCTCTGGAAATGGTCCGGTGAATGATGTTTCTGCTCTCCATTCTTCTTTCCCCTTTTCCTCTCTCTTTTGCCCTCTCCTTACCTCTCTTCCTTCCTCTCTCCCCTCTCTTTTCCTTCGTTCTCCTCTGTTCTCTTCTCCTCTCCTTGATTTTCCCTTCATTTCTACCTTCTTATCTCTCACTTGATCTCTTCCCTCTTCTCTCCCCTCTATTCTTCCCTCCACTATCTCTCTCCGATTCACGGCCGGTGGATTCCGGGCCACCGGCCTCCTTTTCCCAAGCAGAGAGATCAAAGCTTCAGGTTGCAGGAGTGGGGCTGTTACCGGCGCCTGTTTGCCCGAATGGAAGACACCACCCCATCGTCTCCAGAGTTGGCATCCCATAATGGGGGCCCTGACGCCTGTCTCGTAGACTTAAAGCCCCCTTCCCGGGGACCCAAGTGGGCCTAGCTTTCCGCAGTGTCCCCGGTTGCTGGCCGGCATTCTAGGTGGAAGCTGAGCGGGGAAGATCCATCCGGCCGGCCATTCCGAGCCTTCGCTTTTACCCTTGGCGTTCACTCTCCCAGAGCCAGGGACCAGATTCCCAGGATGGCCGCTCTCCGACCAGACCTCCCAGCTCCTCTTGCCGGCCCCCTCCCTTTCCCAACCCTATTGATCCGTCAGGCCACTGCTGTTTGGGTCTGTGCCGTTGGCCTTCCAGGAGGAAATGCACTCGGAGTTTTTGACAGGCCCTGGGGCGAGTTATTGGGGACGGGCATGGAAGGAAGCGGGACATGAGGTAGGGGGCTCTGAGGGTAGCCCTTCAACCCCGGGCGCTTTGTTTGCCAACTGAAACCCCGGGGCTGAGAGGTTGTCATAACTTTGCCGGCTCACCGAAGCTTTCTGGAAAGGCTCAAACCGACCCAAGGAGGCGGCCCCTTTCCGATGGCGGGGGGCGGCCGGGGAGCCGGAGGCCGAGGTGGGGTCTGAACGCGGGCCACTCCCATTTCCTCCGCCAGCCCGAGCTCCAGGGAAACCATCGGAATCCCCAAGGCGGCACCCCTAGGCCCGGAGAAATCCCTCAGTGAGCACCCCTCGCCGTAGTGACTCTCGCTACAACCGCAGTAGCCCTCCTGCCCTCCAGGCCCCGGCTTCAGGCCCTCTCTCTGTTCCATGAGGTCCAGCCCG